>NC_086444.1:1035604241-1035927241 GCF_028390025.1 Pseudophryne corroboree | reverse complement strand
ACACACACTAGTTACAGTCCTGTATGGGTTTACATCTCTTGTTAAGGCAATAAAAATGTTTTTCTCTCCTTCACATTTTTCAGTGTGTGTTGTTCTTCATCTCTCTCCTCTCCTCTAGCTAACATGCATATTCTCCCCCGCACATCCTACACATTACTTTTCTTATAGCGTTCTGTCATTGTGTGTGCAGCTAGTGGATGAACTCCCTGTGTTCAGCATA
This sequence comes from Pseudophryne corroboree, assembly GCF_028390025.1. Lineage (NCBI taxonomy): Eukaryota > Metazoa > Chordata > Amphibia > Anura > Myobatrachidae > Pseudophryne > Pseudophryne corroboree. Next base: position 1,035,927,021 of record NC_086444.1, on the reverse strand, counting down.
TGCACAGTGTACCCTGACTGTGATCCATTATATGCTCAAAGTAAGTGTATAATGAAAAAAGAAGTACATTCTCCATTGCACATATTATTCCTTTTCTTTTGGTTTCAAGGATAATCAGACATAATTTTGAGTTTCAGGAATATCACTTTATTTTCCCAGCTGCTTGTTCCTCTTACCATGAAGGTAATGAAAGAATGCTTATTTATCTTTACAGCACATCACAACATTTACTTTTTTTCAGATAAGTTTTGAATTTATCTCAATAGCATTGTGGCCGGAGAGACTAACCAGCCACACGTGTAATGGCGGCTGCGGCACTGAAGGGGTTAACCCTCGTGCCCGGCGCCATGTTGCGGACAATAGGCGCTTGGCGTCACTGTTAAATGTACTTACGGCGCTGGGCGCAGACTGTTTAAAAATATGTTTAATGATGTGTCTTAACATGTCATATGTAGTGCTCTGTGCACAATTGCAGGAATGCATGTTTAAATGTATTTATATTTAAGATGTGGTCACCTGTATATTTAAAGGAAAAATGCACTTACTATAGATGTCTGAATAATCATCTCCTGTCAGTAGGAAGTGGCATGCTAATGGCCCTGTCCTAGCAGAGAGGTGTGAAGGACAATACCTTTTGATGTGTAAGTTCCTTAGAGAAAGATGCTAATCACGTGGGATCTCCTTATCCCATAGATAAAGTCTATGGGCTTGGAACCTGTTTGTTTCATGTAGCTGATTTCATTGATATACGAATCCTGAATGGTAGATGCAGGAAGGAAGAATATTTGTTTGGTAAATCCAATACAAACCGTATTTAAAGCGATGTGTTAAATGTATCAATGGTGAAGTGTAACCTCCCAGGTGGTAGGAATTGGAGTTTACATTATACAAAACTTTGTCTGTGTGTGGCAGGAAAAAGGAAATAGCTTTTTTGCACTTACTGACATCCTTGTAAAATGTAATTTATTTATATTTTGTGCGATAACCTGATTGGTTGGAGAGGACAGGGAGGGCTTACCCCCCTGTGGTACTGTGTGGAAAATTGACATAAAAAGGAGGCCTGCGTGCCTCCAGAGAGTTTTTGTACCATCTTTATTCTGCTGGAACATCTTGCTGTATGCTGTTGCCCCTAGCAATAGGGATTAGTCTTTTTTAAGGCTATTATTGAGCAAATAAACATCTGCCTCAAGAAGATTGCTTCATCTTGTGACCTAGAGGGTTATTGCAAACATAGCCCCGTCCTCCGGCTATCCAGGGAAGCACCTAACGTCTCCAAGTTCCGCCTTCCGCCAGCTACCGGTAGAGGCCTAGCAAGGATTCGTCAACACCACACAGGTGTGGTAACGCAGTGTGTCGGCACATACAGAGCAGAACCGTGGTTCCAAACGCCACGGCAGGTTAGGAGTTTGGTGGTGGCAGCATAAACCCGCCCACAGCGCAGTGGGTGGAGTCAGTAACAGGTGGTTACTGACGGTAAGCGGGAATCCCCTATGTGTTCAGGTCCCGTGTGACCTAACCTTCCATTCTGTGCACAGGAGACGGGACGCGAAAGCAGTGAGTGCTTTCGTACGGGACCGTCCTGTCACAAGCATGTAAAAGGAATGATTATGTAATCTGAAAGCTCTTGGGAGTACTTGCATTACAGGCAAAGCCTTATGTTCCAGCATATAGTTCACATTTTGACCAAGAAAACTTTGGGAATGGGCTGAGCTCAGAAGCTCCAATCATACTTACCTACTCTCCCAGAATGTATGGGAGACTCACAAAATGCTTTCTAACAGACACCCAGGAAAGTACGAGACCTGACTCTTGGATCCTGTCCACTTCCACAGGGAAGGCACTGTGGAAGGTAGTTTACTGCCACTGACATACTGTATGCAGTTGTGTGAATTACTACTGTACAGCTCCATAAAACACCTGGATTGAGCATTTACCAGAGAATAATTGAATTTTGGCAAGTTTGCAACAAGTATTACCATAAGTATCATAACTAGAGGTTCATGGTCGTTGAGACAAACTTTATGGCTGCCTAAAGGTTTCACGGGTGTAGTACGGTATGCCGGCGCTCGGGCTCCCGGCGACCAGCATTCCGGCGCCGGGAGCCCGACCGCCGGCATACCGACAGCGTGGTGAGCGCAAAGGAGCGGACACTATTTTATTCTCCCTCCAGGGGGGTCGTGGACCCCCACAAGGGAGAATAGTTGTCGGTATGCCGGGTGTCGGGATTCCGGCGCCGGTATACTGTGTGCCGGGATCCCGACATTCGGCATACAGAAGACCACCCAGTTTCACAGCCATCCACCTCTAATGCTGGGTACACACTAGACCATGGGTCTTCAACCTGCGGCCCTCCAGCTGCTGTGGAACTACAAATCCCAGCATGCCCTGCCTCCGTTTTAGTATATCTTAGTAGCAAAACTGTGGCAGGTCATGCTGGGATGTGTAGTTTCACACAGCTGGTGGGCCACAGGTTGAAGACCCATGCACTAGACGATAAAGTGGACGATGTGGCCCATACCAACATTTCATCCACAATATCATCTAGTGTATGCACAATGGGCCTAATTCAGACCTGATCGCTGCTGTGCGTTTTCGCACAGCAGCCGATCAGGTCTGAACTGTGCATGCGCCAGCGCCGCAGTTCTGCAATCGTCTCTGCCTGATTGACAGGCAGAGACGATCGCTGGGCGGGAGGGGGTTTGGCCGCCATTTTAGGGGCACGGTCCAGGCAACACAGGTGTGCCCGGACCGTGTGGGGAACGGGCCGCGGTGATTGCGTGACATCACATGAAGCCGCTGCGACCTGAACAGCGACGAGTAGCTCCCTGCTGCACTGGTAGGGAGCTACTCTTCAGGTACAAAAGCATCACCACTGTGCGATGCTTTTGTACTTGTGCGACGGGGCAGGGCCTGACATGCGGGGTGGGCTAGCCCTGTGCTGGACGTCCCCACGCATGTCAGGGAAGCTGATCGTAGAGGTGCTAAATTTAGCACATCTACGATCACATCTGAATTAGGCCCTATGTCGCCTAACGATGCGCGCTCCTGCATGTACAATGGGCGATATCGCCAGTGAGGGCCATGCTGCCTAATGCGGTCCCACTGACTGCACATGCGAGGTGACCATTGAATGTAAGCCGCCGGCATGCTCAAGGTCCCGGCTTTTCCCCACAGAGGAGAAAGAGCTGCCCAGCAGCAGTACAGAGAGGCTGTATCACACTAGGGGCAGCCATGAGACCACGCCCCTTGACGATCACACCTACAGAGTGCAAACACTTTTCCTTACCGCACTGGTGTCACCACACCTGATGACTCCACTGGCTGACACTTTAATGTACCGGTGTTAAAAATGGGGTTTAAGCTCGCCGTACGTACATTCACTCTTTACAATGTTAATCCAGGCTCGACCAGTGTGACTAGAACTACAGCTTTGAATCTCTAGCCTTTCTGGAGACTATCTTTAAAAGTGATTACTTACCTGGTTTTAAACTATAACCAGAATACCAGTTTCAGCATTAATGATGGGGGGTTTATTTTATTTTAATTACTCTCTGGGCCTGAGCAGTTTGCTTATTTTACTTATGCAGCTAACCAACACCATTAGGGGGGGACTGTCGGGACAAGACACCCAGACCGGACAGAAAGGGGGCCTAGATGGCAGTGGTGGGGACAGTACCGGGCCACCAGGGCTGTAGATAGCACACCAGCAGGCAGCATCCATGTACAGACAGGGACATCAGCATTTCAAATGTGGCACTGGCCACATCCCCCAGCCCACCACACTTCCTCCCTCCTTTCATCTCTCCATGAGTCCCCTGCGCTTCCTACCTCTGCAAGCCCAGTGACTGCCTGCCTGCCTGACTGCCTGCTTGCTAAGGAAGTTCTGCAGCTGCCCCAGGACCTGAGGTCACGCTACAGCTCTACTGTAATTGTAAAAATAAGCACTTTATTTATCACCCTCTCCCTGTCCCCCTTAGCCTGTAACCCTCTGCCTCTCCTTCTCCATCTCTCCCTATCACCCACTCCCAGTCACCCTCTGTCTCTCTTTGTGATCCACTGCCTCTCCCCATCACCCTTCCTCTCCCCGTCATCCTCTCCCCATCACCCTCAGCCTGCCAACCTCTGCCTCTCCCGACTGTCCACACGCCCTTCAGCTTTGTACCGCCTCCCTTCAGTGGGCCCCCACCATTGCATTCCACCTGTGGACCCTTCATGTCCTAGTCTGACAGTTTTCACACAATTTATATGCATCTTCCTCACGCTAAGGTCTTTTACTGTACTGTTTGACTTTGGGACCACTAGTGAAAACAGTTCTCTAGGCTCACCCACCAAATAATTACCATCTATTACATTTTAATTATCTGGAGTCATAATAGAAGTCCAAACAAAGTACTATTATCCCTTCTTCCAAGTATGTTTAGAACAAATGTGGCAGTTATTGGTACTACAGCTAAATTCTGCATTACTGTTATCTTCTCCCCTCACTGCTGTTGTGTGCATTCATAGTGTGCAAGAGTTAACGATTATTGGTCCCTGGAGTATGCAGCCCTTCATTTAGAGTGGGGAAGAAAAGAATTGCCAGAACAGTTTAACTAATAACAAGCTAACAAAACATTTCTGTCTGCCCACATACGGTCAATCATACATCCAGAGACATCCCTGTACTTTAGACTGCAGGTCACTCATTTCAAAGCTCTGTCCTGGATGTCTTCCCATTTAAAGTAAGACTGTAATTGCTACTGTAGCGTAATGTGGGAACATAAGAACATATTTATTAAAGAAAGACTAACAACCTTATTTTTTCTGCAAAAGTCTAATTTTTATCAATGTTTATTACAGGGGCAGCTCAGCAACAGTCAGCTACTGCTTGGGAGATACTGGCCCAGTGTGGTAAAAGTTACTTATAGACTCATGTGGTAATATCAGTTATATTATATTTGTCATAACAAGGTGAGAGAAAGAGGAGAAAATGGTGCACTATGATACAACCTCATAATCTAGGGGTTCCAATAAAGGTTAAATGATGTTAATTTGACTTCAGCACCAATTCTTAGCATCTTTAAGCGCAAACAAGTATGTGGTGTCCGTTGGACTCTCTCCCTCTGGTTTTGGGTGTGCTTCTTTGTCTCTGTAGTTCTTTTATCTACTGATGTAAACAAATGGCACGTTTCAGAATGTGCTTATGGCATGCACCCTACTAACAGATTTTTTTGCTACTTGTGATTTATTTTGTGTATGATTACCAGCTACTATTCCATCCTGTTTCCTCACCTGCCTGCCTGACAGTCACGGTAACTGTTCATCAGTTTTTTCTGACTCTTCATATCTACTACTCATCCTTACGTGTGGCCGGTAATTTAACCGCATACCCCTCTGGCCAACTTGAGTCTTCCATTGTAGCAGTTTATCCTGTGCAACAAAACTCTCCACAAAGTCCATCATCTCACCTGCTGTTGGCACACAGGGTCCACACATTCAGTCAGTAATAACACTATCATTATCACTAACTGATACTAACACCATAAAACATTATGTTTGGGATAATGTCTGGTATACAGTAAGGAATGTTTACACTGGATTTGATTTCCATGTCAGTTATTTAAAAGAAATAATTTGCACAAATATGTGATGTAATTAAAAATGCAAGCATTAAAGACTTCAGTAACAAGACTGTGTACGTAAGCTTGGGCAAACTTCTCATACAAATCTGCTTGGGCCGCACAAATTCTCTTTCATTGTTAATTGTCCAGAAATAACTGGACAACTTTTCCCATCCATGCTTACAATGGAGGCTTCTGCCTGTGTTCATTCATTTATGTTGTGGAACACATTAAGGAGCCGAAGTGAACTGTAAGCTTTATAAAGGCTGCCCGAGTCAATTATTTCTGCTCAAACATTAGCCCAAACAGGAAGTGCACCCAGATAAACATGTCTACTATTTATTTACTATATTGTATATGCTTTGATAATCATTTAGAGATGGTATTTATCTGGCTTCACAGGATTAAAGATCATAATTGAATGCATACTCCAGCTCACTTGAAATAGAACCTTCATTAAGGCATCTACGGTAATTACACGGATGTTTTCAAGAAGAATTTATTTTATTAGAATACACTTTTCTATTATGTCTACAAAGCACAGTGGTATGGACTAGCTTACAGTTTATTGCTCATTTGATTATTAATTGATAATATATTGATATGATTTTTTTATTATTATTATTATTATTATTATTATTATTATTATTAGTAGTAGTAGTAGTAGTAGTAGTAGTAGTAGTATTATTATTAGTATTATTATTATTGTCATGTGTTGCATCCCATGAAGAGGTGCAGTGTGGAGCCAAACCCGGGCTTGTTTGAGGGGCCTGGATCCACCATCGCCAACAATTATCAAACAATTATCATTAATACTGGTGACTCTTTTTCTGAGGTCTGTGTACATTCTCGGTATCGCCTGCCTAGAGAAGTGGAATCTAGATGGTATTTGGTACCGGGGACACACTAACTCAATAAATTCTCTAATTCCCTGTGAATTAACGGTGGATACCGGACACACGTTTAACACCACCCAGGCTGCCAAGGATGACTGCTGTGATATTTTATCTTCCTCGCAAAGGACTGTGGGACAGTCAATTGCTTACTGGAAGTAGTACAAGTGGTCTTCCGACTTCTCCTCTGGGATGACGATCGACTACCAGCAGCAACAACAGCAGCGCCAGCAGCAGTAGGCGTTACACTCAAGGATGCATCGGAGGAATCCCAGGCAGGAGAGGACTCGTCAGACTTGACAGTGACATGGCCTGCAGGACTATTGGCTTTCCTGTCTAAGGAGGAAATTGACACTGAGGGAGTTGGTGGTGTGGTTTGCAGGAGCTTGGGTAAAGGAGGAAGAAGGGATTTAGTTGTCAGTGGACTGCTTCCGCTGTCACCCAAAGTTTTTGAACTTGTCAATGACTTCTGATGAATGCGCTCCAGGTGACGTATAAGGGAGGATGTTCCTAGGTGGTTAACATCCTTACCCCTACTTATTACAGCTTGACAAAAGCAACACACGGTTTGACAAATGTTGTCTGCATTTCTGTTAAAATAATTCCACACCAAAGAGCTGATTTTTTTTGTAATTTGACCAGGCATGTCAATGGCCATATTCGTCCCACGGACACAGGTGTCTCCCCGGGTGCCTGACTTAAACAAACCACCTCACCATCAGAATCCTCCTTGTCAATTTCCTCCTCAGCGCTAGCAACACCCATATCCTCATCCTGGTGTACTTCAACAGTGACATCTTCAATTTGACTATCAGGAACTGGACTGTGGATGCTCCTTCCAGCACTTGCAGGGGGCGTGCAAATGGTGGAAGTCGCAAGCTCTTCCCGTCCAGTGCTGGGAAGGTCAGGCATCGCAACCGACACAATTGGACTCTCCTTGGGGATTTGTGATTTAGAAGAACGCACAGTTCTTTGCTGTGCTTTTGCCAGCTTAAGTCTTTTCATTTTTCTAGCGAGAGGATGAGTGCTTCCATCCTCATGTGAATCTGAACCACTAGCCATGAACATAGGCCAGGGCCTCAGCCGTTCCTTGCCACTCGGTGTCGTAAATGGCATATTGGCAAGTGTACGCTTCTCATCAGACGCTTTTAATTTTGATTTTTGGGTCATTTTACTGAACTTTTGTTTTTTGGATTTTACATGCTCTCTACTATGACATTGGGCATCGGCCTTGGCAGACAACGCTGATGGCATTTCATCGTCTCGGCCATGACTAGTGGCAGCAGCTTCAGCACGAGGTGGAAGTGGATCTTGATCTTTACCTATTTTACCCTCCACATTTTTGTTCTCCATTTTTTTATGTGTGGAATTATATGCCAGTAATATATCAATAGCAATGGCCTACTGTACCGTACTGCTATATATATACTGGTGGTCAGCAAAATTCTGCACTGTCCTCCTACTATATATACTGCGCACAACTAAAATGCAGCACAGGTATGGATGGATAGTATACTTGATGACACAGAGGTAGGTAGAGCAGTGGACTACTGTACCGTACTGCTATATATATACTGGTGGTCAGCAAAATTCTGCACTGTCCTCCTACTATATATACTGCGCACAACTAAAATGCAGCACAGGTATGGATGGATAGTATACTTGACGACACAGAGGTAGGTAGAGCAGTGGACTACTGTACCATACTGCTATATATATGTACTGGTGGTCAGCAAAATTCTGCACTGTCCTCCTACTATATATACTGCGCACAACTAAAATGTAGCACAGGTATGGATGGATAGTGTACTTGACGACACAGAGGTAGGTAGAGCAGTGGACTGCTGTACCGTACTGCTATATATATACTGGTGGTCAGCAAAATTCTACACTGTCCTCCTACTATATATACTGCGCACAACTAAAATGCAGCACAGGTATGTATGGATAGTATACTTGACGACACAGAGGTAGGTAGAGCAGTGGACTACTGTACCGTACTGCTATATATATACTGGTGGTCAGCAAAATTCTGCACTGTCCTCCTACTATATATACTGCGCACAACTAAAATGCAGCACAGGTATGGATGGATAGTATGCTTGACGACACAGAGGTAGGTAGAGCAGTGGACTACTGTACCGTACTGCTATATATATACTGGTGGTCAGCAAAATTCTGCACTGTCCTCCTACTATATATACTGCGCTCAACTAAAATGCAGCACAGGTATGGATGGATAGTATACATGACGACACAGAGGTAGGTAGAGCAGTGGACTACTGTACCGTACTGCTATATATATACTGGTGGTCAGCAAAATTCTTCACTGTCCTCCTACTATATATACTGCGCACAACTAAAATGCAGCACAGGTATGGATGGATAGTATACTTGATGACACAGAGGTAGGTAGAGCAGTGGACTACTGTACCGTACTGCTATATAATACTGGTGGTCAGCAAAATTCTGCACTGTCCTCCTACTATATACTACAATGCAGCACAGATATGCAGCGTTTTTCAGGCAGAGAACGTAGATATTTTCAGCACACTGAGCACAGATATTTGCAAGCACACTGAGCACAGATATTTGCAGCACACTGAGTACAGATATTTGCAGCACACTGAACACAGAAACTGAGAGAACGCTGCACGTCCTCTCGCTATCATCTCCAATGCACGAGTGAAAATGGCGGCGACGCGCGGCTCCTTATATAGAATACGAATCTCGCGAGAATCCGACAGCGGGATGATGACGTTCGGGCGCGCTCGGGTTAACCGAGCAAGGCGGGAAGATCCGAGTCTGCCTCGGAACCGTGTAAAATGAGTGAAGTTCGGGGGGGGTTCGGATCTCGAGGAACCGAACCCGCTCATCACTAATTTTAAGTACTAAAATGACCTCAGCCAGTATAAAAAAGCGGGAAGACCGCGCGCCATTGAAGGGGCAGGGTTTCACTACGAGCGTATCCAGCAGCTCATAAGCGCCATTTTCCCTCTGCAGTGGACACAGACGCTGACTGACAGGGACGTGCAGCTCCTCCGAAGAGACTCCAGATTACCTCAGCGGTACCAGGGGGCAGTGTCGGACTGGGGCATGTAGGGCCCACTGGGGGAATGCAGTGGTAGGGACCCATGTTTAGGGGTGTGGCCAGTCCGCAGAGGGGGTGTGGCCTGCCACCCCATTGGTTTGACTAACCATTAGAGAGTGCAACGTCTTGGCCCCTTCATAAATATACAGTAAATTCATCTGCTGCATGCATGATAATGTACAGTACCAGATTAATAACAGATTAATAACAGCAATGCACTGTAGAAAATACACCATAGTACAGTATAAGGTAACATATGTATTTATTATTATTATTATTATTATCCTTTATTTATATGGCGCCACAAGGGTTCCGCAGCACCCAATTACAGAGTACATAAGCACATAATCAAAACAGTAAAACAGTGACTTACAGTTGAAGACAATTTAGGACAAGTACAGGGTAACTAAGCATATCTACACCAGTAAATGACAGAGAAGTTCCAGGTGGCCAAAAAACTGCTTGATTTGGGCAGTTGAGGATTATTAAAGTAAGAAAAGGATAAGCACATGAGGGAAGAGGGTCCTACTCGTGAGAGCTTACAATACATGTATGATGTATAATTCAAGTGCACGGTCTGGAACCTGATCCCTAGAGGAGGGGGGGGGGGCCCAGGCAGTGGTGCCCACCGGTGGTTTCCCCTGTACCCCTGTGGGCCAGTCCAAGCCTGCCAGGGGGTCATAGCAGGGGGGAGCACTTACTAGTGTACTAAATCCCCAATCTGGATACTTAGTCTGCGACCCGGCTAAGCTTGGCATTAGCAGTAAGGGTGCTGTGTACTGGCTCCAGGCAGTGGCGCACCCAGGGGGGGTTTCCGAGTACCCAGAAACCCCCCTCCACTAAAAAAAAAATATATTTTTGTTTTATTTTTTATTTTTTAGCTGCATGAGTATTATTAATGACTGTCTAGCGTCCTCTGCAGCCTGCTGTCTTCCTGGTGGCACTTGCAAGTGCAATAAAAGTTTACTTTATTTTAATTATAGTACATATATATCCATGTGCCTACATATATACACATGTATATACATACATACATATATATAAACACACACACACACATATGATATATATATACATGTGTATATATATGTGTACTGTATGTGTGTGTGTATATATATGCATGTTTAATATGCTATGTATATGTGTATATGGGTTCACTACGATCTCCCGGCGGCCGGCCTCCCGGCGACCAGCATACCGGCGCCGGGAGGCCGGCCGCCGGCTTACCAACAGAGTGGCGAGCGCAAATGAGCCCCTTGCGGGCTCGCTGCGCTCGCCACGCTACGCGCGCCACACTATTCTATTCTCCCTCCAGGAGGGTCGTGGACCCCCACGAGGGAAAATAAGTGTCGGTATGCCGGCGGTCAGGCTCCCGGCGCCGGTATGCTGGTCGCCGGGAGCCCGACCGCCGGCATACTGAAGACCACCCGTGTATATGTATGTGTGTGTGTATGTATATATATATATATATATATATATGTGTGTGTAGATATATGTATATATATATATATATATGTGTAGATATATATATATATACACACACACACACACACACACACACAGACACACTAGTTTTACGGACCAAGCATATACTGGGTCACCTCAGTCCCCACCCCCGTGATTGGCTCCGCCCAGTTCTGGAAACCCCCCCATGCAAATCCTGCGTTTGCCACTGGCTCCAGGCTATCTCTGTGTCTCTCTTGAAAGGGCTCTTTGTGGGTTAATTGTGCATTTAATCTTTTCCTGTGTGTGTGTGTGTGTGTGTGTGTGTGTGTGTGTGTGTGTGTGTGTGTGTGTGTGTCTGTGTGTGTGTGTGTGTGTGTGCTGTCACTGTCACAATATGTCAGACAAAGAGTGTGTTTCATGTAAGGCACAGTGGGGGTGATTCAGAGTTGATCATTGCTGTGCTAAATTTAGCACAGCTACAATCAGGCACACTGACATGCAGGGGAACGCCCAGCACAGGGCTAGCCCGCCCCGCATGTCAGTCCCTGCCCCGTCGCAGAAGTACAAAAGCATCGCATCACAATAGATCATGCGCGCTAGCCGGGAGCTACAGTACTCACCGCTGCCCGGGTTGCATCGGCTGCCGGTCGCACGCACAGCACCGATCAGGTTTGAATTAGCCCCAGTGTTCCTCTTCTCCGGGGGTTTCACTACAGTGTACTCAGTGCAGTGTACTTTCCCAGGCTAGCGGGGTAGAGCCAGCTTGGCTGGATCCCATTAGGGGAATGATTTCCAATATTTCTACTAAATTACCCCGCAATGAGAAAGAGACGCAATACTTAAGAAAATCAATGACTGAGTTTATGAACAGAGACTCAGTACCCAAACTAGCATCTCAGATCACTACCATTTGTCCGCAAAAACATCCTTTGGCCCATATCCTCCAGTCTCACTCTGATGAGGAGGGGTCAGACATGGAGGAGGGGAAGGTGGACTCAGAGGTGGGGGACGCAACTCTGTCACAGGGAATAGAAGCTTTCATAGAAGCTATCAGAGAAGTTATACATATCCCTGATAAGGTAACAGAGACTGAGGAATCTTATTTTAGTATAAAAAAGAAATCCTCAGCCACTTTTCCTACGTCAAAGGAACTAAATACCCTGTTTGAAGAACCGTGGGTTAATCCTGATACAAAATTTCAAATCCCTAAAAGTTTGCTATCATATTTTCCCTTTCTTCCTGAGGATAGGAAAAATTGGGAAAATCCACCAATATTGGATGCATTAGTATCAAGGCTCTCACGGAAAATTGTATTGCCTGTCCCGGGTGCAGCCTCCCTGAAAGACGCGGCTGATCGAAAGATTAAGACTACGCTCAAATCTTTGTATACAGCTCTGGGGGTGGCCCAGAGACCCACTATAGCATGTGGGTGGATTACTAAGGCCATCGCCAAATAGTCAGGTAACCTAATTGAGGGGTTAGGTACCTTGCCTCAGGGGGAGATTATTTTACTCCTGCAATATATACAGACCTCTGCAAATTTTATGGTGGAAGCCATAAAAGAAATAGGATTGCTTAATGCATGCACCACTGCTATGGCAGTGTCAGCATGCAGAGGCTTATGGCTACGCCAATGGACTGCTGACGTGGACTCCAGGAAAGGTGTGGAAGGCCTACCCATCACAGCAGAGGCCTTATTTGGATATGAACTAGACAAATAGATCTCCAAAGCTACTGCGGGTAAGTCCACGTATCTTCCTTCTGCAGCTCCCCCAGCCAGGAAGGCCTACTCAGGACCTAATCTACAGTCCTTTCGGACGGCCAAGTTTAAGGGCAAAACCAGAGGTTCTTCTACAGCCACCAGAGGTGCTAGAGGTAAACCACAAAAAACAGCAAGTGCCGGTTCACATGAGCAGAGCTCAAGTTCTGCTTCATCAAAGCCTTCAGCATGATGGTGGGCCACGATGCCTGAAGGACTGGCAGGTGGGAACCTGACTAAAATTTTTCAGTCACATCTGGACAACATCATGCCAGGATCCCTGGGTCATAGATCTTATTTCCCAGGGCTACAGACTGAAGTTCAGGAGCTCCCACCTCACAGATTCTTCAAATCAAGCTTACCAGTTTCACAAGAAGCAAGTATAACCTTACTGGACGCCATTCAAAAACTGGTACAGACTCTGGTCATTGTTTCAGTTCCACCTCATCTGCAAAACAAGGGATATTATTCCAACTTGTTTCTAGTACCGAAACCGGACAGTTCGGTAAGACCGATTTTGAACCTGAAGTCGTTAAACCCGTACTTACGAGTGTTCAAATTGAAGATGGAGTCTCTGAGAGTGGTGATCTTAGGTCTGGAGGAGGGGGAATTCCTAGTGTCTCTGGATATCAAGGATACGTACCTTCACTTCACTTCCGATCTGGCCACCTCATCAGGCTTATCTACGATTTGCACTGCAGGACTGCCACTACCAGTTCCAGGCACTTACTTTTGGTCTCTCCACAGCACCGAGGTGATAGCAGAGATGATGTTTCTACTCCACAAAGAGGGAGTGAACATAATTCTGTACCTGGACAATCTTCTGATAAAGGCACCGTCCAGGGAGCGGTTGTCGGCCAGCATTGGCCTCTCGACCAAACTACTCCTGGATCACAGGTAGATTCTGAACTTACCAAAATCTCACCTGGAACCAATGCAGAGGCTCTACTTCCTGGGAATGATACTGGACACGGGGCCTAATTGAGACCTGGTCGCACGCAGGCTATTTTTTTGCACTGCTGCGACCAGGTAATCGGGTGCAATCGGCTGTGCAGAGAGCTGCACAAACAAAAGTTTGTGCAGTTTCTGCACTGCCGAGGATTTACTCAGCCGCTACGACGATCCGGGATGTTGCTGACGTCAGGAACCCTCCCTGGAAACAGCCGGTTATGCCTGCGTTTTTCCGGACACTCCCAGAAAACGTTGAGTTGCTGCCCACGAACGCCTTCTTCCTGTCAATCTTCTTGCGATCGCCGGTGCTATCGCTTTCTTCGTTCATTTCGTCACTGCCCGGTGACGGCCGGCGACGGCGGCCGACGCACCTGCGCATTGCGGGTCACACGCATGCACAGTACAGACCCGATCACATGGCTGCAAAAAAATGCATTGTGCGATCGGGTCTGAATGACCCCCACAGTCTCAGAGAGTGTTCCTTCCCTTGGAGAAGGCTGTGGAAATCCAGTCGATGGTTCGGGCTGTCCTGAAGCCAACCCGGATCTTGGTGCATCTGCGCATTCGCCTTCTGGGGAAAATGTTGGCCTCTTACGAGGCGCTTCAGTATGGAAGGTTTCATGCGAGGCCCTTCCAGCTGGATCTGTTGGACAAATGGTCCGGATCGCATCTTCACATGCACCAGAGGATCTCCCTTCTGTGGTGGCTACAGACTTCTCACCTCGTCGAGGGTCGGAGGTTTGGAATTCAGAATTGGATTCTACTAACCACAGACGTAAGACTCAGAGGTTGGGGAGCAGTCACCCAGGGGGTGCAGTTTCAAGGAAGATGGTTAAGTCAGGAAGTCACCTTCCAATAAACATCCTGGAACTCAGGGCAATCTACAACACCCTTCTGCAGGCCTCATCTCTACTTTGGAATCAGGCCATTCAGGTCCAGTTGGACAATGTAACAGCAGTAATGTACATAAACCGACAGGGCGTGACGAAAAGCAGAGGAGCAATGTCAGAGGTGTCAAGAATTCTCTCCTGGGCGGAAAAACACGCCATGGTGTTGTCATCGGTCTTCATTCTGGGAATAGACAACTGGGAAGCAGACTTCCTCAGCAGAAACGACCTGCACCTGGGGGAGTGGGGCCTCCACCCGGTGGTGTTCCAGTGGTTGACACGTCAGTGGGGATATCCACAGATCGACATGATTGCCTCTGGACTCATCAAGAAGCTCATGCGGTATTGTTCCAGGTCGAGAGACCCACAAGCAGTGCCGGTAAACGCTCTGACAACTCCGTGGGTCTACCAACTGGTGTACGTGTTTCTTCCACTTCCTCTGATCCCAAGAATTCTAAAGAGAATAAAAAAACAAAAAGTTCAAGCAGTCATCATTGCTCCAGACTGGCCTCGAAGGGCCTGGTACGTGGATCTTCCCGAGATGTTGATAGAAGATCTGTGGCCTTACCTCTTCGCGAGGATCTTCTGCAACATGGCCCGTTCGTCTATCAAGACTTACCGCGGCTACGTTTAACGGCATGGAAGTTGAACGGGATCCCTTACAAGGTCATCCCAACTATGATCCAAGCCAGGAAGGGGGTAACATCTAAACATTACCACCGTATATGGAAGAAGTATGTCTCTTGGTGTGAGAGCAGACAATATTCCGTGGTTGAATTTCAACTGGGACATTTCCTGCTTTTTCTGCAGTCGGGAGTGCACGTGGGCCTACGCCTAGGCTCTATTAAAGTCCAAATTTTGGCTTTGTCTATTTTCTTTCAGAAGCAGTTGGCTTCTCTCCCTGAGGTCCAGACGTTCTTGAAAGGTGTTCTGCACATCCAGCCCGCCTTTGTGCCTCCCACGGCACCTTGGGATCTCAATTTGGTGCTGCAGTTCCTCCAATTGGACTGATTTGAACTGTTACAGGAGGTTGACGTAAAGTACCTTACGTGGAAGACCATCACACTGTTGGCCTTGGCCTCAGCAAGACGTATGTCGGAGCTAGGGGTGTTGTCTCACAAGAGTCCCTACTTAATTTTCCATGAGGACAGAGCTGAACTCAGAACTCGTCAGCAATTTCTTCCTAAGGCGGTGTCCGCTTTTCACATCAACCAACCTATTGTGGTTCCGGCTGTGACGGACACCTCTGCTACTTCAAAGTCTTTGGATGTTGTGAGGGCTTTGAAGGTATATGTAAAGAGAACAGCCGGTCACAGAAAATTCGACTCGCTGTTCGTTCTCTATGATCCCAATAAAATTGTGTGTCCTGCTTCAAAGCAGTCTATCGCACGCTGGATCAGGCTCACTATCCAGCATGCTTATTCCACGGCAGGCTTGCCGGTTTCAAAATCTGTACTCTACTAGGTCGGTGGGTTCTTCTTGAGCGGCTGCCCGGGGTGTCTCGGCTTTACAGCTCTGCCGAGCAGCTACTTGGTCAGGTTCGAACACGTTTGCAAAGTTCTACAATTTCGATACTTTGGCCTCTGAGGACCTTCAGTTTGGTCAATTAGTTCTGCAGGAACCTCAGCACTCTCCCACCCAGTTTGGGAGCTTTGGTACTTCCCCATGGTACTAAATGGATTCCCAGTATCCTCTAGGACGTAAGAGAAAATAGGATTTTAATTACCTACCGGTAAATCCTTTTCTCGTAGTCAGTAGATACCGGGCGCCCGCCTGGTGCTTTGTTCTTCCTGCACTGTTACTTGGTTAAGTATTCTGGTTTGTTCAGCTGTTGCTGTTCATGTTTCAAGTTTGGTTAGCATGGCTTTCCTATTGTTTCTGTGTGCTGGTTCATTATCTCACCACTTTCCTTATCTATCCTTCTCTCAAAGTATGTCCGTCTCCTCGGGCACAGTTTCCTTAAAGTGCCCAAGGCTCCTAGTGGACCCGTCTATACCCCATGGTACTAAATGGATTCCCAGTATCCTCTACGGACTACGAGAAAAAGATTTACTGGTAGGTCATTAAAATCCCCAAAATTTTTTTTGCTTTAATGCTTATAATAAAATTGTAATAATATTTGCTTTATCATTTGTCAGAGTATTTATTATGTTCAGGTATTATAGAGGGGGTGGTTTATTAATGTAAGAACGCAAGCAGTCAGTGTGTATGTATAAAAATACATTAACATTGTCGCTTTTATTCCAAGCAGCTGCTTAGACCAGCTGCATAAATGTGCGCTGCTTTATTGCAAATCCATCACACACTAGCTTCCAGATTTAAGACTGGTAATCTATAGCCACTTCCTGAATACTGGTGATAATGTGTAAAAATGCATGGAAGGGAAACTTGCCCTATCATATATATAATTACAATTGGTATCCCTATTGCAACTGTACAATCAACAGCCCTGATCTAAGGGGGTTATTCTGAGTTGATCGCTCGCTAGCAACTTTTTGCAGCGCTGCGATCAGATAGTCGGCGCCTATAGGGGAGAGTATTTTAGCTTTGCAAGTGTGCGAATGCTTTTGCACCCGACGGCACAAAAAAGTTTTTTGCAGTTTCTGAGTAGCTCTGGACTTACTCAGCCTCTGCGATCACTCCCAGTAAACGGTCAATTGACACCCACAAATGCCCTCTGTCAATCACCTTGCGATCAGCTGTGCGAATGGATTCTTCGTTAAATCCATCGCCCAGCACCGATTATCTTTGTACCCATACGATGCGCCTGTGCAATGCGGTGCATACGCATGGGCAGTTTTGCTGAGAATTAACCTGATCACAGCGCTGCAAAAAGTTGCTAGGGAGCGATCAACTCAGAATGACCCCCATAGTCATGTAAGGTTTTATGCTTCATGGACCAATCTAGGTTAGGGTAGAAATCTGTAATTTTGCTTTATTTGGGATTACTTTCAATTGCTCCCAGAAATAAGTCAGGACAGACCATACCCATATTATCTATGGTCAGAGAAAGCTTGATGTGGAATATCTACCACTGTAACCTTTTCATCTCCTTGGACAAGATGTATCAAACTATAAGTTTACGGTAAAATATCCTAAAAAAAAATAGTTTTCTGAGCTTTTCCTCATCACTTTGGTATCCCCCCATATATATTATCTGTTGCTGTCCCTCCCCCAGGGTTTTTATGGTGCTGCGATCTGGATACTTGTATGAAGCTCTCAATAGCGGATCTTGCCACGAGCAAGCAGGATTTTTGCACGGGGCGCCGCTGTCCAGAGGGCGCCGCTGCCATGGCAAGATCCGCTACTGGTGCCGTGCAGTGAGCGATGATGACGTCATCACGCACCGCACGGCATTGTGGAAGCGGCCGTAGACACTAGAGGTCATAATTACGGCGCGCACTGGGGGAGGGGGGGCCCGCCAAAGGAAACTTTCCCCCTGGGCGCCACGAGGTCTAGAACCGGCCCTGGAAGCTCTAGAAAGACGTAGCATGTATCGTAAATTGGTCCGATAGTGGCCCCTAACACATGCAGATCCTGGTGGCTGTGCAGGCATATTACATTAGCTGTGTCAAAAACCTGGAAGTGAACACTTTGTCAATACAGATGGACATTTCTAAGCTCTTCCAGCATGATTTTAATGCAGCATAGCAACAGACAGAAGGTAAGTACGCAATGATAGACGTTAGTGATTGCATATTAGTTGCAATCGTTAAATACATCTCACCCTTAAACTTTGTTGGCTATCACCCAGCATTTTAGTACAATCTGTTTTTTATTAGTTCAGGAAAAGCAAATAAACAATTGAGGCCGACAAGGCCATAAACAGATAAATGCAAAGAAGAGTCAGTATATAATTGAACATAACTGCACAACTGTAGATGCATTTGATACCATAAAAGCGAAATGTAAACAGACATCAACAATACATATACAACCATAATGAGAATACTGATAAGAAAGAAATAGAAGAAGCAGAAAATAGAAAGTAGAGAGACGTAGGATGGGAGAAGGGGGAGCAGGGAACACAGTGACGTTTACAGAGTATCAGATAAGGGGAAGGCCAGATGGACTTGGTAGTAAGGTGAATTTTTAAAGGCCAACCAGTTTCTCCAAGTAGCGGTAAAATTTAACAAGGGTGATTTCATAAAGGATGATAAGTCGTCCATTAACATACAATGATCAAGCCTCTGAAACCAACGGGAGATAGGAGGGCATGTGGTGGTTCTCCAATAACAAGGTATTATTGTCTTTGCGGCATTCATCAGATGCCGCAGAAGCAACGTTTTATATACTGAGATGGGCAACTCCATCAGGTTAAACAGCCAAAATTCAGGCGTATTGGGTAGTGTAAGGCCAGTAATTTTTGAACAAATATCACGTATCGTTAACCAAAAACACTTCAAAACCGTACAACTCCACCATATATGGAGAGGAGTGCCTGATTCATGGTTGCATCGCCAACACGTAGACGGTACGGTGGGAAGCATCTGATGAACCTGTACTGGACATCTATACCAACGAGCTAAGAGTTTATATTGGGTAGCTAATACTTGAAGAGAAGAGTAGCTAGCAAAAGTGTGGGTAAAAATACAGGTCCACTGACCCTCCATCAAATCCCTACATAACTCGCCTTGCCAAGCCGAGACATAGGAGGGAAGACCAGCATTTATATCAGTGAGACACAAACTATATAGCTGTGATATGAAGTGTTCAGGGGGGCTATCAGACTGGCAAAAAGAGTAAAATTTACTGGGGGGGGGGGGGGGGGTGACAGAGCGTGTTTCCTGAAAGAGTGGATGAAGTGTCTAACCTGCAAGTAAAACCATAAGGAATTAGTCGGAAGGTCATATTTCCGCTGGAAATCCTCAAAAGAGCAAACACCAGAGCTTGTAACTAAGTGGTGGATACGAGATATACCGGCATTAGACCAGGAGGGAGGTTTAAATGGCGGCATTCCTGGGGGGAAAATAAGAATTTACTTACCGATAATTCTATTTCTCGTAGTCCGTAGTGGATGCTGGGGACTCCGTAAGGACCATGGGGAATAGCGGCTCCGCAGGAGACTGGGCACAAAAGTAAAGCTTTAGAACTACCTGGTGTGCACTGGCTCCTCCCCCTATGACCCTCCTCCAAGCCTCAGTTAGGATACTGTGCCCGGACGAGCGTACACAATAAGGAAGGATTTTGAATCCCGGGTAAGACTCATACCAGCCACACCAATCACACCATATAACTTGTGATCTAAACCCAGTTAACAGCATGATAACAGAGGAGCCTCTAGAAAAGATGGCTCACTACAGCAATAACCCGATTTTTTGGTAACAATAACTATGTACCAGTATTGCAGACAATCCGCACTTGGGATGGGCGCCCAGCATCCACTACGGACTACGAGAAATAGAATTATCGCTAAGTAAATTCTTATTTTCTCTGACGTCCTAGTGAATGCTGGGGACTCCGTAAGGACCATGGGGATTATACCAAAGCTCCCAAACGGGCGGGAGAGTGCGGATGACTCTGCAGCACCAAATGAGAGAACTCCAGGTCCTCCTCAGCCAGGGTATCAAATTTGTAGAATTTTACAAACGTATTTCCTCCTGACCAAGTAGCTGCTCGGCAAAGTTGTAAAGCCGAGACCCCTCGGGCAGCCGCCCAAGATGAGCCCACCTTCCTTGTGGAATGGGCTTTTACAGATTTTGGCTGTGGCAGGCCTGCCACAGAATGTGCAAGCTGAATTGTACTACAAATCCAACGAGCAATAGTCTGCTTAGAAGCAGGAGCACCCAGTTTGTTGGGTGCATACAGAATAAACAACGAGTCAGATTTTCTGACTCCAGCCGTCCTGGAAACCTATATTTCCAGGGCCCTGACAACATCTAGCAACTTGGAGTCCTCCAAGTCCCTAGTAGCCGCAGGCACCACAATAGGTTGATTCAGGTGAAACGCTGAAAACCACCTTAGGGAGAAACTGAGGACAAGTCCTCAATTCCGCCCTGTCCGAATGGAAAATCAGATGCGGGCTTTTACAGGATAAAGCCGCCAATTCTGACACGCACCTGGCCCAGGCCAGGGCCAACAGCATGACCACTTTCCATGTGAGATATTTTAACTCCACATATTTAAGTGGTTCAAACCAATGTGACTTTTGGAACCCAAAAACTACATTTAGATCCCAAGGTGCCACTGGAGGCACAAAAGGAGGCTGTATATACAGTACCCCTTTCACAACGTCTGAACTTCAGGGACTGAAGCTAGTTCTTCTTGGAAGAAAATTGACAGGGCCGAAATTTGAACCTTAATGGACCCCCATTTCAGGCCCATAGACACTCCTGTTTGCAGGAAATGTAGGAATCGACCTAGTTGAAAATTCCTCCGTCGGGGCCTTACTGGCCTCGCACCACGCAACATATTTTCGCCAAATGCGGTGATAATGTTTTGCGGTTATATCTTTCCTGGCTTTGATCAGGATAGGAATGACTTCATCCGGAATGCCTTTCTCCTTCAGGATCCGGCGTTCAACCGCCATGCCGTCAAACGCAGCCGCGGTAAGTCTTGGAACAGACAGGGTCCTTGCTGGAGCAGGTCCCTTCTTAGAGGTAGAGGCCACGGATCCTCCGTGAGCATCTCTTGAAGTTCCGGTTACCAAGTCCTTCTTGGTCAATCCGGAGCCACGAATATAGTGCTTACTCCTCTCCATCTTATAATTCTCAGTACCTTGGGTATGAGAGGCAGAGGAGGGAACACATACACTGACTGGTACACCCACTGTGTTACCAGAGCGTCTACAGCTATTGCCTGAGGGTCCCTTGACCTGGCGCAATACTTGTCGAGTTTTATAAACATGTGGAAGACTTCTGGGTGAAGTCCCCACTCTCCCGGGTGGGGGTCGTGTCTGCTGAGGAAGTCTGCTTCCCAGTTGTCCACTCCCGGAATGAATACTGCTGACAGTGCTATCACATGATTTTCCGCCCAGCGAAGAATCCTTGCAGCTTCTGCCTTGCCCTCCTGCTTCTTGTGTCACCCTGTCTGTTTACGTGGGTGACTGCCGTGATGTTGTCCGAATGGATCAACTCCGGGTGACCTTGAAGCAGAGGTCATGCTGAGCTTAGAGCATTGTAAATGGCCCTTAGCTTCAGGATATTTATGTGAAGTGATGTCTCCAGGCTTGACCATAAGCTCTGGAAATTCCTTCCCTGTGTGACTGCTCCCCAGCCTCGCAGGCTGGCATCCGTGGTCACCAGGACCCAGTCCTGAATGTCGAATCTGCGGCCCTCTAGAAGATGAGCACTCTGCAACCACCACAGGAGAGACACCCTTGTGCTTGGTGACAGGGTTATCCGCTGATGCATCTGAAGATGCGACCCGGACCATTTGTCCAGCAGGTCCCACTGGAAAGTTCTTGCGTGGAATCTGCCGAATGGGATTGCTTCGTAGGAAGCCACCATTTTTCCCAGAACCCTTTCATTGATGTACTGAGACTTGGCTCGGTTATAGGAGGTTCCTGACTAGCTCGGATAACTCCCTGACTTTCTCCTCCGGGAGAAACCCCTTTTTCTGGACTGTGTCCAGGATCATCCCTAGGAACAGAAGACGAGTCGTCGGAATCAGCTGCGATTTTGGAATATTGAGAATCCAATCGTGCTGCCGCAACACTACCTGAGATAGTGCTACACCGACCTCCAACTGTTCCCTGGATCTTACCCTTATCAGGGAATCGTCCAAGTAAGGGATAACTAAAATTCCCTTCCTTCGAAAGAGTATCATCATTTCGGCCATTACCTTGGTAAAGACCCGGGGTGCCGTGGACCATCCATACGGCAGCGTCTGAAACTGATAGTGACAGTTCTGTACCACAAACCTGAGGTACCCTCGGTGAGAAGGGTAAATTGGGACATGAAGGTAAGCATCCTTGATGTCCCGAGACATCATGTAGTCCCCTTCTTCCAGGTTCGCAATCACTGCTCTGAGTGACTCAATCTTGAATTTGAACCTCCGTATGTAAGTGTTCAAGATTTTAGATTTAGAATCGGTCTCACCGAGCCGTCCGGCTTCGGTACCACAACAGTGTGGAATAATACCCCGTTCCCTGTTGCAGGAGGGGTACCTTGATTATCACCTGCTGGGAATACAGCTTGTGAATGGCTTCCAAAACTGCCTCCCTGTCAGAGGGAGACATCGGTAAAGCCGACTTTAGGAAACGGCGAGGGGGAGACGTCTCGAATTCCAATTTGTACCCCTGAGATATCACCTGAAGGATCCAGGGGTCTAATTGCGAGTGAGCCCACTGCGCGCTGAAATTCATTGAGACGGGCCCCCACCGTGCCTGATTCTGCTTGTAAAGCCCCAGCGTCATACTGAGGGCTTGGCAGAGGCGGGAGAGGGCTTCTGTTCCTGGGAACTGGCTGATTTCTGCAGCCTTTTTCCTCTCCCTCTGTCACGGGGCAGAAATGAGGAACCTTTTGCCCGCTTGCCCACGAAAGGACTGCGCCTGATAATACGGCGTCTTCTTATGTTGAGAGGCGACCTGGGGTACAAACGTGGATTTCCCAGCTGTTGCCGTGGCCACCAGGTCTGAAAGACCGACCCCAAATAACTCCTCCCCTTAATAAGGCAATACTTCCAAATGCCGTTTGGAATCCGCATCACCTGACCACTGTCGTGTCCATAACCCTCTACTGGCAGAAATGGACAACGCACTTAGACTTGATGCCAGTCGGCAAATATTCCGCTGTGCATCACGCATATATAGAAATGCATCCTTTAAAATGCTCTATAGGCAATAATATACTGTCCCTATCTAGGGTATCAATATTTTCAGTCAGGGAATCCGACCACGCCAACCCAGCACTGCACATCCAGGCTGAGGCGATTGCTGGTCGCAGTATAACACCAGTATGTGTGTAAATACATTTTAGGATACCCTCCTGCTTTCTATCAGCAGGATCCTTAAGGGCGGCCATCTCAGGAGAGGGTAGAGCCCTTGTTCTTACAAGCGTGTGAGCGCTTTATCCACCCTAGGGGGTGTTTCCCAACGCACCCTAACCTCTGGCGGGAAAGGATATAATGCCAATAACATTTTAGAAATTATCAGTTGTTATCGGGGGAAACCCACGCATCATCACACACCTCATTTAATTTCTCAGATTCAGGAAAACTACAGGTAGTTTTTCCTCACCGAACATAATACCCCTTTTTGGTGGTACTCGTATTATCAGAAATGTGTAAAACATTTTTCATTGCCTCAATCATGTAACGTGTGGCCCTACTGGAAGTCACATTTGTCTCTTCACCGTCGACACTGGAGTCAGTATCCGTGTCGGCGTCTATATCTGCCATCTGAGGTAACGGGCGCTTTAGAGCCCCTGACGGCCTATGAGACGTCTGGACAGGCACAAGCTGAGTAGCCGGCTGTCTCATGTCAACCACTGTCTTTTATACAGAGCTGACACTGTCACGTAATTCCTTCCAACAGTCCATTCACTCAGGTGTCGACCCCCTAGGGGGTGACATCACTATTACAGGCAATCTGCTCCGTCTCCACATCATTTTTCTCCTCATACATGTCGACACAAACGTACCGACACACAGCACACACACAGGGAATGCTCTGATAGAGGACAGGACCCCACTAGCCCTTTGGGGAGACAGAGGGAGAGTTTGCCAGCACACACCAGAGCGCTATATATATACAGGGATAACCTTATATAAGTGTTTTTCCCCTTATAGCTGCTGTATTATTAATACTGCGCATAATTAGTGCCCCCCTCTCTTTTTTAACCCTTTCTGTAGTGTAGTGACTGCAGGGGAGAGCCAAGGAGCTTCCCTCCAACGGAGCTGTGAGGGAAAATGGCGCCAGTGTGCTGAGGAGATAGGCTCCGCCCCCTTCTCGGCGGCCTTATCTCCCGTTTTTCTGTGTATTCTGGCAGGGGTTAAATTCATCCATATAGCCCAGGAGCTATATGTGATGCATTTTTTGCCATCCAAGGTGTTTTTATTGCGTCTCAGGGTGCCCCCCCCCCCCCAGCGCCCTGCACCCTCAGTGACCGGAGTGTGAAGTGTGCTGAGAGCAATGGTGCACAGCTGCAGTGCTGTGCGCTACCTTGTTGAAGACAGGACGTCTTCTGCCGCCGATTTTCCGGACCTCTTCTGTCTTCTGGCTCTGTAAGGGGGCCGGCGGCGCGGCTCTGGGACCTATCTATGGCTGGGCCTGTGATCGGTCCCTCTGGAGCTAATGTCCAGTAGCCTAAGAAGCCCAATCCACTCTGCACGCAGGTGAGTTCGCTTCTTCTCCCCTTAGTCCCTCGATGCAGTGAGCCTGTTGCCAGCAGGTATCACTGAACATAAAAAACCTAAAACTAAACTTTTCACTAAGCAGCTCAGGAGAGCCACCTAGTGTGCACCCTTCTCGTTCGGGCACAAAAATCTAACTGAGGCTTGGAGGAGGGTCATAGGGGGAGGAGCCAGTGCACACCAGGTAGTTCTAAAGCTTTACTTTTGTGCCCAGTCTCCTGCGGAGCCGCTATTCCCCATGGTCCTTACGGAGTCCCCAGCATCCACTAGGACGTCAGAGAAATCAGGGTTATTATACCGGGGCGTAGATAAAGGAATTCCCGAGATAAAAGCAGAAAGGGTCTTGTATTTTTGCCAGCACTGAAGTGTAGAGCCCAGAGTGGGGTGAGCGAGGCGGGGACATCTAGACATCGACGGGAGGACGCCCGAAGGAACAGGAGCTGCGTGATCCACAATAAGCATTGTTTCGTAACACGAGGTCCAGACATCTCAACAACCCTAGCAAGGTGAACAGCATGATAGTACGCTAGAAAGCAGGGCAGCTGAAGGCCACCTCGAACTCGGTTTCAAATTAGAGTAGCTCGAGATATGCGGGGTCCAAGCGATCCCCAGATAAATCGACCAACCATACTTTGCAAGTCCCTAAAAATGGAAGATGGTATGGAAATAGGTAGAGTTTGCAGCAAGTATAAGACCTTGGAGAAGATACTCATTTTGATTACATTTAATCTACCCAACCAGGACAGATTCAGCAGGGACCAATTTTGAAAGTCCGTCTTAATTTGCTTCACGAGAGGAAGAAAATTAAGTTGAAACAGGGAGTCAATGGGGGTAATTCCGAGTTGATCGCAGCAGGATTATTGATAGCAATTGGGCAAAACCATGTGCACTGCAGGGGAGGCAGATATAACATGTGCAGAAAGAGTTAGATTTGGGTGTGTTATTTTATTTCTGTGCAGGGTAAATACTGGCTGCTTTATTTTTACACTGCAATTTAGATTGCAGATTGAACACATCCCACCCAAATCTAACTCTCTCTGCACATGTTATATCTGCCTCCCCTGCAGTGCACATGGTTTTGCCCAATTGCTAACAAAAATCCTGCTGCGATCAACTTGGAATTACCCCCAATGTTAGGAGACAGCAAAACCCCTAAACATTTAAGCTGGGATGGATTCCAAAGGAAAGGGAACGAGCCTTTAAGGCTATTCATTATAGAGGGGAGTGCCGAGATATTCAGTGCTACAGATTTTGCATAGTTTATTTTAAAATCAGAGACAAGACTAAATCTGTTGAATTCATGCATGAGGGCAGGGAGAGAGGTCACTGGAGCAGTTACGGTGGCAAGAAGATCGTCGGCAAATAAGGCCAACTTATATTCAGAGTGTCGAAGTCAAAAATATTACATAAAAAGAACATACAAACTACACACATTTAAGTCGCTATACTTGCAAATACGCACAGCGAGCACAGCAATATATGGTAACACACGCATTTACACGGACATGCCACAGAGATGGATTCAACACTTATTTCATGCAGTACATAATTATAATAATATCAAGCGCCAGACATCATGATGATTTAAAATGATCTAATGAAGTAATGTCATGTATGTGTATTATTTGAATGAAACAAGATAGACCGGTCATATTTACTATTAAAGCAACCAGATTAATGTGTAGATTCATTTGGTAGTTGTTATAAAGTTGTAGGACATTGCAACAAATAATTATGATTAAATGTATGTAAGCTAAAATCACTTTTATTAGAACAATAGATATTCCAAACAGGTAGTGGACAAGAAGCTCAGGCCAGCCCCTTTGGACATCCCCAAGGCTGAACCTGTTCAGCATATACAAAGAGACTAGTGACTCATCATGAATGAGTAAGTCCCCTCCCCCAGAAACTAGATAACACATTGCTGACCACACAGGAAGTGAGTTGCTCTTTGGTACCAGAGGATGAAGGAGTTGCTGGCTGACCAGTTCCTGCATTTATTTACAGAGAGAGAGAGAGAGAGAGAGAGAGAGAGTGATATGGAAAGACGAATTTATATAACTTAAGGATAATGGTATTGTATGCTGGCCTGTAACTGTATGTAACTGTGAATGTAACTGTATGTTTTAACTGCTTACTGTGTGAGTGTAACCATGTAACTATAGGTATACTGTACTTTGTAATATATTGAATCTATATCCTTTTAATAACAAATATATACATCAATGAGCTTTGGAACTCAGATAATGTGTGGGCTTATTGTTTTCTCTTATGGGATGCAGTGTTTTGCGATGTACAGCACACTTTTATCGTATATGGTAATAAGATGCGCCTGGCGTCTGCAATATTTATTAGAGCGGGCATTTTAAATATTTGTGAGAAAGCAATTTGGCATTCACAAGAGCCACCGAGCTGTAAACCTTGAATATTATCGTTTGAACGGATCGCCCTCGCCACCGCCTCCATGCATAGGACAAAAATAAGGGGAGATAAAGGGCATCCCTGACGCATACTGTTCCGAATCACAAATGGATCCGATAAAGCCCCATTTACACGTACTCGTGCAAAGGGATTGTTATAAAGAGCAAGTATCCTATGCAAACAATATGGCCCCAGTCCTAAACAACAGAGAAGACCCTCCATGAACCGCCAGTCAATCCGATCAAAGGCCTTTTCCGCATCTGTGGATAAGAGAATCATAGTCTCATTGTTACGCACAGCGTGATGGATAAGGTCGATGATTTTTGTGGTATTATCCTTGGCTTCCCTGCCCCTCACAAACCCCACCTGATCCCAATGGATCAAAGACGGCAAGAGGTGATTTAGCCTGTTAGCCAACATTTTAGCATAAAGTTTGATATAATTATTAAGTAAAGAGATAGGTCGATAGCTGGAGCAGTGAGTGGGGTCCTTCCCCTCCTTAGGGATTATAGAAATATGCGCCTCCAAAGATTGGGGGGGGGGACACATTTTCAGCAGTTATTGCATTACACGCTTTCAAAAACAAAGGCATGAGGGATGACTGGAACGATTTATAATAACTCACCGGGAAACCGTCCCGGCCCGGACTCTACCCAAGAGGGGTAGCAGACAGGGCCAGTTCCAATTCCTCAATAGCAAAAGGCCATTCAAGGAACTCTACATCATCTCCAGATAACTGAGGGTAATTCACAGAAGAGAGATAATCATTGACTGCCTCCACGGCTAAGAGAACATCAGATAGAGACTGGTCTTTTCTTAAATTATAGAGATCCATAAAGTAAGATTGAAAGGCCCCTGCCATTTGCGGACCAGTTGGACCCTACGCCCTTCTGAGTCCCGGATTGAGTGAACATAAGACTTCTGGCGTTGAGATTTTAGTGCTTTCGCTAACATAGAGCCAGGTTTATCACCCCATAAATAGAATTTATGGCGGTATCTCTGCAATTCAAATTTGGTTTTCTCTTGTATAAGTTTTTTAAAGACTAATCGTGCCTCAGTGAGATCACGCAGCACCCGTCCATCAAGCGACTGCTTATGAGAGAGCTCTAAAGATTGGATACAGGTCAAAAGTAGCCTTCTTTGAGCCTCTCTTTCTTTCTTTAATTGGGAACCCAATTGGATACATTTACCCCTAACTACACATTTGTGTGCCTCCCAGATCATAACAGCAGGTGTATCAGGCAAGTCATTTAGAGAGATGTAATCAGTGATAGTTTGGAGTAGGCCATCTTTCAGTCGTGTATCATGGAGCAAAGTCTCATTAAATTTCTACGTCCAAGGTTTTACAAAGACAGTAGGGAGACAAACGGAAGCATATATAGGAGCATGATCCGACCAAGTAATCTGGCCTATCCGACTATCAGTGAAAAACTGCAATTGTTTATGATCCACTAAAAAGAAGTCAAGGCGAGCGTAAGAGGCATGAGGGGTAGAGTAGAAGGTGTAATCTTTGACTGTGGGGTGGTGCAATCTCCAAAGATCGGCCAACTGACTATCGTGCAGAAGTTTACGTACTCTACGATGGTCCCTAGTGGAATGGTGCAAAGGCCTAGTAGAAGAGTCAAGTGCGGGGTCTAGGGTCCAATTAAAGTCTCCCCCTAGTATCAAACAACCCTCCCTCAAAGGTTCTAAGAGTCGCATAACCTTAGTAATGAATTTCCTTTGATGTTGATTGGGTGAGTAAACATTAACCAGGGTATATACCTGGTCAAAAATCTTACATTTTAAAACTTGCCATCTTCCAGCCACTAAAACATGATTAGGGAAGCATCTGAAATAACTAGGTGGAGAGATAGGAGTATAGCCACACCCAATGACTTACCGAGAGGGTTATCACTACAAAATTGGTGAGGGAAGTTACAGTTTCTAAGGGGAGGGGCAGCATCTTGTTTGAAATGTGTCTCCTGCACAAAAGCCACGTCAACCTTTTCAGAGTAAAGTTCTCTCAAAAGAGTAGAACATTTTTCAGGGATATTTAATCCTTTGACGTTATAAGAACATACAGTAGTTTCAATGTCCTCACTTTCAAAGAGGCCATGTCAATTTTGGGAGAAAACGCGGAATATGTGCAGGAGAGCCCATTTGGAGATACATCAAGAGACAGAGATTCAACCTCACGAAGAAACCACGACAAACAATCAAGCGTGAGAGGGGGGGGGTAGGAAAAAAGGGAAGGGAGAAAAATACAGAAGAGTAGAAAGAATAGAAAAAAGTAGAATCCAAAAAAGCATGCAAAAAACAACAATAACCAAAACAAATGGAAGAAAGAAATGTCCGCTATTGGATAGCATAGGCAAAACTTGTTCACCCATGAACCAATAAAAAAAATGCGGACCGACCCAACTGGGGCGGGGCATCTGCGGCCGCCACCCAGGGCCCCTTAATCTGTAATAGTAACAAAGCAATAACATAACAGTAGCAAAATCCTGCAAATAGAGAATAGAACAAAACGTCATGCTTAGGGTAAGCACATAAACAGCGGACGGTATGTGGATCATAGCCGTGTTTCCAGAAAAACAGTATCGCGATTAAGAAACAGTATAAAGTAAAAACAACATAAGGAACACTTGCAGAATGAAGTCCAGAAAACACTTGGGTTAACAGCCTAGGCCGCAGCCCTAGCAAGTAAGTCCCGTAGCAAACAGTAGAAAGAAGTCCAGTAACTACATATGAGAAAGAGACGGCTATCAGGTACCGGAGGACTCTAGACGAGAGTGTGATGAAGCTTGTTCTTTCTTGTGAGGACGCACAGGCGTCCAAGGTGCACGCGTTGGAGGAGGCGTGGGAGGATCCAATCTAGCATATAGTTGTGTCCATTCTGGTAGCGACGGCGCGTCAATGGAGAGAGCAGAACAAAAGCGATCCAAGTCATCTGGAGATTGTAAACTAAGATTAAGACCCTCATGGGAGACTTGGATGCTCAGAGGGAAGCCCCAACGGAAACGGATATTCTTACGCTTTAAGGCATCCGTAAGCGGTTTGAGGAGCCGTCTGTGCTGAAGAGTATTCCAGGACAGGTCAGGGAAGATTTGGATTTTAGAACCACTAAATTCAATCCCGTCGAGTTTCCTCGCTTTTGCTAGCACATCTTCCTTAACATGGCAGTAATGGAGGCAACAGAAAATATCCCTGGGAGCTTCAGAGGAAAGGCCTTTCAGACGTAGTGTGCGGTGTGCGCAATCAAAGAGAATAACATTGTCCGGTTCCGCCTCTGTGATTTCGTTAAAAATCTTGGTGAATACGTCCACGATACCCGGCCCTTGTACATCCTCAGGGATGCCACATATACGGAGATTGTTTCTCCTCCCCCTGTTGACCAAATCGTCCATGCGGCGCTGAAGCGCCTTGAGTTCTTGAGCGTGTGTGAAGACGGTGTCTCCAAGTCGTCGTTGGTAAGAAACCAAATCACTGAGGTGACCCTACACGTCATACACATGATGGGTAATGTGGGATAGATCGGCTTGAAGCGCAGAGAACTCCGCCTTGACTGTAGCACCAATTCTCTTTTCTAAATCCAAGAAATCAGATTTCGTAGAGGGAGATCCTTTTGGGTAGGAAGGGATCTAAGATGTTTTAAGACATCGGCCATGGTGGGCTCCGTAGATGTGTCAGACCCACTCTGAGGTCATGACGTCGGTGGTGTCAGCAGGAGAAGAGTCAGGAACAAAACAATTATCATCGCTTTGAGTGTCAGTTCCAGGGACAAGATAACGGAGCAAATTAGACTGCGAGGCTGTGGTTCCGGACACTTGGTGCGAGACATCCGCCCGCTCTTTCTGGTTCTTCCCATCAAAAAGGAAATGTCCGCATACGTAATGAAATATAGCAGGACTAGCAGCAGGAAAGGCTAAAAAAAATACATCAGCAGATAGGGGAGACCACGGTCACGGCCACAGGATGCACCACCCCATACCGCATGGGTGAGCTAGGGGGTCATGGCATTAAGATGGTCGACTCGGCATCAGCCCCAGTGGTACGGCAAGGATAACATGAGGATCACAGCTGGAGCTAGGAGATGTAGCATAGAGGCAGAACAGCAGTGGAGATGAGACTAATGGGAAAGCTGTGCTGTTGTTGGGGTCCCAGAGTATTCAATCATTAGAGGTAACAGGCCAGGAGAGTGAGACAAATAAAATAAAAATTTGTATATGGAGCACCACAGAGCCACCAGCGTTGTATAGGATCTGCGGGTATCAGGCACAACAGAGTCTGGAGGGAGAGAGTAAGTGCAGGGAGAGGTGTCCTCCAGGGAGCTGCACAGCGGGGGTCCCAATGGTGAGATGAAGGAAGGGGGAGAGCAATGATTCCAGGGGCTAGCTCTTAGAATCGTGGGGCCAGATAGCGCTGGAGTAAGGCTCACCTAGTACTCTGGAAGTGGGCAGCAGATCACGATGTGTGCCCCTACCAAGATGGCCGCCGGGCATCCCGCAGCTCCGTCAGGCCGCCTGAGATCCTGCTGTCCCCGGCGCAGGAGGCAGGCAGGCGCAGCAGAAGAGGACTCTTCAGGGTGTCCAGCGGCAGCCAGAACACCAGGAGGCAAAGGGGGAGAGCCGTATCCGCGGCACCGGAAGCGCGAGCCGGCCCAGAGGTATAATTGAGGTCCCGGTCTGGGGGCTGCAGGTAGGCCACAATCCGCTGGAACTACAGAGTCCGCTCCCCGATTCCGCGGCGCTTACCAGGCCACACCAGGGGGGTCAGGGGAGGCAGGAATGGAGCCAAACAGAAAAAAAGTGCCATGGGAAAGAAGGTTTGAGGGGAGAAGGCCACAAATAGTAGGAGCCCACAGCAAACGTGACTGTCTCCCTCGGCAGCCGGGCCACGCCCCCTCACCCAGCATTTTAAAATAAATAATTGCATTGATTCACATCTCAACTTTTATTAATAATTCCATTAAACTACTTAATTATTGTATTCTTATGGATATTGTTAATAGGTATAAAGAATGAGGAATTTGGGATTTGTACTAAACAATAAATTATGATTTATAGCCATATTCGGGCTTGTAAGTTAAAACCCTCTTGTCTAAAGTGAATACTGGTTCTTTTTAAAATTAATAATACATATTAGGACTCATATAGAGATAGGTGCATTTTCACCCTAATTAAACGTACATTTACAACTATCCATTACTCTGACATGCGGGAAAACGCTCCGGAACAGGGCAAGTCCGCCCCGCATGCAAGGCCCTGACACCCCTTCCCCACCGGCACATATGCAAAAAAATTGCACATCGGCGAGGCTTTCGCATGTTTAGGGTAGCCTAGCTGCGAAGGCAGATGGCTACCTGCTCCTTGTGATGTCACGCAGCCACCACGGCCTGCCCAGCAAATGGTCCAGGCACGCCTGCATTGTCCGGACTGCGCACCCCCAACGTCGCCGCGACGCCCCGTAAAACGCTGCACACACACACCCATTAAAAAAAGAACAAACACTCATTATATTTCCTACTTTAAATATAATAACATTTTAGCACAGCACTAAATTTGGCTTATTTTATGACGAAAAACCAAATATACTATAATAACAAAACTATACACATAATGTATGCTAAACAAACATGGTAGAATGCTACAGACAGACACTGAGGGGGACATGTACTAAGTAGTGATACGAGTGGAGAAGTGAGCCAGTGGAGAAGTTGCCCATGGCAACCAATCAGCTGTTCTGTATATTTTTATAGTTTGCAAATTATAAATGTTACGTCAGTGCTGATTGGTTGCCATGGGCAACTTCTTCACTTTTATCACTGCTTAGTACATGTCCCCCTAAGGGGCTACTTCAGCAAGCCTTGCAGAAGTGCGGAAATCGCTATTTGCAGACTTCCGCACTTCTGCATGCAATCACAGTTTAAGAGTCCGTGGGGAACAGTGACGGGGGCGTCGATGCCGTGATTTGTGGGTGTCGATGCACCATTTGGGGGGCGCGGTTTGGACAACTCAAGCATGTCCGGACCGGTTGCGGGGCGGGCCACAGCGGCTGCGTGACGTCACACGCAGCCGCTGTGACCCCCAAAGATGGATGCCCTCTGACTGTCTTCACAGCTAGACTGCGTAGGCAGGGGGCAACCCTAATCATGCGAGCACATCGCTGTATAGTGGTGCGCTCGCATGTTAGCGAGCTGGGGGGACAGGAACTGGCATGTGGGGCGGACTTGCCCTGTGCTGGGCGTCCCCCCGCATGTCAGAGTAAAGGGTTGTAGTTGTGCGTTTTTTCGCACAACTACAACCCATGCTGAATAAGGCTGTAAGTCAGGTATATTGGGTCTCCAGCAGATGATGGAATCTGTGAATCTTAATAAATATAAGACCATTACATGATGCACTGTACCATTGTCTGCTGAATGCCTTACAGCTTCCTTGGTACTGTATGAAATGCTAATAAATCTAACATAGGCTACTGCAAGCTCAAAGCAGAATTGAAAATTATACATACAAAATAAGTCTGCAAGTGACTACAGTACCAACTGGAGTTTCTGTAGGTGTAAAGTTATCCAAGCAGCAAATCAAAGATAATATGACCTTGAATAAAAGAATGCTACAGATTAGATGGTGAGTGCTTTTTTCTGTCGCTGCTGGGGACACTAGTGGTGCCAGACTAGCATTCCTTCAGCATTGCCTAGGCATGAAGTCTTACAGCATTTATATTTGGACTGTAGCCTGTCAGGAAGGGTTCATGATCTCATCAGCTACCTATAATGGGTGTCTCTTGTGACTCCTAAATTTGTATTTACATTCATAGAAATCTAAATTTGCTCATTAGGACATTTCCAACATTCTCAAAGCGTTTTTACAACTTTATGTCACCCAAACGGTATATCCATTTTTGTTGCATTGAATGTGACCCATAACTGTATAATGCAGGAAAGCAGAGCATATATGTAACATATACTCAGGCAACAAAAATGCACATTTGTAGGCTCTTATGTCTTTTTTTTTTTTTTAAATAATAGATTTTTATCGAATAAAGAGTCAGCGTAACTTAATACATGGGCCAATATTTACTAAGAATTCGAGATTGTCCGATTTGTGTTTTTTTTTCAAAGTCCCAATCCGGGAATTCACTAAACACCAATCTCGGCAGTGTTTGGACTATTCGTAATGGTTTGATTTGCAAAGTTCCGAAATACGAATGAATAGACCATCGGTCAAACGCGGCTGATATTTCATACAGTACGGGAATTCACTATTCATTCGTATTTGGGTGTTAGTTTCTGAGTGCTCAATTGCGGTCGTATTTTTTTGAAAATCGGTAAAAAAAGCGGCAAAAAAATAGACCTGCTTTTTTCATCCGTGTTTACATGTGTTGGCACTTACAAATCATTCTAACCTGAATTAGGATGCCTATAAAAGGGACACAAACTTCTCTCATGCAAAATAATTTATTTCCTTATGTTTGCAGCCCAAAACTTGTAGATTTGTAAGGCAATACACATTTTTCAACATATATCCATTATTACACACATTTGTGGTCAACTTTCAAATATTTCAAATGTTGTTGTTTCTGCATCATGTTTTTAAATCTGATTACTTATTTTTAACACACTCAAACATGGCACAACAATAATGTCAGTCATTTTCGGACTGAATTATCTAAATATTATCCCCAACATATTAGGACACTTTTAGCCAACTCAATTGTGTTTTTATTGTCAATTCATCTAGAGAAGAAATGTTAAACAGTTACAATTCACATTGTAAATTGTATTGGTCATGGATGAATCTGCCTGGCTGCCAATTAGTCTGTCTGCTGGCTCAAAGAATGATTAGAATCTAGAAAGAGTAATGATTAGAAAAAAATCAAGTGGTCTGCTTTCTGCCTGCTTAAGACAATCTGCCTGGCTGCCAATTAGTCTGTCTGCTGGATCAAAGAATGATTAGAATCTAGAAAGAGTAATGATTAGAAAAATTCAAGTGGTCTGCTTTCTGCCTGCTTAAGACAATCTGCCTGGCTGCCAATTAGTCTGTCTCCTGGCTCAAAGAATGATTAGAATCTAGAAAGAGTAATGATTAGAAAAAAATCAAGTGGTCTGCTTTCTGCCTGCTTAAGACAATCTGCCTGGCTGCCAATTAGTCTGTCTTCTGGCTCAAAGAATGATTAGAATCTAGAAAGAGTAATGATTAGAAAAAAATCAAGTGGTCTGCTTTCTGCCTGCTTAAGACAATCTGCCTGGCTGCCAATTAGTCTGTCTGCTGCCTCAAAGAATGATTATAATCCAGAAAGAGTAATGATTAGAAAAAATCAAGTGGTTTGCTTTCTGCCTGCTTAAGACAATCTGCCTGGCTGCCAATTATTCTGTCTGCTGGCTCAAAGAATGATTAGAATCTAGAAAGAGTAATGATTAGAAAAAAATCAAGTGGTCTGCTTTCTGCCTGCTTAAGACAATCTGCCTGTCTGCCAACTAGTCTGTCTCCTGGCTCAAAGAATGATTAGAATTTAGAAAGAGTAATTATTAGAAACAAATCAAGTGGTCTGCTTTCTGCCTGCTTAAGACAATCTGCCTGGCTGCCAATTAGTCTGTCTGCTGGCTCAAAGAATGATTAGAATCTAGAAAGAGTAATGATTACAAACAAATCAAGTGGTCTGCTTTCTGCCTGCTTAAGACAATCTGCCTGGCTGCCAATTAGTCTGTCTCCTGGCTCAAAGAATGATTAGAATCTAGAAAGAGTAATGATTAGAAAAAATTCAAGTGGTCTGCTTTCTGCCTGCTTAAGACAATCTGCCTGGCTGCCAATTAGTCTGTCTGCTGGCTCAAAGAATGATTAGAATCTAGAAAGAGTAATGATTACAAAAAAATTAAGTGGTCTGCTTTCTGCATGCTAACAACTATGTGCAGCTCAAACAGTTTCCTGCTAACAAAAAATACAAAGATGATAAAGAAATGTGCGTACAAAATTCCTGTTGTTGTTTGTACCAGTTATAATTAATGATGTTGTACAAATTGTCAAGGAGCTAAGTGTTATATATATTCTGTTAATCATACACTTGGTAAGTGTTTTGTTTCTCTTCTCTTTAAAGAAATGGGTGTGTGTTTTTTATGTTTATTTGGGTGGTTGCTTGTCCTGGCCTTTGCCTTTACCACTGTCGTGTTGGAGCGCCTTGGTGGTGATGACACTGGCGTTACATTTGGAGTAGTCGTACCAGAACTGCTGCTTGTTTGCTGTTGCTGCAGGGATCTGAGTGTTTCATTGAGGTTAGTGAGGGTGGCATTGAGTTCACGTGTTGCAGCATTTTGATTGTCTTCAATTCTGGACATGGATTCATTGATCATTTGACTGCTTTCTAAAATGTTGATATAGCTATGCTGTTGTCTGTGCTGTTCTTCCATTATGCGCTGTAAGTTGCCTATGACATGTGTAATGTCTGCACGCATGATTTCCATGGTATTTGCAATTCTTGTGTTTGTTTCATTTTGTCTACTCAGATTTCTGCTGATTCGTCTGAGGTGAGATGGTAGGCTTGCAAACATTTGGGTCTGCCTACGCAGGCAATCTTCATTAGTGGCCTGCTGTTTGTGGCAAATGTGTCTGGTTACTTTATTTTGAAAGCAAACACATGAGTTGTATGGTACATCAGACATACTCCTGCCTAAAAACACATTGTAATCCATAATGTGTTGCCTTATAGTGTCTCCAACCAAAACATAGTAATGTTTTTGTATGCAGTTGGCAATGTTAGGACAAACACACATGTGTAAATGATTCTAACAACCTTACTATTTGCAAAGCTTACACATGAGTTTCTGTTGCAGCATCTTCCACACATTGTGCTACTGTATGGCTGATGTGGACATACATATCTTTACTGGATGTTGTGAAGGCCATTTTGTTAGGTTTCCATTTCATGTTTTACTGACTTGGGTAAGTATAGCAGATTTTGATGGGTATTTACTTAATGAGTTTAAGTAAATGGTTTTTTAAAGATCTGACATTTTTAATTGTTATCACAGTTTGTTACTCACAATCAAGATGAGGGGAGTGTGGTTGGCGTCTTGGAGGTGTGTCCAAAATTTGGAGTGGGGGCACCGAACAAACAGTAGATAATCTTCGTGGCGGGGTAGCCTGCTGTGGTTGGCCCTGGACATCAGACCTTGCTTTCTTTGCTGGCAGATGTTTTTTGTGGTGTGTTCCAGAAGTGTGCCTTCTGCTGCTTAAGACTTCTTTGGATGGACCTAGTATTGAATGTGACATTTTGTTATGGCCATTCATTTACAAACCTAACCTATACTACAATGGACACTTTACCTGCTTCCGCAGCATCATCATCATCAGATGTGATGGGAGTGACTGTAGGACGACCAGTACTGCTTTTTTTCAACACTGTAAATCCCCAAAAAATAAATATTCATGCTATTGTTAATACATCCACCCATTATGCTTATAAACATTACATCTTTAAAAAATTGATGTTTTATTATGAATTTCAAAATAAGGACATTAAACACAAAAAGCACAACATCAAACCCAAAACATCGACCAATAGCCATATGCACTATGGAAAGTGCAACACAGGGAATCATATACAGGACACAGACATAGGACACAATTCCAAAAACATACACTAACAAGTCAAAAAACACACAGCTTCATTTTCTAATAAAAGGAAAAAAATTACAGATGCAATATAGAAATAGGTCTGTGATGTGGCACTCCAAACACACATTACCACAATATGAGGCCAACAAAAAAAACTAATAAATAATAAAATAAAAAAAAACAGTAAGGTAACTAAGTCTGCAGTTGTTGTGTCAGTGTACAAATACAAACTCAAAATGAACCAGCAAATAGTGGCCTTGACTTAAACAATATTACATTGAGTACTAATGAAATTACACATGTAACTGCCTTCAAAGACACTTTGCACTACTCCAGCCTCTAACATATCAACCACTGATTTGGAAACATTGCACATGGATAACTGAAATAAAAAACATATTCCAACTTTCAAAATGTACAATGTGCAAAAGGAAAACATTATTGCGGGACAATTCAATGACACACCAAGTCCAAACTACACATGGAAAATCTACTGTCCAAAAACCACATGACATACAAGCAAGTAAGACGTTACATTGACTTTTGTATGAAACATGACCCAAAACAATGTATTTGATGACGCACACTTGAAGATGGGAGTAATATGCAACGTCACATGACACACATTTAAAACATACATTAAGCCAGCAGTAATGTCATAGAATGTTAAGGCAAATACACATGCTCACCATCCTTCCTGGGGCGATCGGAATCCCGGACATGGGTTGCAGACACTACTTCTGGAGGGATTATAGTCCGCATGGGCTCCTCATAGTCCAGATATGTGGCAATACAGGGCAGACCACCACCGGTTTTGCGAGCCGACTTCGCCTCCTTGGCCATTTTGGACTTGACACGTCGCTTTATGTCATAGTACCATTTGCGCCACGTGTCCACCGTCCGCTTCACCACCCCCTCACTATTTACAGCAGCAACTACTTTCGCCCACAACACCGTCTTCCTCCGTGTTGGCACCTTGGCTGACTCAGGCCCAAATAGCTGCCGCTGATACTTCATCAGCTCCCGCACCAATGCCACATTTTCTGCATAACTAAGCTTTACATTACGCCCAGTCTTAGTAGTGGTGCGTGGCTGCGGAGCTCTCTGACTGTCACTATCACTGTCACTTGAGGCTGCTGCACCAACCTCACCCACCTCCTCCACCTCACTCACACTCACCTCCTCCACCTGACCGACCTCCTCCCCCTCACTCACACCCTCCACCTCACCCACCTCTGAGTCACACATAATTGTGTGTCTAAACACTTAACACAGAAAAATAAAAAGACAAACAACACACTCCTCCACTACCACTGCACAAATCACACACACACACACACACACACACACACACACACACACACACACACAGTGATAAGGGACTATAAATAAAAAATACTTGGACCAAAATTAGACAAAACCACAAAAAACAAGACTACAAGAATGACAAGACTACTTTCAAACACAATACAGGTTGAGTATCCCTTATCCAAAATGCTTGGGACCAGAGGTATTTTGGATATGGGATTTTTCCGTATTTTGGAATAATTGCATACCATAAAGAGATATCATAGTGATGGGACCTAAATCTAAGCACAGAATGCATTTATGTTACATATACACCTTATACACACAGCCTGAAGGTAATTGTAGCTAATATTTTTTATAACTTTGTACATTAAACAAAGTGTGTGTATATTCACACAATTCATGTATGTTCCATATACACCTTATACACACAGCCTGAAGGTCATTTAATACAATATTTTTAACAACTTTGTGTATTAAACATAGTTTGTGTACATTGAGCCATCAAAAAACAAAGGTTTCACTATCTCACTCTCACACAAAAAAGTCCGTAATTCGGAATATTCCGTATTTCGGAATATTTGGATATGGGATACTCAACCTGTACTACACTCAGAAATCGCCCAAAAAACTCCTCACCAAACCAACTACTCACCAACCTCCACAGCACAACCTCCCTCCTCACCACTAACTAAACCCACGAGGTGCGGACGGTTTGGGGCGTATTTATATGGTTGCGCACAGACACTCCTACCATCTGAAACACAACCAATCACGAACGGGGATGAAAATCGAAACTAAAAGTGAAAATGCGGCAGCGGGAAAAAAAAAACCCTGCCGCGTTTAACTTAGAAAAGAACCCAGCAAAAACAACAAAAACACGTACGCAAACGACAATGACGGCCGCAAATGTGCCAAAAAAAACGACTGGCATCGACATCGGAAAACACGAAAACAATAAACTCGAATGCTTAGTAACTTGGCGTATATAGGCCCTCATTCCGAGTTGTTCGCTCTGTATTTTTCATCGCATCGCAATGAAAATCCGCTTAGTACGCATGCGCAATGTTCGCACTGCGACTGCGCCAAGTAACTTTGCTATGTAGAAAGTAATTTTACTCACGGCTTTTTCATCGCTCCGGCGATCGTAATGTGATTGACAGGAAATGGGTGTTACTGGGCGGAAACACGGCGTTTCAGGGGCGTGTGGCTGAAAACGCTACCGTTTCCGGAAAAAACGCAGGAGTGGCCGGAGAAACGGTGGGAGTGCCTGGGCGAACGCTGGGTGTGTTTGTGACGTCAAACAGGAACGACAAGCACTGAACTGATCGCACAGGCAGAGTAAGTCTGAAGCTACTCTGAAACTGCTAAGTAGTTAGTAATCGCAATATTGCGAATACATCGGTCGCAATTTTAAGAAGCTAAGATTCACTCCCAGTAGGCGGCGGCTTAGCGTGTGTAACTCTGCTAAATTCGCCTTGCGACCGATCAACTCGGAATGAGGGCCATAGTTTCAAAAAGTTGCATGAAAATGCACCCGATACAAAACGAGTTTAAACACTACACAAACCGATGCAAACACGAATCTTAGTAAATATTGGCCATGGAGGTGATACATACAATACTGCAGTTAATCCACTGACAATTCCATATTTAGAAATATGTAACCACCTCTATACACATCAAAATTAGTTAAACAACTTACAATCAAGTAAGTAAAATGGGGAAAGAGACAAAAGGGTTAGACAGAGACATACAGGGGTAGACAGGATATTAACATTGCATCGTGTGTCGTGCACAACAACCATCAAGCAAACTTACTGACTAGTCTAGAGTAAGTCATGGGATAGGTTACCACTTGGCGATTGTAGCACAGTTAAGTCAATAAGATCATTATAGATAATGGACTGCCCATTATTCTTTCGGTATTCATTCCACTAAGACCACTTCACACGTGCAGAATAGGTGAAAGAAGTGTATGAACATTTGGCCGTTTCAAACAGATAATGTTTATGGACTTTATTCACAATGTGCCTAATATTCGGCACAGAAGCGGATTTCCACAACTGTGCTATGGCGGCCTTAGTGGAGATCAGTATGTGACCCAGAAGGTATGCCAGGGCTAAAACTAGGATTTTCGTCACCCAGGGCAAGGCAGTAATTTTGCGCGATCCCAGCTACTGGAGCTCACTCACACAGCGTCGGAGCCAGCTGAGAGCAGACATGTGGGTCAGATACATTGCCCTGGGAGCTGTCTGCTGTCTCACTGGAGCAGCACAGCACTGCCGGTAAAAAAAAACCTGCTCCTCTGTAACTCCTTGGCGCCCCCTCAAATCCTGCACCCGGGGTGCATGCCCCCTTAGGGCCACCCCCCCCTAGTTACGGCCCTGGGTATGCATCACTACGAGAGAGTTTTTGTGTAGTATAATGAAATAATGCCACAACTGGGTCAGCTGTAATCGGCACTAATAGC
This sequence comes from Pseudophryne corroboree, assembly GCF_028390025.1. NCBI lineage: Eukaryota > Metazoa > Chordata > Amphibia > Anura > Myobatrachidae > Pseudophryne > Pseudophryne corroboree. The sequence continues at coordinate 1,035,885,307 of NC_086444.1, read as the reverse complement.
ACATCTTCTATCAATGAGAATATCTCAGACCAAAGCGGGCGGAGAACAGGACATTCCCAAAAAACATGGTATATATTCCCAATGTAACCGCAATTTCTCCAACAGAACTGAGAAGTGGAGGGCCATATACTATGTTGCCGCTCAGGTGTAAAGTACGCCCTCTGACACAGTTTGTAAAACATCTCTGAGTGGCTCAAACATTTGGACATCTTAAAACAATTAAAAGAAATAGCATCCCACTCGTCCTCCCGTAGATTTCTAGAAAGGTCCCTTTCCCATTTAAATTGAGCTGGTAGTTTTCCTACTTTAAAAATAATTACTATAAACTGGTAGCATTTTGTTATACCACCTCGGTGCTGAGGGGAGGTCAGTCTGGAGTGTAAAATTTTAGGAAAGGGAGGTAGAACATACGGCCTTGGGATGTAGGTTGTCAGCCAGTGGCGCAATTGAAGAAATTTATGGAAGTATTGTTTGGGGATGTGGAGCTGTGTCTGCAATTGGGAAAAAGATGCCATCTGACCCTCTGGGAAAATATCTCTCAGAGTCGAGAGACCAACTAGCTTCCATGAATCAAGCCTCAAATCCGGGATAACTTGCGCTATCGTCAAAAGCGTTAAGTCTGGGGCGGGTAGCCTTATGCCGTCATGTTTAGAGATAGTTCTATGCCACATGGAGAGGGTTGTTTTAATTGCAGCTCCTGGGCCAGGTAGGGGAGGGGCAATGCGGGGAGGTAGCCAAAGCAGGTCAGTAAGTATAGTCGGTTATACAAAGGAGCGTTCTATCAGCACCCAAGGCTAAGGAGCTAGAGAAGTAAACCAGTCCCGTATCTGGCTAAGTATGCATGCTGCATGATATTCATCCAGATCGGGGTAGGCCACTCCACCAGAATGTTTAGGCAAAACAAGAGTCTGTCTAGCTATACGCGGTTTAGAGCCCTTCCAAATGTATCGGGAAAGCACCCCATAGAACTTATTACTAAGTATAAGAATAAGTACATAAGTTTGGGAAGTAAAATCATCTTAGCCGCCGCAATGCATCCCAACCAAGATATTTCATGGTTCAGCCAGTCCTTAATCAGCTTCTCAACGTTGTGAAGCAATACCTTGTAGTTACAGTCAAATAAGTCACTATATCTAGCCAGGTGGACCCCAAGGTATTTAATAGATCTATGTGGCCATGCGTATCTGTATTTGTCCTTAAGTATCTAAACCTCCTCGATCGGGATGTTTATGGGGAAAGCCTCAGTCTTAGAAGTATTACGTTTATAGTAGGAGATAAGGGAGTATTCCTCCAGCACTTGGTGAAGTGGCGGGAGCGAAGTTTCGGGACATAGCAGGCAAAGTAGAATATCATCTGCAAATAAGCTAATTTTATGGGTCAGACCCCCTAACTCAGGACCCCTAACACCGTCAGTAGATCTGATATTTGCAGCCAGTGGCTCTATGGCCAGAGTAAATATAATGGGAGACAGTGGGCAACCTTGTCTAGTGCCATTAGAGATGTCAAATTTTGCAGACAAACAGCCATTTACGAATACCCTCGCAGAAGGAGCAGAGTACAATGCCAGGATGGAGTCTAATATCTGGCCACAAAGGCCAAAGCGCTGTAGAACTGATTTCAGATACCCCCAATGCAGTCTATCGAACGCCTTTTCGGCGTCCAAAGACAAAACCAACAAGGGTTATGATCACAGTATTCAATGATGTTGAGCACCCTGTGAGTATTATCCAGGGCCTGCCTGCCCGGGACAAACCCAACCTGGTCAGCCGCGATCAACGAGGGGAGAAGGGGACCCAGACGGGTTGCAATGACCTTAGCAAACAATTTAATATCTGTATTTAGCAGGGCAATCGGGCAGGTAGTTATGGACCGAAGAGGGGGGCTTACCCAGTTTTGGGATCGCTACAATCTGTGCTACCAGCATTTCTCCGGGGAGTCTCCCGGAGGCGGACGCCTCATTGAAGACTGCCAAGAGCAACGGGGCCAGACTGCTTTTATAGGATTTGTAAAAATTAGCTGGGTAACCATCAGGACCCGGAGCCTTGTCTGCAGGCATAGCATCAATAGCTGCCTCCACCTCAGAAAGAGACCAGGGAGCACACAGGGATCGGCAGGCGGCCAGGTCCAGGGCAGGCAGGCCCAAACCATCCAGAAACGCATCAACATCAGAATCTGATGGCTGGGGGGTATTGGGGTCTGTACGTAAATTATAAAGCTGGGAGTAATATTCCGCGAAGGTATTAGCAATGTCATAGGGGTCCGAAACTTTACAGCCTGTGGAGCTATACACATAATGTATCTGTTATGATTCCAGCACTCTGGTCAGAGGAGATCTTATGGCAAGGACCGGAGCACTGGAACGGAATGCTGGGGAAGGGAGCAGGACAGGAAAATAGCCCCTGGCGCCCTAACTCTGTTGTCTCACCCGTGTTGTCAGAAATCCCCTGCAAGACTATGGTTTCTTGAGCCCTTGGCAGCCGCGTTTGAAGGGCGGATTATGTCTGCCCAACTTCGATGCCCCCCGGTCTTAATGAGAGACAAAGGGAAACCCGAGACAGGGTGATAACAAGAGGCCCTCTAACTAAACAACCAGGCCAGGGGCTAAGCAAACTCAAAACTATAATATGTGCGGAGAAACCGCCAGGGAAAAGGACAACCAAAATATCCACTTGTCCAATTCTCCTACCCGGCACCGCCGAGTACCAGAGAGGACTTGTGGAAGCGGAACCCTCTGCAAATGCTCCAAACACAAAATATAAACGGTAAAGCGGCTGAGCCGCAACACACGGCAGAGCCGCAACTCACGAACACCACTGGATATAAAACGGTGATCAGTCAGGACTCCAGGGAACCAAACGACCTCTTGGGATGAGATGACAACTCCCGAATACCGGACTTCTGAGGACTGGAATGACCGGATACAGCAGGACTGGAAACAGACTCTCGGCAAACAAAGGCAGCATGCAGGAAGCTATTACCGGCGTCTGTGAGAAGCCCTGGGAGTGTATTTAACAAGGAGTCCTCCAATTAGCTGCTAAAGGCTGATTAGAATAAATGCCGTGCAGCTGCCTTGCTGCTCGGCCAGAGAGCAGGTGAATATCTTAATTTCCTAAAGCCTAGCAATGGGGAACGCGGTCCGCCAGTGGCGTCCCCGTTGCTAGGGTCCGTGCGGCTCAGCGCGCCCGGCGTCTAGCATTGCTAGGGAGCCGGCGGCTGTACGTGCACGGCGTCTCTAGTTGCTAGGCGCCGGGCCGCGCAGACTATCAAGCGGACCCCAGCGCCTAACAGTACCCCCCCCCCCTTGAGGAGGGGTCAAGGAACCCCTAAAGCCAGGTTTCTGAGGAAATTCCCGAAAAAATGCCCTCTTGAGCCTCGGGGCATGAAGATCCTTATCCAGGACCCAAGACCTTTCCTCCGGACCATAGCCTTTCCAGTGAACCAGAAAATACAGCCGATCCCGGGACAATTTGGAATCGAGAACCTTCTCTACCAAGAACTCCTGTTGTCCCTGTATATCCACTGGAGATCTACCCTGAGAGATCTTCCGAGGAAATCTACTGGAAGAAACGTATTGTTTCAACAGGGAACAATGAAACGTATTTCCAATCCTGAGAGATCTTGGTAAACGTAATCGAAAGGCAACTGGGTTGACTCTTTTAATAATAAGAAATGGCCCAATAAATTTGGGTCCCAGTCTAGCCGAGGATTGTCGAAGCCTGATGTTGCGAGTCGACAACCACACCCTATCTCCCACCTTAAAAGTGCAAGGACGTCGGAGCCTGTCAGAAAATTTCTTCTCTCGAAAGGCCGCTTTTCTGAGAGCAAGGTGCACCTTTTTCCAAATGGCTCTGAGATGGGAGGTTAAGGTAAGCGAGGAGACCGAGGAATGATGAAAAAAAAGAATTAGCTCTGGGGTGAAAACCAAAAACTGAAAAGAATGGAGACTCTTTAGTGGAGGAATGACAAGAATTATTGTAAGCAAATTCAGCCAACGGAAGAAACTCGGACCAATCATTCTGGAGTTTAGCTGAATACAAGCGCAAATATTGTTTCAATGATTGGTTAACTCGTTCGGTTTGCCCGTTGGATTGTGGGTGGTAACCGGATGTTAACGACAATCTCATCTTCAATGAGGCACAAAAACATTTCCAGAATTGTGCGATGAATTGTGGACCCCGATCAGAAACAATATCAGTAGGCAACCCATGAAGCCTGAATACATGGCGGAGAAACAAAACTGCCAACCCTTGGGCAGAAGGCAATCGGGGAAGAGCAATAAAATGAGCCATTTTGCTAAAACGGTCCACTACCACCCATATGACTCGGAATCCGGCTGAAAGGGGAAGGTCAATCACAAAATCCATGGAAATATGAGACCACGGCCTGAGAGGAACATTTAAGGGCATAAGTTGCCCGATGGGCAAGGAACGGGGAACCTTATGCTGTGCACAAACCTGACATGAATAAACAAATTCCTTGACGTCTTTAGAAAGACCAGGCCACCATACTGAGCGAGAGACTAACTCCAATGTCTTAGAGACTCCTGGATGCCCTGAAACTTTGTTATCATGGAATTCCGTTAAAACAGTAGCTCTCAAAAACTCAGGGACGTAAAGACGACCAGCAGGAGTAATTCTAGGAGCTTGGTGTTGAAGCTGTTTTAACTGGGTAAATAAATCTTGTGTGAGGCCCGCCCAGATGACCGAAGATGGAAGTATGGGGGTAACAGGATTGTTATTGTGAACCGGAAGAAAGCTACATGACAGGGCATCAGCCTTAGTATTCTTGGAACCAGGCCTGAAAGTGATTATAAATTTGAAACGCGTAAAAAATAATGCCCAACGTGCCTGCCGGGCATTAAGCCGCTTAGCCGATTCAATGCATTGCAGGTTCTTATGGTCAGTCAATACCGAAATAGTATGTTTTGCTCCCTCCAGCCAATGCCTCCACTCCTCGAAAGCCCACTTTACCGCCAGTAACTCCCGATTACAAACGTCATAGTTGGATTCAGCGGAGGAGAATTTCCTGGACATAAAGGCACAAGGATGTAACTCCAGAGACTCCGGATCCTTTTGAGAAAGGATAGCCCCCACTCCAACCTCCGAGGCATCAACCTCCACCACAAAGGGCAATTCCGGATTAGGATGTCTGAGGACTGGAGCCGAGACAAAGGCTTGTTTCAAGGCCCGGAAGGACAACTCAGCTTCATGCGACCAGTTGGTAGGATCCGCTCCTTTCTTTGTCAGAGCTACAATGGGAGCAACCAGGTCAGAAAAAGAATGAATGAACCTCCTATAATAATTCGCAAACCCTAAAAAGCGCTGAATTGCTTTTAAATTGGTGGGTTGCGCCCAACTAAGGATGGCCTGGAGTTTCTTTGGTTCCATGGAAAATCCCTGAGGGGAAATTATGTACCCAAAAAAGATACTTCCGTGACATGAAACTCACACTTCTCCAGCTTGGCATATAAATGATTCTCACGTAACTTTTGAAGAACCAGACGCACCTGGGTAACATGTTGTTCCATTGATTCAGAAAAAATCAGGATGTCGTCTAAGTAAACGACCACGAATTTCCCTAGGAAGTCACGGAGCACATCGTTAATGAGGTCTTGAAAAACTGCCGGAGCATTGGACAGGCCGAACGGCATCACCAGGTATTCGTAGTGACCCGACTGAGTACTGAAGGCCGTTTTCCACTCATCTCCAGATTTAATTCGGATGAGGTTGTACGCTCCTCTAAGGTCAATTTTAGAAATAATCACAGCAGAACGTAACTGATCAAAGAGTACAGAAATCACGGCAAAGGATAGGTGTTTTTAACTGAGATCTTATTCAGGGCTCTAAAATCAATGCAAGGTCTAAGCGAGCCATCCTTTTTCTCCACAAAGAAGAAGCCTGCACTTAAAGGAGATTTTGATGGTCTAATAAATCCTTTCTCAAGGCTCTCCTTTACATAATCATTCATAGCCGCAGTTTCTGGCCCGGATAATGCATATAATCTTCCCTTTGGCAATGCGGCACCAGGAATTAACTCAATAGCACAATCATAAGGCCGATGGGGAGGCAGAATGTCCGCATTGCCTTTGGAGAAAACATCAGCAAACTCCTGGTATTCCACCGGAATGAGTTCTGGAATGATAGCTGCTACTCTGACTGGAAACGTGATACATTCCTTATCACAAAAAGAACCCCAATGTGAAATCTCCCCCGACCGCCAATCAATGGTGGGATTATGAAAGGCCAGCCAAGGGTGACCCAGAACAACTGGAACTTCTGGGCAATGTGTAAGAAAGAACTCGATTTTCTCGGAATGTAGAGCTCCTACTGTAAGTAGTACAGGGGGTGTACGGAGAGAAATAATCCCATTAGACAGCGGACTCCCATCTAAGCCATGCATGGTGACACACCTACCCAAAGGTAACTGAGGAATGCCTAAGGCCTTAGCCCAAGTTAAATCCATAAAGTTTCCTGCAGCTCCACTGTCAACAAAAGCCGACACCGAAGAACTGAGGCTGCCAAAGGAAACTTTAACTGGGACTAAAAGGGAGTTATTCGAGGAGATAAGCTGCAGACCTAGGTGAACCCCCTCACAATTCACCTGGTCAAAGCGTTTCCCGACTTGTTCGGACAATTACAAGCAAAATGTCCCTTACCCCCACAGTACAGACAAAGACCAGAATTTTGCCTTCTGGCTCTTTCTTCAGGAGACAGCCGGGAGAGACCCATCTGCATGGGCTCCTCTACGTCTTCAGGAATGGAATATACACACGGACTTGACCTTACAGGTGCTCCTTTTTCAGCCCTCCGCTCTCTGAGACGACGATCAATCTTAATAGAAAGCTCCATGAGTTTATCGAGAGTCTCAGGAGCGGGGTACTGAAGGAGACTGTCTTTTATAGACTCTGATAAGCCGAGGCGAAACTGACTGCGCAGGGCTGGGTCATTCCAGCCACAGTCGTTCGACCAACGGCGAAACTCCGTACAATAAACCTCCGTAGGATTTCTACCCTGTCTGAGAGCGCGCAACTGACTTTCAGCGGACGCCTCTCTATCAGGGTCATCATACAAGAGCCCTAAAGACTCAAAAAAAGCGTCAACTGACAACAATGCCGGATCCTCTGCTCTTAAACCAAATGCCCAGGTCTGAGGATCCCCCTGGAGCAAAGAAATAATAAACCCGACCCGCTGAGATTCAGTACCCGAGGAAGTCGGTCTTAAACGAAAATAAAGTTTACAGGATTCTTTAAAATTAAAAAACTCTTTTCTATCACCAGAAAAATGGTCAGACAAATGCATCTTTGGTTCAGGGACTACCCTTGGGGAAGCTCGCAAAAGATCTTCCTGCGACTTCACCCGAAGAGAAAGATCCTGAACCATCTGAGTAAGTTCTTGAATCTGGCTGACTAAGAGCTGACCAGGATTTGGCCCTAAACCTGTTAGATTCATGAGGCCGATAAACTCTCACAAAACTGAATGAGAAAAAATTAAACCCCGTTTAATTTTAAGTTTTGGTATGGCCGGTAATAATGTTATGATTCCAGCACTCTGGTCAGAGGAGATCTTATGGCAAGGACCGGAGCACTGGAACGGAATGCTGGGGAAGGGAGCAGGACAGGAAAATAGCCCCTGGCGCCCTAACTCTGTTGTCTCACCCGTGTTGTCAGAAATCCCCTGCGAGACTATGGTTTCTTGAGCCCTTGGCAGCCGCGTTTGAAGGGCGGATTATGTCTGCCCAACTTCGATGCCCCCCGGTCTTAATGAGAGACAAAGGGAAACCCGAGACAGGGTGATAACAAGAGGCCCTCTAACTAAACAACCAGGCCAGGGGCTAAGCAAACTCAAAACTATAATATGTGCGGAGAAACCGCCAGGGAAAAGGACAACCAAAATATCCACTTGTCCAATTCTCCTACCCGGCACCGCCGAGTACCAGAGAGGACTTGTGGAAGCGGAACCCTCCGCAAATGCTCCAAACACAAAATATAAACTGTAAAGCGGCTGAGCCGCAACACACGGCAGAGCCGCAACTCACGAACACCACTGGATATAAAACGGTGATCAGTCAGGACTCCAGGGAACCAAACGACCTCTTGGGATGAGATGACAACTCCCGAATACCGGACTTCTGAGGACTGGAATGACCGGATACAGCAGGACTGGAAACAGACTCTCAGCAAACAAAGGCAGCATGCAGGAAGCTATTACCGGCGTCTGTGAGAAGCCCTGGGAGTGTATTTAACAAGGAGTCCTCCAATCAGCTGCTAAAGGCTGATTAGAATAAATGCAGGTGAATATCTTAATTTCCTAAAGCCTAGCAACGGGGAACGCGGTCCGCCAGTGGCGTCCCCGTTGCTAGGGTCCGTGCGGCTCAGCGCGCCCGGCGTCTAGCGTTGCTAGGGAGCCGGCGGCTGTACGTGCACGGCGTCTCTAGTTGCTAGGCGCCGGGCCGCGCAGACCATCAAGCGGACCCCGGCGCCTAACAGTATCTGTGTTTCGTACGCCGGCCTCTTAGTTTCCTGGCGAGAAGGCGACCAGCCCTGTCACCGAAAATGTAGAAGTGCTGATTCAGCAGATCCAAATTCCGCTGGACCTCTTGGAGAGCATAAGTATTCACGTGCCTGCAAAAGAAGCTTATAGAGTGCCTTATCGGAGGGGTTGCTTTGTGTGCAACTTCCAAACTAGCGTCCTCTATTTCTGCTTCATCAAATTTAGACCTGTAAGCCTTTTTAAGTCTGGCCGACGTTTGTATGGCCGCTCCACGCACCACAGCCTTAAGGGAACACCAGTGATTAAAAGTGTTCGTCTCCTCTGGGCAATTGGTTTGTAGATATAAGGAAATAGAATTCTGATTGGACTGCTTGGCCTCTGGCTGAGTTAAAAGGAACCTACCAAGTCTCCAAGGGCCCGGGGCGGCTCTACGCAATGCAAAGTCCCATTGGTCAAATAGAGGGGAATGATCAGACCAAGTCATGGGTAGTATATCGATTCGGTTTATAGACGGCAGAGTCCATTTGTCTGTCAGCAATAAGTTGATTCTCGAGTATGTACGATGGACGTGCGAGTAGTAGGTGTAATTTCTGACCGTCAGATGTTTTGAGTGCCATGCATCATATAGGTCAAATTCACCTAATAAGGTACGGAAACCCGAGGCAGATTCCGGGGGGGGCTTTAGTTTTCAACACCGTAAAATGAGATCTATCAACCCGGGGATCTAAGACCAAGTTAAAGTCGCCAAGAACCATAACAGCCCATTTAACATATTTCTGGAGAACCGTACAAATTTTCCTGCAAAAGGGAAGCTGTCTGGAATTAGGGCCATAATAGGAGGCTATAGTAACGTTAGTGTCCTCAAGTCGCCCAGCTAAAATCAGAAACCTCCCCTCAGGGTCAGTGTATTGAGAGGAAACTACAAAAAGGCAATGCTGTGAAACGAGAATAGCAACTCCTGCTTTCTTGGTGGGACCATTGACCATATAACAGTGAGGGAATCAATTGTCAAAGAAGCGGGGGGGTCTACTTTGCAGAAATGCGTCTCCTGAAGCGCTACAATCTGCACTTTCATCTTATGAAAAGAGGACAAAGCTACTTTCCTCTTCTGAGGCGAGTTCAGACCTTTGGCATTGATTGAGATACAGTTAACCATAGTGTAGGAGTAAAGAGGCTGCTAAAGCAAAGCCATTTCTGTGTGTGCACTTCACCGACCGACACTTAATCCATATGGGGGAAGGAAGGGACAAGACATCACACATCAGGGGAAACATACATAAAAACAAAACAAATACAGAAAGTAAAAGAACAGACTCCAACGGGAGTCATAGAGAGGCATCTAGTAGTGAACGCCCCACCCAGAAAGTGTAGGGGGGGTAGTGACCCACCTCCCCCGCACTCATCCAAGGAACCTCAATAACACACATTAGCCCATAACTGGGAACAGTAGAAAACTCGACGTACGCCCTACAGACCTATCAATAGGGAGAGAATAAAAGAAGGGCGCTAAAGAGAAAAACCCAACCAACAGTAAACAATGCTGAAAATATTACAAAAGTAACTCCCTGGAAGCATAAAAAATTACATACATTATGGAATGTGAACTAAAACAACCTTATCATACTGAGAAGTTAGCATAAACAAAAAAAATTCCTAACCCACGGGAACGTTTAGGTATGCTTCACAACCGTCGCCCAGTCCTGCTGAAGTTGGCGGTCAGGCGGAGAAGTCCCTGAATTGCTGGAGAGGCCCCACCTGGTAAGAAGCTTCATGCCATCATCAACCATAGCAACAGCCACGGTGGAGCCTTCCCGGGAGATCAGGAGCTTAGTCGGGAAGCCCCATCTATAAGGAATGCCTTTTTTTCTGAGAACAGTTGTGACGTGCCGAAATGAGCGTCTTTTCTGTAGAGTAGCCTGAGAGAAGTCCCCAAAGAGTTGGTAGTGTCCCAATATTTCTTCCGAATGCCACAATGGTCTGGCAGCCTTGAGCAGGGCTTCCTTAATATGGAAAAAATGTATCCTCATTAAGACATCACGAGGGACCCCGTCCGGGGCATTTCTCGCTTTGGACAGTCTGTGGATGCGATCAATAAGGAGATCCGATGCGGAGGCCGACGGCAATAGTTTCCGAAATAGCTCAAGGGCAGCATCATGTAGGATACTGTTTGAGATGGTTTCCGGGACACACCGCTACTTGAGGTTGTTTCAGCGCGATCTGTCCTCGATATCAGCCATTTTGTCACGAAGAGAGGATACTTCATTTTCCAGCGTCTCGTGGGAAACAATTAGATCGTTATGAGATCCCACCACTTCTCCCATTTTAGATTCTAAATGATTGGTACGTTCGCCTAGATCGTCTATGGCATGTTGACATGCTTGGAATGTTGCACGAAACTCCGCCGCAACTTCGTCGTTGAACTGCGCCAGTAGGAGTTTCATGGTGCCGACTGTTAAGGCATCACCCTCGCTCGGCTGAGAAGAGTCGACGGCGCAGTGGGCAGGGGATAGTGACATAGCTGCAGCCGGGGGAGGGGTTCGCACTGCAATGCCAGCATTCATTCCAATCTTCGTCGCAGTAGCAGCACGGAGAGGCAAAGGTTTGAAAAAAGCCACCTGAGACACAGATTTGGACACTATGTTTCTTCGGAGGCATAATGTTATAATGAAGATAATGTTGGTAGAAGGCTCAAATTGAAATTTCTCAGGCAACACTGTTAAGGCATCAGTTAGAGCATATCAGATCATGGATGAGTGCAGGGGAGGGAGAGAAGAGCCAACAAGAGAAATCACATCCGAAGCTGCGGTGATGTCAACGCTCCAGCCCACTCACTCAGTGCCGCCAGGGTTGGGTGTAACAATATTCCTTGGAGGCCAGTCGCAGGGTCGTAGTAAATGGGCAGAAACCGGACCGACCGTCAGGAATAGCTAAAATGGTCGCCGTACCTTTACTCCCGATCTGCGCCCTCCAGCAGGCCCCACAGTGAGCAGTGATGGGTCCGACGGTCTGAGGTGTTAGGGCGAAGAAGTGCTCCGGCTGCCGTCCGCACTTAAAGGGGGTTTTATTACCCAGGCACTATTGTGAGGGAGCCCACTGCAAGCCGCGACGGAAGCCTGTGGTCAGGGGCGCCCAGGAGACCTCCGGTGGCAAAGGGTGCAATATACACTAGCCCCTGGTCAAACCTAAGTGTGGAGCCGTGCTGAGGGGATCTCCACTCGGACAGACAGTGGCAGGAGAGACAGCGGTGATTAAGGGGAGGACCCGCGACTTCTAGGTCCTCTGCAGCAGCTTCCGATCTTAGACGGGCGCCGTCCGCCATCGCCAGCCTGGACTCCCGCTGTACACAGCGTGCACAGGCTCCCGGCATGCAGACCCTCTGTGAGTGCTCAGCGAAGCGGGGGAAATGAAGCCGGGCCGGGCGGGTGTTAGCCGCGAGTAGTAGGGATCCGTCCACGGACTTCCGGTGGGCCAAGTCAGCTACAGGGGGGCTCGAGGTCCCGGCTTCAGTGGGGCAGGGAGGCCGCAGCCTGCAGGGTCGGAAAAAAACGCCCCCCGGCTCCGCAGCTCAGCCCCACCGACACAGAATGACCAGGGCAGCTTGTTGCAGCAGGTATGGAGCGCTGCTGTAAAGAAAGCCGAGTAGAATAGACTATATTTCCACTTTCTCGTGGAGCTCTCAGCCGACGCGACCACTCAGCATGCAGCTCAAGCCACGCCCCTGTAGGCTCTCATTTCAACCAATAAGAGAAAGCTATTTGGTTGTACTGTAAAAAATGATTTTAAAAAATTTATAAATATGATAACCCCATCTTATCCTATTGGTCCAAACTCAGTTTGGTACATCTTCTGCAGTCCCTGCTTTATAATTTTTTTTATCCAATAAAATTAATGGGAGAGGGTTCCTCCAGAACCCTCACTGGCAATGGCTGCTGCTTATAGCCTGTTAACCGTGCATGCCCAGAACGGTCCGGCTCCCAATATAGAAGAGAGATTCTAGCTTTTATGTGATCATTTCCCATCTTTACACCTTGCAGGGATGACTGAGATCTTTCCGGAGTCCCCCTCCCTGCATGTGGCTATTAGTACATATGGGGGAAAGTCAATTTCTTATTGCTGTGAATAGCTTGTGTGTGTCTCAAGACAGCCAGGTCGCACATGTGGAATAAATTAGGGCTTGTACCGTATATTGACTATGCGGTGGTGCCCTAAAATGAATGGATGCTCTATTATTTCTGTAAATTGGCATCAAAACCTAAGAGGCAAACTGGATTATTGGTATACCGAGTTCAGGATGTGTGACCAGCGGACAGGATGGCATCCCGATCTTTAAAATCCCGACAGGGGCGAGGTAAGTATGCTATCCCCTCTCACCTTCCCCCTAACACTTCCTCCCTGCAGCCTTACCCTAACCCTCCCCCCATAGTGCCTAAACCCAACACCCCACCCCCCTGGTTGTGCCTATCCCTAACCCCCCTCCCTGCAACCTACTCCTCCCCCCCCCCTCCCACCACTCCTGCAGCCTTAGAAGAACCCCCCTGGGTGGCACCTAAACCTAACCTTCCACCCTCCCGGCCCTAACTCGCCCGCTAAACTTACGGTCAGGATGCTGGCTGTTGGGATTCCCGCGTCGGTCTCCTGACCCTGTCAGTATTCTGGCATCAGCATTCTGACGGGTGTCGGGATTCCGGCGTCGGGATTCTAAATGCCAGTATCTTAATTGCATCCCAGTTGCCCACTCAGGGCATGGACATGGTTTGGGTGTTAATCTTAAAATATTTCAGTAATGATAGATTAAAAGCAGGCCAGGTAAATGTTCCAATTGTACAAGACTATACAAATTAAAAGGAGGCAAACTTAAATCCAATAAACAGTTAGGACAGGCAGCAATAAATCAAAGTCCAAACTACAGTACAAGCCATCAACAGGAAATCATGGGAAAAAAGAAAAATGTACCCAGACTGAAGCAGACCTTAAACCATAATGAGTGATCAGCCTGCTTAATACAGTGCACGACTGTGTCTGAGGCCGTACGCCTGCACACAAGAGAGTTATTATCTGATGAAGAAATAGGTATTTTGAAACAACAGTGAAATAAATGTGTCCAATCAGGTTCAGATAACATTGATGAGACTAAAATGTGTAAAATGCATATATACACATCCATAGCATATGCAGTGTTCAACATACACACACATTCCTCCAAGTGATGACAGGCTGAGGTCTCCTGTAAGACTGCACTGTTGGGAAGGAGCCCCTTTATCAGATGGAGAGAGAGCCCCTGTGATAAGAAGCAAGGACCCCACACAGGAGGTTGCAGTATGGAGATTATGTAGAGTTAATGGCAAAGCAGAAAAAAGCAACTTTGATCCTGGACAAAATATGTTGCAATCCAATGGGATTTGGGGAGGTCAGTCCGAGTTGATCGCTAGCTGTATTTGTTTGCAGCGCAGCATTCAGGCTAAAAATCGGCAGTTCTGCGTATGCGTATGTGGCGCAATGCGCACGCGCGATGTACGGGCACAACGAACGATGTCGTTTTGCACAGGGTCTAGCGATGCAGAGTGATTGACATGAAGTGGGCGTTTCTGGGTGGCAACTGACCGTTTTCAGGGAGTGTGCGGAAAAACGCAGGCATGCCAGGAAAAACGCAGGCGTGGCTGGGCGAACGCTGGGCTGGGTTTGTGACGTCATATCCGGAACTGAATTGTCTGAAGTGATCACAAGCGCTGAGTAGGTTTTGAGCTACTCTGAAACTACACAAAAATGATTTGTAGCTGCTCTGCGATACAACCATTCGCACTTCTGCTAAGTTAAATGCACTCCCAGTGGGCGGCGGCATAGTGTTTGCACGGCTGCTAAAACTAGCTAGCGAGCGATCAACTCGGAATGACCCCCTATAGCACTGATTTATTTGCATGCAGGGAAAATATGGACTGCATTTACAGATAGCAAACAAATACTGAGTAGTTTTGTTTTTAACTGTCAACATTAAACTAGGACACAAGTCAATACCGAATCTAAGGGGCATATTTATTAACATTATTTTTACAAAAAAATGTCAAAAAGGTTTCACATTATTTTAGTATCACTCAAATGTGTTAAAGGGCTTTTTTTTTATTAACCCACATCGCATTTCCCATACTTATAATGGGGAATGCAATAGGGCCGAATTTACTTTAAAAAAAAAAGCAAAAAAACACTGCTGTGAGCCCTGTGATTATAACGCCTGCTGGCACTGCGATAAGCAGCCTTTTGCACAGCTTTCTCTGCCCCCCGGCAGAGAAAGCTGTGCGGGACTGGGCTCCGGTGATCAGCTCTGTGTGTCCGATGAACACACAAGCTGATCACCTTTAAAAAAAAAAAAGGTTAAAAATAAATGTCATACTTACAGTACTAGTGCCTGGAGCCGGAGCCGGGGATCTGCCAGGCACTGGGTCCTCCCTGTGCTGTGCTGTAACCCCTTTGCAGTAAAGTGATGCTGCAAAGCGCAGCTCACTATACAGCACAAGGGGTCACAGCACAGAAGCAGGATCCGGCGCCCGGCAGCCTCCTGGAAGCAGTGGAAAGTGGCTCCTGGGACTGGTAAGTATAAATCCTTGGGGTGAGGGCTGTTTGCGGCACGGGGGTAGTCGCGATGGGGGGTGTGATCCCGGCGATGGTGGTGGTGACGGACAGTGGTGCATGCGCAGCAGTACATCGGGGTATTTTTTACGAAAAATACCCCGATGATGCTGCAGAGAGGCATCGTAGGAACAGAGCTTTCTTGCAAGCTCTGTCCCTGCATACAATAATTGATACATCCATGCGATGTACTCAATTATCGCATTGCGAGTTTGGCCAATATTATCACCTGTCATCCACATCATCAGATGCAGACGGTGATAAATCGGCCCCTTTATCTGTTTGCTCATTTAAAATGTGCCCCCTTTCAGTGCTATGGGCAACATTGGTTGCTATGGGCAACATCTCCACTTCTAAAAAAAAACCTCACACTTTAGTAAATTTACCCCTGTGTATTTGGGGGCACTTTAGTCAGGAATGTTTCACCCAAAACATAGCTAGAGTTTAAGAAACCAGATAATTGGTATGTCACATTTGCACCCTGTTGCTAAACTGGTTCACACACCAAGAAATGTGCTCTCTCAAACTCTCTATTTTCTTCCAATAGTGAATAGTGAGTGCGAGTGAAGATGTTGCGGCTCTAAAATCAGTGATTTGCATTACAGATTTCATTTTCTGCTGACCAATACCATTGCAGCAATTACAGTACAGACGGCCACTAAGGACACAGATGAAATGAAAAACTATTTTGAAGCCTCGAAGACCTTCTCCATGAATCCGAGATCCCTCACCCCCCCCCCCATTGACACTACATAGGTGTGTATTATGCATTCTACATCAATTTCAATTGACTGACTGAATATTATTAATTGATTTAACAATGCACATAACGTGAGCAGATACAATATTCCTGCAATAAGGATAGATTTTGTGCTACTTAAAAAAATGAGCATCGACTGACTTGACAGACCAAACTAATTTTCTACACACTGAAGATTTCTTTTAGAAACTTACAAAATTTCATCAACTTCAAATCACATTTGAATTGTATTCTTTATTGCTTCCTTATTATATACGCACTAATCGTATTTAAAAAGCAGCTTGGTACACAGTACTTAGGGTTGCCATAATATCCCTTTAATCCAGGACACCTATGAATTATACAGGTTCTGTGGCTGGCTAAATTAAATTCAAGGCTGTTTCACCAGGTTTTAATCATCCGTAGAACATGTGTATTAAAGGGATATTATGGCAACCCTAGGCATACTCCAAACATATTCCCAAACTTTGGCAGCACAGTTTTCCACGCATATTGGGCCTGATTCAGATGTGGTTGTTCTTGCTGCTTCTGTTGCTATCTTTTGCCATACGCAACTGCGATTATATGCTAATATGGGCAGAAGTAACCTGAGCATATGGACGCCCGCTGCTCTCGCATCATTTCCATCCAACAGCATATAATAGCTGATACATCTGCACCATTGACACAAATCGGAACATGTTGCAGTGTCTGAGTGCCTCTGAAGACGTACAGACTGAGCTGCTCTCGCGGGACGCAGAGGGCTCTCCAGTACAAGTAAGATCACAACTGCTCATTTCTGCATGCATAGAAAACGCTTTCTGAACGGCCATGACACGCCTGCATGTGACCTACTGTACCACTCCCCATTTCCATCCCCAAACGCCATATTCCGGTCACTCACTCTGCGACTAATTCCTCGTTGCGACCGCTATAGCAACTCAGTTGTTGCGTTTGCGTGCTGCGGCTCATACGCATAGTTAAAAACATTGATTGATTTGTTTACAATAGCCGCCTTGAAGTTGCAACTGCATCTAAATCAGGCCCATAATAAAGCACCTCACAGTTACCTCCTGCATTATTTTTCATGGGCCACTCAAACACTGGATATATTTATTGGATATATTGTGACTTAACTACCTGGATCTCATGATAATAAGTGCTCTTTATTAAATACTATGGGCATGACTTGATCATATAAAATGTAATGATCTCTGAAAGCAGCACTCTGGTATAATACACTAACTATCGCACATGAAAATATATAGTACATATGAAGTAGTCAACAGATCAACTCTAGAGTTATGAAAACACTGCATATTTGTACAATTCAGTGTATACACTTTCTAAAACTAAAGAGGCCATTATGATACAATGCAGCTTCATACATACAGATATAAATCATTGATGCCTTTGTGCCCTAAAAATATACAGAATTCAGATCTCCATCACAGATACCCCAAAACCCGCACTTATTTCAAGATCCTTGCTGTCAAAGGACAGTTGTCGCAAATCCTTTCGAAAAAAGCAGCTCAGTCTTTATTGTGGGTTCGACAAACTTTCTACGAAAAGTCTGACAAAGCCGACTCCCTGTTGGCCAATAACCTCCGCACCAAACGCCCCCTTAACTGAAGTCATACTCTAAAATGTCTCAACGGCACCATCACCCATGAACCCCAAGTAATGACACTGCAATTTTGCCAGTTTTACGAATCTCTCTATAACCTCTCCCATGACTCTGCTACATCGGCACCGGATCTCACCTCTATTTCCCATTACTTATACTCCTGCTTTTTACCCAAACTATCCATGACTCAACTTCAAACTCTTAACTCAGCAATTACTGATGAGGAAATTAGAGCAGCTATTAAACTACTGCGCCGCTCTGAGGGAACCGGACACAGACGGCTTCTCTGCCCTTTACTACAAAAAGTTTACTGAACCTCTACTTCCCATGCTTCGCTCTCTTTTCAATTTGCTATTCGCGGGCGGTTTGCTCGATGATGCCACCACCAGGGCCAACGTAATAGTCATTCCAAAACCCCAGAGAGAGCCTACAGAGATTGGGAATTACAGAACAATCTCTCCCCTAAATGTTGACCTAAAGCTTTTTGCTAAAATTCTTGCCATGCGACTCGCCCCTATGCTCCCATCTTTGATCCATCCAGATAGAGTGGGCTTCATTCCCAATAAACAGTCATCCTCATCCACATAGCAACAAGCTGCTTGATGTCGGCCTTGATGGTGGCGCTCGACACTGAAAAAGTCTTTGACAGAGTAGCTTGGCCTTTTTTGCAACAGACTCTTTATAATATGGGATTTGAGGGCGCCTTTCTCCATGGGGTTAATTTCCTTTATCATAATCCAATGGCTTCAGTATTGGTAAATGGCCTTTCATCTGAACCCTTTCAGATTCATAACGGGACCCGACAGGGCTGCCCCCTTTCTCCCCTATTGTTCGCCCTTGTTATGGAACCGCTGGCTGCAAGGATCAGACCAAATAAAAGTATCATGGGTATAGCAGTGGGACACTTGGATCATAAAATATCATTATATGCGGACAACGTAATCCTGACTCTGACCAATCCTACTATTTCCCTTTCCGACCCTGTTTACTGAAGCTCGCACCTATGGCCAATACTCGAACTACAATATCAATACTGACAAAACAGAATTTCTGGATATAAATATGCCACACTCTGATCTACTGTTGTTACAGGCTGAATATCCATTTCGATGGCAACCCAGCAAACTTAAATACTTGGGTGTTTACCTTACAAAATCATATAGACAGCTATATGCGGCTAACTTCCCGAGATTGCTGGCTTCCATCAAATCGTACCTATCGGCATGGGACAAACAGTTAATCTCGTGGTTCGGTCACACTGCAGCGGTCAAAATGAACATTCTTCCCCGTTTATTGTATCTCTGGCAAACACTTCCTATCCATATCCCTACGTCAACCCTCAAGCACTTGCAACGTGAGATTTCTAATTTTATATGGGCGGGTAAGAAGCCGAGAGTTAAAATGCGAATATTACAGAAACACCAACACTTTGGAGGTGTGGGCATACTTGTGTGCATTGGCATGTCCCTCCGACTCAGAAAGTGTGGACGTATATTTAAGCCCACACTCTCTCAGTTTATTCTCCCTCTGCCCTATTATGGTGCTCCCCCTCTAACTGACCAATCTCTATCTCCCTCCTCCCTACAGTACGGTTCTCATTATCCATTTGGGATTTTTGTACTCGTTTCTATAAACTACGCTCGTTTCACTCCCTTTTGGTTCCCCTCTGGAACAACCTGCCTTCATTCCAGGAATGGATCACTGTCAGTTCCAGTTATGGACTAACCACAACCTCTTATTTCCTTTGGACATTGTCTTTCCCAAACTTTGCTAGCCTACAATCCCGCTTTAATCTCCCCCACAGGGTCTTTCACCAATTTCTACAAATTCAGCATTTCTACCTCTCCCTACTTCGACTACGTCCACTTCAACCATTGAATCTCTTTGTCGGCATAACCAGTCTTCTAAGGAGCTCGTTACATCTCTGTATCAACTTCTATTATCCCACAATCATAGTTGATTAAAAATGTCACAGATTTTGATATGCCTTCTTCACTCTTATTTACACTTTTAGCTAGACCGATTTCCCACCTCCCACAACCCACGCATAAACTGATTACCTATATACTCAATACAGCTAAGTGCCAAATTGCTGCACATTGGAAGTCGATTACCCTTCCCCCCTTACCTGCCACTATCAACACTATATGGTCGACCTATATGCTGGAACGGATATCCTCAGTTATTCATGATACTCCCACTCAATTTGTTCGTGTTTGGTCTCCCCGGACTACTTATTATGAGGCCGAACCCCCTGTGGCTACCATTTAATTTAATTTCACCTAGTCCTGTAGATGTGCGCACACCTCGGCTGGCTATCCTTCTTTCCTTCCACCCTCCTTTCTTCTCTTCTTCTGTTCCACTATTCCTCTTTTCCTCTTATCCCCTATTTCTTTCTTTCTTTCTCTGTCTTTCTTTCTTTCTCTTTCTTTCTTTCTTTCTTTCTTTCTTCTTTCTCTATCTCTTTCTTTCTTTATCTCTTTCTTTCTTTCTCTATCTCTTTCTTTCTTTCTCTATCTTTCTTTCTTTCTTTCTCTATCTCTTTCTCTATCTTTCTTTCTTTCTTTCTCTTTCTCTATCTTTCTTTCTCTATCTTTCTTTCTTTCTTTCTTTCTCTATCTCTTTCTCTATCTCTTTCTTTCTTTCTTTCTTTCTGTATTTCTCTATCTCTTTCTTTCTCTATCTTTCTTTCTCTATCTATCTTTCTTTCTCTTTCTTTCTCTTTCGTTCTCTTTCTTTCTTTCTCTATCTTTCTTTCTTTCTCTATCTTTCTTTCTCTTTCTTTATCTCTTTCTTTCTATCTCTTTCTTTCTCTGTCTTTCTTTCTCTTTCTTTATCTTTCTTTCTTTCTTTATCTCTTTCTTTCTCTATCTCTTTCCTTCTTTCTCTATCTCTTTCTTTCTCTATCTCTTTCCTTCTTTCTCTATCTTTCTTTCTCTTTCTTTCTTTATTTCTTTCTTTCTCTATCTATCTTTCTTTCTTTTTCTTTCTTTCTTTCTTTCTCTATCTCTTTCTTTCTTTATCTTTCTTTCTCTATCTTTCTCTTTCTTTCTTTCTTTCTTTCTTTCTATCTTTCTTTCTCTATCTTTCTATCTTTCTTTCTTTCTTTCTCTATCTTTCTTTCTATATCTCTTTCTTTCTTTCTCAATCTCTTTCTTTCTCTATCTTTCTTTCTTTCTTTCTCTATCTTTCTTTATCTTTCTTTTTCTCTCTTTCTTTCTTTCTCTATCTTTCTTTCTTTCTTTATCTATTTCTTTCTTTCTCTCTCTCTTTCTTTCTTTCTCTCTCTTTCTCTCTCTCTCTTTCTCTCTCTTTCTTTCTCTTTCTCTCTCTTTCTTTCTCTTTCTCTCTGTCTTTCTTTCTCTCTTTCTTTCTTTCTTCCTATATTCTTCTGCTCCTCTATTTCTCTTTTTCCTCTCATATCCTCCCTTTTTCATATACTTTTCTGGTCATTGTTCTGATTGTTTTCCCTCAACTAGATAAAAAAAATGTTTTAAGTTCTATTTCAGTATTTTGGCAGGTTACACCTTTACTGATCTTTCTTATTGCCCTTAAGATTTCAACCCCAACTACTTGTTGTCTACATTAATGTGTATATTGTTTTGTTTATAGAGCTGCTCGATCTAATTGGTGTAACTTTTTCCTATTATACTTAATAAAATGTATTAAAAAAAAATATATATATATATATATATATATATATAGAATTAATACTATATAATATTCATTATGCCTTATGACCATGTATGAACATGCTTAAAAATTGTGAAGCCAGGTGTCCCAAAGTCTTAAAGGGGTACTGACGGGGGATATGTGTGCTGGGCGATCTTAACACAGACCGTTATGCACACATCTCTCCCCCCACTCAGCACAGCGTGATGTGTGCTGAGCGAGGGGGGGGGGGACTGGGGGACGCTCACTTCACACAGCGCTGAAGTGAGCGACAAGCTAGATTGAGCCTACATGCAGGCTCAGTCTAGCACGGCGATAGCGCCGCATGGGGCCGCGCATCGCTATCACTGAGGGGCATTCATACTCCAGATCCGTGCTTAAAATCTAAGCAATCTAGTCAGATTGCTTAGATTTTAAACACGGATCTCTCCGTGTGTACCCCCCTTTAGGCACAAAGTAGAGGCTTACTGAATATGCCACTAAATATATTGGAGATGCTAATCAATTATATTGTAAAGAATAAACTTAGGTACTCACAATTACCAGATAGGATGGACTGGTCCCTTGTCTGTAGTCTGGGCAAACAAAAACCAGGACTACTGTAGCCTACATTCAAAAACAATTTGGCAGTGTACAAGGAATAATCAGAATCCAATGCTGAGGTCAGGGCAGGCAGCACTTCAGAGTGTAGCATGTATATAATACAGAGGTCAAGGCAGGCACTGAACCAAAGGGTTGTAAGATTCCAATTCAGAATCAAAACAAGATGAAACAGAGCAGGAATTCCACAGACACACTGATCTTGAGTCAGACACAGCCACGTCTGTGTATTATGCTAATGCCGCAGCCAATTTAATCTAAACTGAGATGCCCACTTGCCAGGCTGCAGCGTAGGGGGTCTGCACTGCTTAAATATTGTGCAGGACTTTAAAAGAATTTACATGCCTGTATGTAGTGGTGGTTTAGGTTGCCGGCAGGTGAAAGGGCCCACAGCAATCTGCCAGAACGAGGGATTGGGGGGGGGCTTCAGAAAAGCAGAGTGGTAGGGGTCTGACAGAGTAGAGGGCGGGACCAGACGGGATGGAGACAGGTGTCGCTTATACGAAAATGAGATACTAAGTTTGGGGTTCAACAAGATATTGGTGTTTTCCAAGAACTGTTCTTGATAAATAGGTTCTTCTATACAAAGTCCCTTTGTCAGCGATTACCTCCTAAAAATATTGGGTGAAACAAAAAAGGCTTAGTTATCTTAGGATAAAGGAATAGTACACCACACACATGAAATAGTGCAAAGGCAAAAAATGTCTATGTTTAGAATTTCGTGAAATTCTATTTGCATTTTTTGAAAAAGCAAAATTATCTCTTTTTCTATTTTCCTGTGCCAAACATCTGTTGTGTGTTATTTAAACATAGACTTCTGCAGACAGAGATTACCAGACAAAGCACTGAGGACGCTACTGTATGTATCACAGTATTTGTATAGAGTGTGTTAGCCAAAGAGAACAAATCGGATTTAATTTAGACTACTATGTATCTGTGATCAAAGACTACAAGGAAATATGAGAGCTACTTAATATACAGTATATACAGGCGAGAGAGAACACAAGAAGGGAAATAATTTACAGTTTCTATACTGCCATCTGGTAAGTATGTAGCATATAACCATGCATAAAGTGCACATACAAGGCCTGATTTAGGTCCCAACGCTAATGTGGCGCATGCCGCAAAGTATGATGTTTGGTACTTTGCACATGCTCCAGACCTGTACTGCACATGTGCAGTACGGACCTGTGACATCGGTCACACTAGGGACCTTGGGGGTAATTCTGAGTTGATCGCAGCAGCAAGTTTGTAAGCAATTGGGCAAAACCATGTGCACTGCAGGGGGGGGGGGCAGATATAAAATTTGCAGAGAGAGTTAGATTTGGGTGGGTTATTTTGTTTCTGTGCAGGGTAAATATTGGCTGCTTTATTTTTACACTGCAATTTAGATTTCAGTTTGAATACACCCCACCCAAATCTAACTCTCTCTGCACATGTTATATCTGTCCCTCCTGCAGTGCACATGGTTTTGCCCAACTGCTAACAAAATTTCTGCTGCGATCAACTCAGAATTAGGCCCCTTATTCAGGTCGCATTGCCACTGTACACGTGTAGGTCCTGTTTTGTGCATGCGCGGCCGGGAGAAATCGATCATATTGCTGTGAACGCCTCTGCCTGATTGACAGGGAGAGACGTTTGTGGGGCGGAATGGGGCGGTGGCGATGCGGGGGAGGCGACTCGGCGTTGGGCGGCCGTGGCATGGGAAACGGGGGGCGGATTCAGGGCGGCCGCATGACATCACATGCGGCCGCTACAACCCGAAAAAAGGTTGCCCTGTGTCTGTCTTCGCAGCCTGGCTGCAGAGGCAGCGGGGCTTCCACAAATCAGCGAAGCAATTGCAATTGTATTACGATTGCATCGCTGCCGGGTATTTGCATGCTGAGCGGTCTTGCCCTGTGCGGGGTGGCCTTGAG
This sequence comes from Pseudophryne corroboree, assembly GCF_028390025.1. NCBI lineage: Eukaryota > Metazoa > Chordata > Amphibia > Anura > Myobatrachidae > Pseudophryne > Pseudophryne corroboree. The sequence continues at coordinate 1,035,861,643 of NC_086444.1, read as the reverse complement.
CATGCGATCGCAGCCAGTTGCAGTTTTGCTAAATTAGCAAAAATGCAACTGAAGCTGAATACGTCATAAGACTGTCAGTGATTGACAGTAAAAAAAAATAGGTATGTCATATTTTGAGGGGGGAACAGGGCTAGGATCTCCGTCCGAGGTGGCGGCAGTTGGCATCCGCAAGCCCATGGCTCACACGGTCGGCTGATGGTGTCGCAGATGATCCGATATTTCGAGAAAACAGCTAATGACAATCTTATAGCGGCCACATCTACCAGTGATTCATACTGGTAACCATACTCTACCATTTAATAGAAATATATATTTGGCATATCTGAATTAAGTTTACCAATAATCTTAAGAAAATAACTGAATATAATCCTCTGCATTTGATTCTATGTAGATTATTAATATAAATACTGAATAAATACTGAATTATTATTATTATTATCCTTTATTTATATGGCGCCACAAGGGTTCCACAGCGCCCAATTACAGAGTACATGAATAATCAAACAAAACAGCAATTTACAGTTGATGACAGTATAGGACAAGTACAGGGTAAATAAACATCAGCAGATGACACTGGAATAAGTATCAGGTGGCAGAAGACTGCTGGATGTGGTGCAGTTGAAGATTATTAAAGTAAGAAAGGATAAGCACATGAGGGAAGAAAAGAGAGCCCTGCTCGTGAGAGCTTACATTCTAAAGGGGAGGGGTAGACAGACAGGGGTGACACAGAAGGGGTACATGGAGAGTGTAGAACAGAGGGTTAGGATGAGATTTGGCTGGGTTTGGTGAAGAAGTGGGTCTTGAGAGCCCGTTTGAAGTTTTGTAGGGAGGTGGAGAGTCTGAGGGGGAGAGGTAGGGAATTCCAGAGAAGTGGTGCAGCACGTGAAAAATCTTGGAGGTAGGAGTGGGAGGAGGTGATCCGTAGGCAGGAAAGTCGTCGTGCATTAGCAGAGCGAAGAGGACGTGTGGGAATGTAAAGGGAGATAAGATCAGAGATGTAGATGGGAGAGGAGTGGGTGAGGGCTTTGTAAGCGAGTGTGAGAAGCTTGAAATGGATTCTGAAAGGGAAGGGGAGCCAGTGAAGGTCTAGTAAGAGAGGAGAGGTAGACGTAGTGCGTTTGGTGAGGAAAATGAGCCGGGCAGCAGCATTGAGGATAGATTGGAGTGGAGAGAGGTGTTTGTCAGGAATGCCAGTCAGGAGGAGATTACAGTAATCCAGTCTGGAGATGACCAGTGAGTGGATAAGAGTCTTAGTAGCATCCTGGGTCAGAAAGGGTCTGATCCTGGAAATATTTTTTAGATGAAAATGGCAGGTTTGTGAGAGGTGCTGAATGTGTGGTTTGAAGGAGAGGGAGGAGTCAAGGATTACTCCAAGACAGCGCACTTGGGGGCTAGAGGAGATAGTAGTGCCATCAATAGATAATGAGATTGTAGGAGGTGAGGTTATGCGGGAGGGAGGAAAGATGATCAATTCGGTCTTAGACATGTTAAGTTTGAGAAAGCGCTGGGACATCCAGGAAGAGGTAGCAGAGAGACAGTTGGAGATACGAGTGAGGAGAGCAGGGGAGAGGTCTGGAGAGGAAAGATAGATTTGGGTGTCATCAGCATAGAGATGATATTGGAAACCAAAAGAACTAATGAGCTTACCTAGTGAGGACGTATAGAGAGAGAAGAGGAGAGGACCAAGGACAGAACCTTGGGGTACACCTACAGTTAGTGGAAGTGAGGGGGAGGTGGAGTCATGAGAAGAGACAGAGAATGAACGGTCAGAGAGGTAGGAAGACAGCCAAGAGAGGGCAGTGTCGCGCAGACCAATGGAGTGAAGGATTTGCAGTAGGAGAGGATGGTCCACAGTGTCAAAAGCAGCAGAGAGATCAAGTAGAATAAGTAGAGAGTAGTGTCCCTTAGATTTAGCAGCATGGAGGTCATTGCATACTTTTGTAAGGGCAGTTTCAGTGGAGTGGAGAGGACGGAAGCCAGACTGGAATGGGTCAAGTAGTGAGTATGAGGAAAGAAAGGCAGTAAGGCGGTTGTAGACAATACGCTCAAGGTCCTTCACTCCATTGCACATGTTATATCTGCCTCCCCTGCAGTGCACATGGTTTTGCCCAACTGCTAACAAAATTCCTGCTGCGATCAACTTGGAATTACCCCCATGGTTTTGCCCAACTGCTAACAAAATTCCTGCTGCGATCAACTTGGAATTACCCCCTATAAGTGATACGATTTTGGGATTTTCGTGTAAGCACTGGAGTAGCCACTGGTGCAGAGGTCTACCATTTTCCCCCTATTCCCTTTCCAAACAGTTAGTTGCCAGGAACATGGCAGGCTCCATGTTTCCAGAGACCTGCGCATGTGCAATAGTCGCCTGGAATATGGCGGGAACCATGTTTCCGGAGTCCGGCACATCAGCAGAGTCTGCACCGCAGAGAGGAGGGGACCCGCACAGAGTGTATACATGGCCCCATCTCCCATCACTGCGCATGCCCCAACGCCTCTATTTATCAAGCCGTGAAGGAGGTTTCAATGGGAAAATTCATAACCAGGACAGCTATTGGATGCGCTGACCTGGCATGATTTTAATGAAAAAATTCTGTTAATTCATCTACTATAATTGCAAATAGCAGTGATAACAAATAGTAATTAATATGCTTCTTACCCCTTAATAAATAGGCCCCTAAATCATTATAACAGGGGGAAGGGGGCAGAGTGGAGAGTATAGAGCAGTGGAAGATCTCAAGATACAGTCATTGGTACAAATTTCAAAAGGAAGTCTCTGATCTTTTTTTATAAACTTCTTAAGCAGAAGTGGGCAGCTACAGTATGTGATGTACAGTAAGCAGATTTGCACTAGCTAAGTAGTTATTTGAGTTAAACATCTGTGCTCAAGCATGGATATCCTTAAAATCTATACCAAGGTTTGTCATACTTGGTCCTCAAGGCACCTTAACAGTCTGGTTCAGAACTTCCCAAACTTGTTCATCAAAGCACCCTAAGAGTCCAGGTTATAATGATATATGTAACATCACCGGGGTTGGCAGGGTATGTATAAGTGGTTGAGAGAGGTATCACAGTTGTTGGGTGGCTATGTGACAGACCTTTCCCCTGGTATGTTGTTCCCCATATCTTGTCTTGTAGTACCATGCTCAGAGAGGTTGGATAAATTATTATGAATCAAAAGTGAGTCAGCAATTCCAACAGATCTTTTTATTGAGCTGCAATGAACTCTGGATTGAAGATGATTGATTGACTTTGAATTCAAAGAATCACAAAAGAATTGGACGTCAAAGAAGAACAAGCTACAGTTCACACCACAAAGGATCATTCAGTATGCAAAAGCCAATTGGTTTGAATCACAGATGAAGAAGATTACTATTGGAATCACAAATCAACATTAAATGATTGGAATCATAAATAATTGCAAAGTGGGATGTAGTCAGGTGGTCAGTGGGAAAGTGGGATCCCGGTGGTCAGCATACCGATGTTGGGATTCCGGCCGCCAGGATGCCGGCAGGGGGCCCAGGGCTATTTTCACTCGTGGGTGTCCACGACACCCATAGAGTGTGAATAGAGCCACCATGCCCACAGCATGGTGACTGCAGCGAGCCCGAAAGGGGCTTCATTGTGCTAGCCCTCCTGCCAGCATCCTGGTGGCCGGGATCCCAGTGTCGGTATGCTGACTGCCTGGATACCGACCGCCGGTCATCCATCTCCTACTCGCATGTGATGAGAAGAATAATGGATAACATACTTAATCATAAATAATAATTATCTAGCTTTCCCTAGCTAAGGTACAAATATCTTCACTGGCAAATATCATTGGAGCTCTGATTGAAGTTTGCTGTGCCACAGCGTGTCAATGGGGTAATGGGCACACAGATGTATGGGGAAATCCTGGGTTGGGATAATGTCAATTATACTAAGTTCTTTATCCAAAGAGGGTAGCTAGCTAGGAAGGGTAACGTCACTTGACAATGGCAAACTCACCCAACAATGAGGGGCTTTGGATGGAACAAACACAGGGCATAATTCTGAGTTGATCGCAGCATCAAATTTGTTAGCAGTTGGGCAAAACCATGTGCACTGCAGGTGGGGCAGATATAACAAGTGCAGAGAGTTAGATTTGGGTGGGGTGTGTTCAAACTGAAATCTAAATTGTAGTGTATAAATAAAGCAGCCAGTATTTACCCTGCATAGAAACAAAATAACCCACCCAAATCTAACTCTCTCTGCAAATTTTATATCTGCCATACCTGCAGTGCACATGGGGCCTAATCCAGACCTGGTCGCACGCAGGCTATTTTTTGCACTGCTGTGACCAGGTAATTGCCGCTTACAGGGGAGGGGGTTAGGGCTTTGCAGCGATGCGTTTGGCTGTGCAGTAAGCTGCACAAACAAAAGTTTGTGCAGTTTCTGCAGAGCCCAGGACTTACTCACCCGCTGCGATGATCCAGAAGGAAGCTGACGTCAGGATCCCTCCCTGGAAACGGCCGGGCACGCCTTCGTTTTTCCGAACACCCCCAGAAAACGGGGAGTTGCCGCCCACAAACGCCTTCTGTCTGTCAATCTTCTTGCGATCACCGGTGCGATCACCGGTGCGATTGCTTTCTTCATGCAGGTTGTCGCTCTCTGGCGACCCCCATCGCCGGGCAGCGGTGCACCTGAGCATTGCGGGTCACGCGCATGCGCAGTTCAGACCCGTTTGCACGGCTGCGAAAAGATGCAGCGTGCGAACGGGTCTGAATGAGGCTCATGGTTTTGCCCAACAGCTAACAAATTTGCTGCTGCAATCAACTCTGAATTACCCCCACAGTCTGTCTCAGTTGCAGGACTTTGCTTATATTTGCATTAATCACTCAGTCCTTCCTGCACTTGCATCGAACTCAGTTTTTCGAAGCAAATATCTACCTTGTACTTGCAGGGTAGTCTTTTTAGAACAAATATCTGCTTTGTATTTGCATTAAACTGTCTTTTGTTAACACCTTTAGTTGGTTTTAACTTGTAGAATATAGCGCCGCTGGCTGTGCACTTTTAACACTGCACAGCCAATAAATAAAGGGTTGCGGAGGTTGGAGGGAACACTTGCCTGTGGTCTGGGCTGTCAATTACTCAAGGTACTCACTTAGACCCTTGGAGCAGAGGTATGTACTTGCTGTACCTGCTCTAAATGGTTCCTCGCTGATCCAAGATGGCCGCAGCGTCTGCACCTCTCACCAGGCCTGACACTGTCCGGTCACCCCACTGCTCACTCTTCTGTAGCGCTGCTCTCACCGCCCAGCTTCCTGCAGCTGGCACTTTTTCTTAGCTCCCATCCTGCTCCATGTTATGCCTGCGTCTCCAGCACCTCCTATCTCAACTCTCTGCTCTTGCTTCTTCTTCCCACAAAACTCTCCTCTACCCAAGTTGCCTTTGTCTAATCAACTCAAACCACGTGACCGGACTCTGTACACAAGGCTGGAGGTAAGTGTCAAGGTAAGTCGAGACCGGTTGAAAGACAGAACCCCGGGCAGGAATAATTGCACCTTTGGTAGAGTATAAAGTAAAGGTTTAACAGGAAATTTCGTTTTCAATAACATGGCAATCTCCTTTGAGAAGATACCCACCTGCACAGCCTGTGAGAGACATATATCAAAAGAGATGATACCCACCTGCACAACGTATGAGAGACATATATCAAGACATATATCAAGATCCGTTTTAAAAAATAACGGTGGGATCATTCTGCAAGGAACAGTATGTACTGTTATCCGACAACTGGCGACTAATCTCCACTTTATAATCACTTAAACCCTGAACAACAATCAAGCCGTCCTAATCCGCGGCTCGAATAACAATATCTTCTCTGGACCCCAGAGATATGAGCGCTGTAAATTCAGATTTAGTAAGACTAAAGCGCCCTTTATCCTGCCTAATAGTGCTTCCATCAAATATCTTGTAAGATTGGTGGATTCTCTTGTGGACACTCCTACAACTATGCAGGATAAAGGAAGCCTTAAATTAATTAAGCTTCATGAGAGTCCAGGTGGCTTGATGTCGTTATTCACACTGAACAGTGTCATCATGGCCTCTTTACCAAGCCAAGAATCATTGTTTGTATAGTGATCAGATATGTGATAATGAGAGAGATAAATAGATAGATAGATAGATAGATAGATAGATAGATAGATAGATAGATAGATAGATAGATGGTAATTATTGTATTACTGTTTATTATTTATTAACAGTATATATACACTGCTCAAAAAAAGAAAGGGAACACTGAAATAACACATCCTAGATCTCAATGAATGAAATATTCTTATTAAATACTTTGTTCTTTACATAGTTGAATGTGCTGACAACAAAATCACACAAAAATTATCAATGGAAATAAAATGTATTAACCCATGGAGTCACACTCAAAATTAAAGTGGAAAAACACACTACAGGCAGATCCAACTTTGATGTAATGTCCTTAAAACAAGTCAAAATGAGGCTCAGTAGTGTGTGGCCTCCACGTGCCTGTATGACCTCCCTACAATGCCTGGGCATGCTCCTGATGAGGTGGCGGATGGTCTCCTGAGGTATCTCCTCCCAGACCCTGGACTAAAGCATCCACCAACTCCTAGACAGTCTGTGGTGCAGTCTGTTGGTGGATGGAGCGAGACATGATGTCCCAGATGTGCTCATTTGGATTCAGGTCTGGGGAACGGGCGGGCCAGTCCATAGCATCAATGTCTTCATCTTGCAGGAACTGCTGACACACTCCCGCCACATGAGGTCTAGCATTGTGTTCTCTGGCAAATGCCAAACGTCCTGCACGGTGTTGGGCTGTAAGCACAACCCCCACCTGTGGATGTCGGGACCTCATACCACCCTCATGGAGTCTGTTTCTGATCGTTTGAGTAGACACATGCACATTTGTGGCTTGCTGGAGGTCATTTTGCAGGGCTCTGGCGGTGCTCCTCCTGTTCCTCCTTGCACAAAGGCGGAGGTAGTGGTCCTGCTGCTGGGTTGTTGCCCTCCTACGGCCTCCTCCACGTCTCCTGATGTACTGGCCTGTCTCCTGGTAGCGCCTCCATACTCTGGACACCACGCTGACAGACACAGCACACCTTCTTACCATAGCTCGCATTGATGTGCCATCCTGGGTGAGCTGCACTACCTGAGCCACTTGTGTGGGTTGTAGACTCCGTCTCATGCTACCACTAGAGTGAAAGCACCGCCAGCTTTCAAAAGTGACCAAAACCTCAGCCAGAAAGCATAGGAGCTGAGAAGTGGTCTGTGGTCCCCACCTGCAGAACAACTCCTTTATTGGGGGTGTCTTGCTAATTGCCTATAATTTCCACCTGTTGTCTATTCCATTTGCACAACAGCATGTGAAATTGATTGTCAATCAGTGTTGCTTCCTAAGTGGACAGTTAGATTTCACAGAAGTGTGATTGACTTGGAGTTACATTGTGTTGTTTAAGTGTTCCCTTTATTTTTTTGAGCAGTGTGTATGTATATATATATATATATATATACACAGTTGTGCTCATAAGTTTAGATACCCTAGCAGAATTTGTTATTTTCTGCCCATTTGTCAGGGAATATGAATGATAACTCACAAACTTTTCTTTCACTCATGTTTATTGGTTGGGTGGAGCCATTTATTGTCAAACAACTGTGTTTGCTCTTTTTAAATCATAATGACAACAGAAACTACCCAAATGTCCCCTGATCAAAAGTTTACAAGCCCTGGAGATTTTGGCCTGATAACATGCACACAAGTTGACACAAATGGGTGTCAATTGCTACTAAAGGTAACCATCCTCACCTGTGATCTGTTTGCTTGTAATCAGTGTGTGTATAAAAGGTCAGTGAGTTTCTGGACTCCTGAAAGACCCTTGCATCTTTCATCCAGTGCTGCACTGACGTGTCTGGATTCTGAGTCATGGGGAAAGCAAAAGAATTGTCAAAGGATCTGCGGGAAAAGGTAATTAAACGGTATAAAACAGGAAAGGGATATAAAAAGATATACAAGAAATTGAGAATGCCAATCAGCAGTGTTCAAACTCTAATTAAGAAATGGAAAATAAAGGGATTCTGTGGAAACCAAATCACAGTCAGGTAGACCAACAAAAATTTCAGCCACAACTGCCAGGAAAATTGTTCGGGATGCAAAGAAAAATCCACAAATAACTTCAGCTGAAATACAGGACTCTCTGATAAAAAGTGGTGTGGTTATTTCAAGATGCACACTAAGGAGGCATTTGAAGAAAAATGGGCTGCATGGTCGAGTCTCCAGAAGAAAGCCATTACTACGTAAATGCCACAAAGCATCCCGCTTACAATACACCAAACAGCACAGAGACAAGCCTCAAAACTTCTGGAACAAAGTCATTTGGAGTGATGAGACGAAAAAATTGACCGTTTTGGCCACAACCATAAACGTTACATTTGGAGAGGAGTCAACAAGGCCTATGATGAAAGGTACACCATTCCTACTGTGAAACATGGAGGTGGATCGCTGATGTTTTGGGGATGTGTGAGCTACAAAGGCACTGGAAACTTGGTCAAAATTGATGGCAAAATGAATGCAGCATATTATCAGAAAATACTGGAGGAAAATTTGCACTCAGAGGCCCGGAAGCTGCGCATGGGACGTACTTGGACGTTCCAACATGACAATGATCCAAAACACAAGGCCAAGTCAACCTGTCATTGGCTACAGCAGAATAAAGTGAAGGTTCTGGAGTGGCCATCTCAGTCTCCTGACCTCAATATCATTGAGCCACTCTGGAGAGATCTCAAACGTGCAGTTCATGCAAGACAGCCCAAGAATTTACAGGAACTGGAGGCTTTTTGCCAAGAAGAATGGGCAGCTTTACCATCTGAGAAAATAAAGAGCCTCATCCACAACTACCACAAAAGACTTCAAGCTGTCATTGATGTTAAAGGGGGCATTACACGGTATTAAGAACTGTGGTATGTAAACTTTTGATCAGGGTCATTTGGGTAGTTTCTGTTGTCATTATGATTTAAAAAGAGTAAACACAGTTGTTTGACAATAAATGGCTTCACCCAACCACTAACCATGAGTGAAAGAAAAGTTTGTGAGTTATCATTCATATTCTCTGACATATGGCCAGAAAATCACAAATTCTGCTAGGGTATGTAAGCTTATGAGCACAACTGTATACACACACACACACACACACACACACACACACACACATACAAACAGCATGCTAGAGCCAACAGCGGTAGTGGACAAGAGGGAATTTTGCAATGGTGGCGGGATTTCCCTGATAGCCTCACCCCATCAGGATTAGCCACTGTATACTGTATATCGCAAGTATATATTCTTCATTCAAGTATCTCTATATATTAAGTCTCTGTATTTCACTACTAAATCCAGAAGTATATGAATGCCTGAATTCTGACAAATGTGATCTGTGATTGAACAGTGGGGGTCAGGTTTAATCATTCCCTGTTGCTCTGTCACCACATGCATTGCTACTGACATTCAGAATGTGGCACTGAGTCTTTGAATGTTGCTATTATCCATATTTGGAGTCCTGTCTGCTGCAATGTATTAGTGTCTGTTACATTTCTGTTTGTTCTGTAACAATATCATATAAATAGTATAAATAAATAGGATGAAACAAAGCAATTTAAGGATCTTTTCCTTGGAAAAACATTTATGGCATATATATCAAAATCATTTTTACTAAAATAAAGGTGAAAAAAGATGTGTTTGCACACCCATATCAAATGATTTTAGTATCACCATAATGTACTACTGGATAATTGGAGCATAATTCCTAAAATCCTCTCCCAAGTCCTTAAATTAGCATTTATTTTTTTTAGTAACCATATCAAATTTCACATACTTGTAATGGGAAATGCAATCTGCCCAAATTTACTAAAATGAAATTGTAATAGGAGCCCTGTGATAATAATGCTATCTTCCGATAGCGTTAATAGGGCTTCCCTCCGGTTCCCCTACTCCTGTACAGCCTTCCCTGTCTGCTGGAAGTGAAGGCAAAGCTCAGATCTGACCCCTGTGATCAGACATGTGTGTCTGATAGACCACAGCCTGTTCACTGTTTTAAAAAAAAATATAGAAATAAATAAATAAAAGTAACACTTACCTGCACCCAGAAACTGGTGATCAGTGATACGATGAGTGAAGACAGTAATTTGATCGCTGTGCTCTTGCTGTAAATCCAGCATCTTACATTACAGCACCCGGGGATCACAGCTGAGCACTGGATTAGATGATCAGCTGCCTTCCCAGATCACTGATCACCACTTCTGGTCAAGGCCAGATTAACAATGGGGCTTATTGAGCTGCAGCTCCAGGACCACTGTCCAAACAGGCCCACTGCATCTGCAGATTGCTATGCTGAAATAGACAGGATATTTTTTTTCCTTCTACTCCAGTGTCCAGTCTGGCAGAAGTCATCCGAGGCCCCGCTCCCACCTGGTCGCAAACTCCCCACCCCACCCCTTCAATCATGCTGTATATCTAAAGTCGCCGCCGGCATACAGCACAGTATGTATTATATCATGGAGGTGCAGTGGAGGGCTTCCATTGCCCTCCGTGCGCTGCATATGCATGGTGACCTGGCACCTTCGCGCCACGTGATGTCACGGCGGTGCCGTTGCACTACTATCATGCCCAGAATAGCATACTAGCCGTAGTGTGTACAGATTCTACACAGGCACACAGCAGAGCCCAGGCAGTCACAAGTTTCACAACACTGACAGCAGCTACACTGAAGTGAGGTGACATGACAGACCTGCTTGCTGCCTGGCTGCTGCTGCTGCGACTGTTAGCACAATAATATAGTATGCAGGGCAGCAGGGCAGGCTAATGCCCAGTGCCAGATTGCCCAGTGCCACATGGGCCTGGAGCTGAAATTTCTGAAGGGCCTATTGCAGAGGTTCTCAAACTCGGTCCTCAGGAGCCCACACAGTGCATGTTTGCAGGTAACCCAGCAGGTGCACACTGCACAGGTGTATTAATTACTCACTGACACATTTTAAAAGGTCCACAGGTGGAGCTAATTATTTCACTTGTGATTCTGTGAGGAGACCTGCAAAACATGCCCTGTGTGGGGTCGTGAGGACCGAGTTTGAGAACCTCTGGCCTATTGTGTACCTCAGAAGGTGGTGTGACAAGTGCTGCAGTGGTGTAACTAGCGACAAGGGTGTGTGACCAGTGTGGTGTGGGTGTGGTCAAAATATGGGGTGCAGCCTATGCCATGAGTATGGCTATTTATATCCATGGGGGTCATAGGGATTAAATCAGACCTGATCGTACATGTGCAAAAAAACGCAGATCTACAATCAAATTCTTTGACATGCGGGGGGGGGGGGAGGGGGGACGCCAAGCACAGGGCAAGTCCGCCCCGCATGCCGGATCCAGCTTACCCACAGACATGCAAAAGCAATGCACGGTGGCGATGCTTTCGCATGTTTCAAGTAGCCCTCTGAGTGCCTACACAGCTTAGCTGCGAAGGCAGATGGCTACCCACCATGTTAAGGGTCGCAGTGGCTGCATGTGATGTCACGCGACCCGCCCCAGCAATGGTCCAGACACGTTTCTCTGTTGTCCGGACCACGCCCCTTAAATGCAGGGATGATGCCCACAAAGTGCAGCGCCGACGCCTTGTTCCCGCCCCCCCCCCCCCCCCCCCCCAGGTTTTAAACTGCGTTCTGAAGAGAAGAATGCAGTTTAGGACCTTGCACTTGCGCGTACCGGTGTACATGCATAAGCAGATGAGCAAAAAATTTTAGCGATTTTTGCACATCAGCGACAGGGTCTGAATTAGGCCCATATCTAGTTCCTACCTTCAACCACTTAATAGTTAACTATAACAAGAAAAAGTTTGTGACCACCTTATAATACAGAGCATCAGTGACCAACATAAGATACTGGAAGCATTGCAGCAACCTTCATAGTGAGCTGTATCAACATGCAAAGAAGGTGGAAAGGAGAGCGATGATGGGACAACACAGAGCAGATGTGGAATGATTAGAAAAGATGGGGTCAAAACAGACAGGGAACTAAGGGCTTCTAGGACACACAAACCGACACAGGCACCACTTAGGAGTCTGTTCATGAAGCAGTGAAAAGAGTTGAGAAGTGAGCCAGTGGAGAAGTTGCCCATGGCAACCAATCAGCTGCTCCGTATAATTTTATAATATGCAAATTTTAAATGTTACGTCAATGCCGATTGGTTGCCATGGGCAAATTCTCCACTGGCTCACTTTTCACTGTTTCATGAATAAACCCCTTAGTGACAGACACACTTGCTGACACAGACATCATTACTAACACAAATACACTGATACAGACAACCCTTACTAACATGTTCACTCTTACTGACACAAACACACTTATTGACAGATACCAATTGCTGACACAGAGACAGGTTACTGGTACAAACATACTTACATAAACAGACACCCCTTACTGACACAAACACCCCTTACTGACAGATACCACTTGCTAACACAGACACCCCTTACTGACACAAATTCCACTTACTGACAAACATAGTGACAAAGACACTTACTGACAAACATTGGCACACACACCACTTACGGACACATACATACTTACTGACAGACACTCCTTACTGAAAAAGACACAACTTACTGACACAAACACACTTACTGACAGAACACCCCTTATGGAAATACGTAGATTCCACTTACTGACACAGATACCCTTTCTGATACAGACACACACGACAGACACCACTTACTGACACACACTACACAGATAAACTTACATGCACACACAGTACTAACAGATGCTTACTGACACAGACAGCATTTCTTGACAGACAGACAGACAAACACACAGAACACAGATAAACTTACTGTCCCCCACAGAAGTTGTCATTGCAGAACTTGCAGTGGAATCTGGCTTCTATCCTCCTCCCTTGCCCTCAGCCGCAGCCTAAGTCAGTATGCACTGTATGGCGCACAGGTGCATGACCTTCATGACATCATGACCTAGGCAGTGCTGGACTCATCTTCCAAGTAGCGCTGGGCTCAAACCTGGCCTGGGCCAAACATTTCTTACATTGGCACTGCATACAGATGCAGTAGTGTTGGTGGCTAGCTGGCTGCTGCCAGTTATTGGTCCCAGTGATGGTCGTGCTGCACCCTCCATGTAATGGCACCCACATTATGTTGCTCCACTTAAATGGCCTTGAGGTGGCAGGCACACAGGGTGAGGGTAAGGGGGCTGCACAGGGTTGAAGTGGCCGGCACACAGGGGTAAGGTGGCCAGCACACAGGGGTAAGGTGGCCGGCACACAGAGTTGAGGTGGCAGGAACACACAGAGGTGGTAGGTACCCACAGGGGTGAGGTGGCATGTACCCACAGGGGTGAGATGGCAGGTACCCACAGGGATAGGGTGGCAGGTACCCACAGGGATAGGGTGGCAGGCGCACAGGGTTACAGTGGCAGGCGCAGAGGGGTGAGGCCGCAAACACGCACAGGGGTGAGGCGTCAGGCACAAAGGGTGAGGTGGCAGACACACACAGGAGTGAGACCTCAGGCACACAGAGTGAGGTAGAGGGTGAGGTGGCAGACACACAGGGGTGAGGTGGCAGGAACACACAGGGGGTGAGGTGGCAGGAACACACAGGGGTGAGGTGGCAGGCACACACAGGGGTGAGGTGGCAGGCACACAGGGGTGAGGTGGCAGGCACACAGGGGTGAAAAGTTGGGAACACAGGGTCAGTGGCATAACTATATATATATGTGTGTGTGCCCCATTGCTATGCCCTTTTCCCCTCCCAGCCGCTAGAGTCACTTCTCTCCACAGCATACCTCCCGTCTTTGCAGTGCTCACTTCACACTGTAAGTGCTTCTGCAGCTCACTACAGGCGCTAAGCAAGGCGTCAGGATGCGGGGCTCCTCTCATCCTGGTGTGGGCTGTCTGATGTTGTCGGGCGCTGAACGGTGTGGCACGATCCGACTCTCTGTTGCTGGGAGGTGTGGCGTTCCCTCTGCAGCATTCTTTAGCATGTGTGGTATTACTGGTTGCTGGGGGAGTGGAGTGGACTGGTTGGGCCTCATAGCAGCCGAAGTCGAACATTCTGCACCCGCGGGCCGCGGAAGCTACGGGTGACATCATAATCAGATGCTCAGTCTGGCCCTGACCACTGCTCAGAGCCTCCGGGGTCTGGACTCCCCTCCCACCCAATGATGCTTGCTCCGGCGTCTACTTTCCCATCCCCGCCCCATACTATTTCTATTGATTCCAGCAAACACATCGCAGGTGTGGCTATGTATTTTCACATTCCCCACCCACCCCTGGAGGGCACAGAGCGGAGGCGGAGCAATGGGAGGTTGGGATGTAGCATTTCAGCAAACGCTGGTGAGATCACCTGCAGTGGACACCCCACCATCGCATGTACACTACGCTGGCGCTGGCTGCACTGGAGGGATCCTGTGGGCCTATTTTCAATGGGGGGCCTGGAGCTGCAGCTCTATCCGCCCCATTGTTAATCCGGCCCTGCTAATGCCTCTGCTTAATAAATAAATATATATATAATATATAAAAAATATTTATAAAATAATATAATAAGATTCTACTTCTCATTTATCTAGCACCATCTAGAATATAATACCTGGAAACTGATTGGTTGCTATGGGCAACATCCCATCTTAAATAGAACTCCTATTTTAGTAATTTTACTCCCTAGAGTCTAAATATAATATTCATAATATATACATATATATATATATCTGGTGGTGTATCTGGCACTGCGGGGGGCATTGTGTATCTGGCGCTGCCGGGACTATTGTGTATCTGGTGATGCAGCGGCCTTTGTGTATCTGGTGCTGCTGGGGGAATTCTGTGTATCTGGCACTGCTGGGGGCATTCTATGTATCTGGCACTGCCGGGGGCATTGTGTATCTGGCACTGCCGGGGGGCATTGTGTATTTGGTGCTGCCAGGGGCACAGTGTTTCTGGCACTGATGGGGGCATGCCAGAGGCATTGTGTGTATCTGGCACTAATGAGGGCATTGTATGTATCTGGCTATCCCAGGGGCATTGTGTGTAGTGTATCTGACACTGCTTTGGGCATTGTGCATATCTGCCACTGTCAGGGGCATTCTGTGTATCTGGCACTGCCAGGGAATTTGTGTGTATCTGGCACTGCCAGGGGCATTCTGTATATCTGGCATAAATAAGCACGTAGAAAAACCATCACTCCACATTATGCAGAAATATGTGAGTTGCCCTGGTGCCCTCCTATATGTGTAGAAACAGGTAGCACTCATGGATCTTTTACAGAAGAATTCACACCACAGATGTGGTATTAGAAATATCTATCAGAAATATAGATCATGTATGATTGTTGGATGTTGCAGGAGGCAGAGTTTGAATTTAGAAGATATTCTGCATTGTCATCAATAAAAGCACATTATTTTTATGAGATATGAAGGGGACGGTTTAATCAAGGTATTTACATCCATAATACTTACCAAGCTAAATACCCACACTGGACTGCCCATTCTTTGTTTACAGTTCAATTGTGCTGTGAATGCTCCGTGATGCTGAATCTTGCAAGACCTGTGTCATCAAGCATGGTGAAGCGGCACAAAGGATAGTCCAGTGTGGTGTGTATGTAGCTTGGTAAGTATTATTCTGTATGCATCTTGGCAGAAAATATTCCATCTGTCCTCTATCTATCTATCTATCTATCTATCTATCTATCTATCTATCTATCTATCTATCTATCTATCTGTGCATGGCCGTAAGGAGGGCGGTGCTGCCACATAGGGTAGGATGCCCTATAGATGAAATCTGCCCTACTCACCTGGCAGCCGTTGCCCTCTTCCGTGTCCCAGCTCCTGCAGCCTGCACAGTGGGAGAGACATAATCACGTCTCCCACAGTGCTGTGCAAGGAGGCGGGGGAGCGTCCTCAGAGTGGTCCGACTCTTCCAGCGTTTGGTATGCTGGTTATGGACAGCCACGCTAGAGAACTCTGGGTTTTGACAGAAGGGAAATTGGCGGCCACATATCACATTGCTGCTTATGTGTGTACAAGGCATGCCTATTAAATAATGAAACTGATGCTATAATTTACATTTTAACTCTGTTCCCCTTCTATGCACTCCCCTTCTGCATCCACACAGCTCTGAATTCTTATTTTCTATTGTTCAAACTACAAAGCTGTACTGTAGCTCATTATCTGTCAGCTGTCTCAACAGCTCAGTTGTTCTCTTCTTTACCTCAGTAACCGATGCAAAACGGGTTCCCTTGACTACAGATATGACTTTAGGGAAAAGAAAGAAGTCACAAGGTGCTAGGTCTGGCGAGTATGGAGTGTGTTCTAGCACTGCAGTCTGTTTCTTAGCCAAAAACGGCTTCACAGAGAAAGCTGTGTGGGCTGGTGTGTTGTCCTGATGGAGGATGAAACCATTTTTCCAGAACTCTGGCCTCTTCTGATTCTTTCCTGCAAATTTGTTAGAACGTTCTTTTAGTAATGCTGATTCACTTTGATGCCTTCTGGTACTCAGTCTGCCAAAATAACACCATTGATATCAAAGTTAACAATTAAATGGCTTTGAATTTGCATTTGCTTCAATCTTAGTGATGATGGTTGCTTTTCATTAAGTTTGTGGTGTTGTTGTTTTTATTATCATTGTTTTATTCAGAGGTCAATAACGTAGCAGGTGGTGCATACTTCATATAAGCAAACAGGGGAGGGAGATTGAGGTGGTTGAAGTAGGTGAGAAGCCACACCCCATAGCACAGACCACACCTCCACATCACTAGCCACACCTTTATATCAGTGTTAGGTGCCGCGGTCCGCGGCGCCGCTCGGTCTGCTTCCGAGCGACGCTCACGGCCGCCGCACCTCCCTCCCTGCCCGCCCGGCGCCTAGCAACGCCAGGACGCCGTGCGTACTGTAGCCGCCGGGTCCCTGGCAACGCTAGGACGCCGGGCATCCTCAGCCGCTGGGTCCATAGCAACGGGGACGCCATTGGCGGACCGCGTTCCCCGTTGCCAGATAGGATTGATTAGTTTCTCGTGCAGCAGGGCAGCTGCACGGCAACTAGTAATTAGGGTCTGGGGGGGCTGGTCTTGCTGGCCCTCCTGTCATTGGCCAGCAGGGTCTTTTTATGGGAGCCAGCACACTGCAGCCTCGCCGGTGATAGCTTCCTGTATGCTGTTCCTGCCTTGCAACGTCTGTTCCTGGTCAGCTGTATCTGGTCGATCCTGCTCCCTGTGCTCCTGAGTTCTGGAGTTCTGAAGCCGGTCCTGGGAATCCTTCCTGTCCAAGTGAACCTGTTGCAGTCATCTGGGGGTTCTCGCTTGTTGGGGTTCTCTCCCGGTTTCGTGAGTAGCGGCCTCTGCCGCGTGTTGCGGCCTAGGCCGCTTAGTCCTTGTGTTAATTTTGTATTGGTGGTTTTTGCGGAGGTTTCCGCTTTTCACTGTCCTCCCCGGAACTCGGCGGTGCCGTGTGGGGGAGTGGACAGTGGTATCTTTTGTTGTTCATTTCCTTTGGCGGCGTGCCGCACATATATTTAGTTTTAGGGTAATTAGTAGCCCCTAGCTTTCTGTTTGCTTTAGTTAGAGGTCCCCTTGTTATTATCCTGTCTCGGTTCACGCCTTGTCTCACTCTAAGACCTGGGGGCATCGGAGTTGGGCAGACCTAATCCGCCCTTCAAACGCGGCTGCCGTGGGCCCAAGAAACCATAGTCACTCAGGCGTGAACTGACCACACGGGTAAAACAATGGCGGTAGGGTGCTAGGGGCTATTCCCGTACCACCCCCTTATTTCAGCGTCACGTCCTGGTGCTCTGGACTCACTACGCAACATCTCTCTAGTTCTGAGCAACAGGAACGTAACATTATAACCGGCCCAAAAACAACAAAAAAAGAATAATATAAAGAGTTATTTGTTTTTGGTTGGCCTTGAAATTCGGCCTCATGAATCCGGCAGTATTAGGACCGAATCCCAGCCAGCTTTTGGCCAACCAGATTCAGGAACTAACTCAGATGGTTCAGGATCTTACTCTTCGGGTGAGATCGCAGGAAGATCTTTTGCAAGCCTCCCCGAGTATGATTCCAGAACCAAAGATGCACCTTCCTGACCGTTTTTCAGGTAACCGAAAGGATGTTGCCTTGTTTTCTGTAGATGCCTTTTTTAAGTCTCTAGGCCTTCGGTACGATGACCCTGATAGAGAAGCGTCGGCTGAGAGCCACCTGCGTGCACTTAAGCAAGGGAAAAATCCAGCAGAGGCGTATTGTACCGAGTTTCGCCGTTGGTCGAACGACTGTGGCTGGAATGACCCGGCCCTGCACAGTCAGTTTCGCCTCGGTTTGTCTGAAGTTATTAAAGACAGTCTCCTTCAGTACCCCGCTCCAGAGACTTTAGACAAACTCATGGAGCTTGCTATTAAAATTGATCGTCGTCTCCGGGAGCGGAGGGCTGAAAGAGGAGCTAGTTTCAGGCCTAGTCCATGTGTGTATACTTTCCCTGAGGACGTCGAGGAGCCCATGCAAATGGTTCTCTCCCGGCTGTCCCCAGAGGAAAGAACCAGAAGGCTAAATTCTGGTCTTTGCTTGTATTGTGGTGGCAAGGGACATATCGCACGTAATTGCCTGAATAAGCAGGGAAACGCTCTGACCAAGTGAATTGTGAGGGGGTTCACTTGGGTCTGCAATTGATCTCCTCTACTGATTCCTTATTAGTTCCTGTAAAAATTTCCTTTGGTAGTCTCAGTTCGTTGGTGTCGGCCTTCGTCGACAGTGGAGCTGCGGGAAATTTCATGGATCTTGGTTGGGCTCAGGCTTTGGGCGTTCCACAGATACCTTTGGATAAACGTATCACCATGCACGGCTTGGATGGTGGTCCGCTTTCCAATGGGGTAATCACTCACCGCACACCTCCAGTACAACTGACAGTGGGGGCCCTACATTCGGAGAAAATCGAATTTTACCTTACCCATTGTCCGGCTGTTTCCATAGTTTTGGGTCACCCCTGGCTTGCCTTTCATAATCCCACCATAGATTGGCGGTCTGGGGAGATTTCCCGATGGGGTCCCTTTTGTATTAAGGAATGTATCTCCCGTCCAGTCCGGGTTGCGGCAGTCACCCGAGAACTTATTCCTTTGGAATATCAGGACTTTGACGATGTTTTCTGCAAGGGTAATGCGGATATTCTGCCTCCTCATCGGTCCTATGACTGCGCTATTGACTTAGTTCCCGGTGCCTCTTTGCCTAAAGGGAGACTATATGCCCTGTCTGGGCCGGAAACTACGGCAATGAATGATTATGTACAGGAGAGCCTAAAAAAAGGCTTCATTAGGCCCTCGAAATCTCCATTGAGTGCAGGGTTCTTTTTTGTTGAGAAAAAAGATGGGTTGCTCAGACCATGTATTGATTATCGGGCTCTGAATAAAATTTCTGTTAAAAACACCTACCCCTTGCCACTGATTTCAGTACTATTTGATCAGCTCCGGACTGCCGTTATCTTTTCCATGATCGATCTTAGAGGGGCTTACAATCTCATCCGAATAAAATCTGGGGATGAGTGGAAGACGGCTTTCAGCACACAGTCGGGACATTATGAATACCTTGTGATGCCGTTTGGGCTGTCTAATGCTCCTGCTGTATTTCAAGATCTCATTAACGACGTCCTTCACGACTTTCTAGGAAAGTTCGTAGTCGTTTATTTAGATGACATTTTGATTTACTCTGAGTCTTTTGAACAACATATTACCCATGTGCGACTGGTCCTTCAGAAGTTACGGGAAAATCATTTATACGCCAAACTGGAGAAATGTGATTTCCACATCACAGAAGTGTCCTTCCTGGGGTATATTATTTCTCCTAAGGGGTTTTTCATGGAACCAAAAAAACTCCAGGCCATCCTAAATTGGGCACAACTAACGAACTTAAAAGCAATTCAGCGCTTTTTAGGGTTTGCAAATTACTATAGGCGTTTTATTCATACGTTCTCAGGTTTGGTTGCTCCTATTGTGGCATTGACTAAAAAAGGAGCGGACCCTTCCAGTTGGTCGCCTGAAGCCAAGTCTGCCTTCCTGGCCTTAAAGCAGGCCTTTGTCTCAGCTCCAGTACTCAGACACCCTAACCCGGATCTCCCCTTTATTGTCGAGGTAGATGCCTCAGAGGTTGGAGTGGGGGCTATCCTTTCTCAGGAAGACCCGGAGTCTCAGGAATTACACCCATGTGCCTTCATGTCCAGAAAATTCTCCTCCGCAGAATCCAACTATGATGTTGGTAATCGAAAATTGTTGGCAGTTAAATGGGCTTTCGAGGAGTGGAGGCACTGGCTGGAAGGAGCAAGGCATACCATTACGGTGTTTACTGACCACAAGAACCTGCAGTATATTGAGTCAGCTAAACGGCTTAATGCTCGATAGGCACGTTGGGCGCTGTTTTTTACTCGCTTCAGGTTTATTATCACCTTCAGGCCCGGTTCCAAGAATACAAAAGCCGATGCCCTGTCACGTTGTTTTCTTCCGGTTCACAATAACCACCCGGCTACTACCCCCATAGTTCCATTGTCTGTCATCCGGGCTGGCCTCACACAGGATTTATTTACACAGCTAGTCCAGCTTCAGCAGCAGGCTTCCAAAGTCACTCCTGCAGATCGTCTCTTCGTCCCTGAATTTCTGAGAGGCACTGTTCTAGCTGAGTTTCATGATAATAAGGTTTCTGGTCATCCGGGTATCACTAAGACCTTGGAGTTAATCTCTCGCTCAGTGTGGTGGCCTAATCTTTCTAAAGATGTAAGGGAATTTGTCCGTTCCTGTCAGGTTTGTGCTCAGTACAAGGTATCTCGATCGTTGCCGGTCGGGCAACTCATGCCTCTAGCCGTTCCTCTCAGGCCATGGTCACATATATCCATGGATTTCGTGGTGGACCTTCCTCTTTCAGCTGGATTTCGAGTCATTTGGGTGGTAGTAGACCGTTTTAGTAAGATGGCCCACTTCATTGCTCTCCCCCGATTACCCTCTGCTCAAGGGTTGGCAGTTTTGTTTCTCCGCCATGTGTTCAGGCTCCATGGTTTACCCAGGGATATTGTCTCTGATCGGGGACCGCAATTCATCGCCCGTTTCTGGATACGTTTTTGTGCCTCATTAAATATGAAACTCTCTTTAACATCTGGGTACCATCCACAGTCTAACGGACAAACTGAACGTGTTAATAAGTCGTTAAAACAGTATTTACGGCTATATTCGGCCAAACTTCAGAATGATTGGTCTGAATTTCTTCCTTTGGCCGAGTTTGCCTATAATAACTTTTGTCATTCTTCCACCAAGGAGTCCCCATTCTTTTCGGTCTTGGGCTTTCATCCTAGAGCCAATTCTTTTTACCCTCATTTTCCAGTCTCCTCGTTGACCTTAACTTCCCATCTCAGAATGATTTGGAAAAAGGTGCACCTTGCCCTTAAGAAGGCTGCCTTCCGAGAAAAAAAAAATTCTGATAGGTTCCGACGCCCATGCACTTTTAAGGTGGGAGATAAGGTGTGGTTGTCAACCCGCAACATCAAGCTCCGACAACCCTCGGCTAGATTGGGACCCAAATTTATTGGACCGTTCCTTATCGTTAAGAAGGTCAACCCAGTTGCTTTTCGGCTACGCTTGCCTAAATCACTCAAAATTGGCAATACTTTTCACTGTTCCCTTCTGAAGCAGTATTTTTCTTCCAGGAGATTCCCTCGGAAGACTTCCCAGGGTAGACCTCTGGTGGATGTTCAGGGGCAACAAGAGTTCTTGATGGAGAAGGTTTTAGATTCCAAAGTTTCTCGGGGCCGGCTTTATTTTTTGGTTCACTGGAAAGGCTATGGCCCGGAAGAAAGGTCTTGGGTCCTGGATAACAATTTACATGCCCCTAAACTTGAGATTATTCTTTCAGGAATTTCCTCAGAAACCCGGCTTTAGGGGTTCTTTAACCCCTCCTCAAGGGGGGGTACTGTTAGGTGCCGCGGTCCGCGGCGCCGCTCGGTCTGCTTCCGAGCGACGCTCACGGCCGCCGCACCTCCCTCCCTGCCCGCCCGGTGCCTAGCAACGCCAGGACGCCATGCGTACTGTAGCCGCCGGGTCCCTGGCAACGCTAGGACGCCGGGCATCCTCAGCCGCTGGGTCCATAGCAACGGGGACGCCATTGGCGGACCGCGTTCCCCGTTGCCAGATAGGATTGATTAGTTGCTCATGCAGCAGGGCAGCTGCACGGCAACTAGTAATTAGGGTGTGGGGGCTGGTCTTGCTGGCCCTCCTGTCATTGGCCAGCAGGGTCTTTTTATGGGAGCCAGCACACTGCAGCCTCGCCGGAGATAGCTTCCTGTATGCTGTTCCTGCCTTGCAACGTCTGTTCCTGGTCAGCTGTATCTGTTCGATCCTGCTCCCTGTGCTCCTGAGTTCTGGAGTTCTGAAGCCGGTCCTGGGAATCCTTCCTGTCCAAGTGAACCTGTTACAGTCATCTGGGGGTTCTCGCTTGTTGGGGTTCTCTCCCGGTTTCGTGAGTAACGGCTTCTGCCGCGTGTTGCGGCCTAGGCCGCTTAGTCCTTGTGTTAATTTTGTATTGGTGGTTTTTGCGGAGGTTTCCACTTTTTACTGTCCTCCCCGGAACTCGGCGGTGCCGTGTGGGGGAGTGGACAGTGGTATCTTTTGTTGTTCTTTTCCTTTGGCGGCGTGCCGCACATATATTTAGTTTTAGGGTAGTTAGTAGCCCCTAGCTTTCTGTTTGCTTTAGTTAGAGGTCCCCTTGTTATTATCCTGTCTCGGTTCATGCCTTGTCTCACTCTAAGACCTGGGGGCATCGGAGTTGGGCAGACCTAATCCGCCCTTCAAACGCGGCTGCCGTGGGCCCAAGAAACCATAGTCACTCAGGCGTGAACTGACCACACGGGTAAAACAATGGAGGTAGGGTGCTAGGGGCTATTCCCGTACCACCCCCTTATTTCAGCGTCACGTCCTGGTGCTCTGGACTCACTACGCAACATCTCTCTAGTTCTGAGCATCAGGAACGTAACAATCAGTAGTCACACATCCACCATGCTGGTCACACCCCCTGACACAATAGGCCCTTCATAAATATCAGCTCCAGGCACATGAGTACCTTAATCTGGCACTGCTCCTGGGTGCAGGTAGGTGTAAGCGGAGTGTGGGTGGGGGGAGCTGCCGACACATGCACTGTCACAGACTCTGGGTATTTGTCATGAAAAATACCCTGAGAATTGTGTATATATTAATGTTGCTCCCGGCTAGCTGATTGCTGCTCCAGACTCGCTCTGGCCCCGCCACAGTGTCTCTGATTCCCTGCTGCACCCGATTCGCTTTGTCCACCTCATTGACCTTACTATGTTGACAGTGCGGCTCCCTCTGGCCCCCCACTGTGTCTGCTGCCCCCAGCTCACTCTGCTCCTTGGACACACTGTGCAGATGGACTGCAGGATCACATCGCAGGAAGGTACATGAATTTCTGCTTCTTAGGTATAAGCAGCACGACTACTGTGGGCATTATGTGTATAAGCAGAGCTGCTTCTGTGGGCACTGTGTGTATAAGCGCCACCACTACTGTGGGCATTATGTGGGTAAGTGGCACTACTGTTGGCATTATGTGGGTAAGTGGCACTACTGTGGGCATTATGTGTATACGCGGCACTGCTACTGTGGGCACTATATGTATAAGCAGCACTGCTACTGTGGGCACTATATGTATAAGCAGCACTGCTACTGTGGTCGTTATGTGTATAAGCAGCGCCGCTACTGTTGGCATTATGTGTATAAGCGGTGCCGCTACTGTGGGTACTATGTGTATAATATGGTTCTACTTCTGTGGGCATTCATTCATACGTGTGCGCACAGGGGGCACCTGGTGAGCAAGTAACCCCCTAATGTCCGGCACCCTCACGCGCCAGTGATGATCATCGTGACCATGCAGCTAATTACAGTAATTGACTGTGTCTCCCCCACCGCTACACCGATGCGCCCGCCGCCCAGTCAGGACTGCTGTCACATAGTGTGTACAATTCACTGGCTGGTAGCCGCACAGGAGGACTTACGTGACGTACAAGAGGACTTATGTGAAACATCCTCCTGACTTGTGCCTCACGATGTGACGTGATGTCACACGCGCGCCCTCCCTCTCCGCTGGCCCTCACTCTCTCTTCTCCCCTCAGCGCTGTCAATCCTCAGCATTCCTCTCAGGAGGACTCGGAGCCGCTGCTGATACAACAGTAAGTCATCGCTCAGCATTGCAGCCTGTAGCTGAGCCTGCTCCTGCTGCAAAATGGGGGCCAGGCCAGGTCAGGGGGAATAACATCCATGAATTGAAGTAACCCCCCAAAAAAAAATTAGATCTCAGGGTGCACATAGAAAAAAAAAAGAGAAGAACGGTTACATAAATATAATAGCTGATTTAAGCAGTCCATAGTTTCCTGAGCTGGGATCATTACATGTATCTGGCACTGCTGGGGGCAAACTGTGTGGGGTAATGTGAATTTCGGCTCATACTGTGTGGAGTAATGTGAATTTGGCTCATAATGCGTGGCATAATGTAAATTTTGTCTCATACTGTGTAGGGTAATGTGAATTTCGGCTCATACTGTATGGCGTAATGTGAATTTGGCTCATACCGTGTGGCGTAATGTGAATTTCGGCTCATACTAAGTGGCATAATGTGAATTTAGATCATACTGTGCGGTGTAATGTGTATTTCGTCTCTTACTAGGTGTTGTGTTTTGTGAATTTATCACATACTGTGTGGTGTAATGTGAATTTATCCCATACTGTGTGGCGTAAAGGTGAATTTTTCCTCATACTGTGTGGTGTAATGTGAATTTATACCATACTGTGCGGTGTAATGTGAATTTCGTCTCTTACTAGGTGTTGTGTTTTGTGAATTTATCACATACTGTACTGGGGGTAATTTCAAGTTGATCGCAGCAGGAATTTTTTTAGCAGTTGGGCAAAACCATGTGCACTGCAGGGGAGGCAGATATAACATGTGCAGAGAGAGTTAGATTTGGGTGTGGTGAGTTCAATCTGCAATGTAATTTGCAGTGTAAAAATAAAGCAGCCAGTATTTACCCTGCACAGAAATAAAATAACCCACCCAAATCTAACTCTTTCTGCACGTTATATCTGCCTCCCCTGCAGTGCACATGGTTTTGCCCAACTGCTAAAAAATTTCCTGCTGCGATCAACTTGGAATTACCCCCACTGTGTGGTGTAATGTGAATTTATCCCATACTGTGTGGCGTAATGTGAATTTGGGCTCATACTGTGTGGTGTAATGTGAACTAATTTCATACTGTGTGGTGTAATGTGAATTTATCTCATACTTTGTGGCGAAACGGGAATTTATCTCATACTGTGTGGTGTAATGTGAATTTCGGCTCATACTGTGTGGCGTGATGTGAATTTGGCTCATACCATGTGGCATAATGTGAATTTCTCTAATGTCCTAGAGGATGCTGGGGACTCCGTAAGGACCATGGGGGATAGACAGGCTCCGCAGGAGACAAGGGCACTTTAAGAAAGAACTTGACTCTGGGTGTGCACTGGCTCCTCCCTCTATGCCCCTCCTCCAGACCTCAGTTTGAGACCGTGCCCAGAGGCAGATGGGTGCACTGCAGGCAGCTCTCCTGAGTTTCCTGCTAAAAAAGTATATTTGTTAGGTTTTTTATTTTCAGGGAGCACTGCTGGCAACACACTCCTTGCATCGAGGGACTGAGGAGAGGGGAGCAGACCTACTTAAATGATAGGCTCTGCTTCTTAGGCCACTGGACACCATTAGCTCCAGGGGGAGTCGGAACACAGGTTCGCCCTGGACGTTCGTCACAGAGCCGCGCCGCCGTCCTCCTCACAGAGCCAGAAGAAAGAAGCCGGGTGAGTATGAGAAGAAAGAAGGCTTCAAAAGGAGGCATAAGACTTTGTGAGCTTCACTAAGGTAACGCACAGCACGGCAGCTGTGCGCCATTGCTCCCATACACCTCACATACTCCGGTCACTGTAAGGGTGCAGGGCGCAGGGGGGGGGGGGGCACCCTGGGCAGCAATATAAACCTCTTATTTGGCAAAAGAGAGCATATATACAGCTGGACACTGTATATATGCATGAGCCCCCGCCAATTTTACACTTTTAGCGGGACTGAAGCCAGCCACCAAGGGGGCGGGGCTTCTCCCTCAGCACTCACCAGCGCCATGTTTTTCTCCACAGCACCGCTGAGAGGAAGCTCCCCGGACTCTCCCCTGCTTATACCACGGTAGAAGAGAGGGTTTTAAAGAAGAGGGGGGGCACATAATTCGGCGCAGATATTAATAACAGCGCTACGGGGAAAACATTAAATCGCTGTGTTTTTCTTGGGTCATATTGCGCTGGGGTGTGTGCTGGCATACTCTCTCTCTGTCTCTCCAAAGGGCCTTGTGGGGGAACTGTCTTCAGAAGAGCATTCCCTGAGTGTGTGGTGTGTTGGTACGTGTGTGTCGACATGTCTGAGGTAAAAGGCTCTCCTATGGAGGAGATGGAGCAAATGTGTGTGTGTGTGTGTGTGTGTGTGTGTGTGTGTGTGTGTGTGTGTGTGTGTGTGTGTGTGCGCGCGCGCGTGTGTGTGTGTGTGTGTGTGTGTGTGTGTGTGTGTGTGGTGTCTCCGTCGACACCGCCGACGCCTGATGGGATATGTGAAATTAAGGGCTAACCCATGTCTGTCCCTATGTCACAGAGACTTTCAGAGTCTCACAACGCTCACTATCCAAAATAATAGACACTGATATCGACAAGGAGTCTGACTCCAGTGTCGACTACGATAATGCAAAGTACAGCCAAAACTGGCAGAAAAGTATTCAATATATGATTATTGTAATAAAAGATGTTTTGCTTATCACTGATGACTCATCTGTCCCTGACACGAAGGTACACATGTTTAAGGGGAAGAAAGCTGAGGTAAATTTCCCTCCTCTCATGAGGAAAAAGAGCGTGAATCTCCAGACAAGAAGCTGCAGCTTCCCAAAAAGAATTCTCAGGGAGTATCCTTCCCCTAATGGGGCAAGGATATGATGGGAATCTTCCCATAGGGTGTACAAGGCATTGACACGTTTACCCAAAAAGGTAGCGTTGACTTTACAGCTATCCTCAGGGATCCTGCAGATAGCAGGCAGTAAAAGTACTTTGAAGTCCATTTACACACATTCTGGTACACTACTCAGACCGGCGATTGTGTCGGCATGGGTTTATAGCGCTGTAGCAGCGTAGACAGATATCTTATCTGCTGAGATTAAAACCCTAGATAAGGATACCATGTCATTGTCCCTAATATATATATATATATATATATATATATTTATATGTAAAAGATGTTGTCTTATATATATATATATATATATATATATGTGTATATATTAGTGATGAGCGGGTTCGGTTTCTCGGAAACCGAACCCCCCCCGAACTTCATCCTTTTTACACGGGTCCGAGGCAGGTTCGAACCTTCCCGCCTTGCTTGGCTAACCCGAGCGCGCCCGAACATCATCATCCCGCTGTCGGATTCTCGCGAGATTCGGATTCTATATAAGCAGCCGCGCGTCGCCGCCATTTTCACTCGTGCATTGGAGATGATAGGGAGAGGACGTGGCTGGCGTCCTTTCCGTTTATTGCTGAAGTTGATTGGTTTATTGCTTAATTGTGGGGAGGACTGGGGAGCAGCTGTTAGGAGGAGTACAGTGCAGAGTTTTGCTGATAAGTGACCACCAGTTTTTATCCGTTCTCTGCTCACACTGCTTAATTGTGGGGACTGGGGAGCAGCTATAGCAGGAGTACAGTGCAGAGTTTTGCTGACAGTGACCACCAGTATACGTTGTCTGCCTGAAAAACACTCCATATCTGTGCTCAGTGTAGTGATGAGCGGGTTCGGATCCTCGGAATCCGACCCGCCCGAACTTCACCTTTTTTTTACACGGGTCCGAGCGACTCGGATCCTCCCGCCTTGCTCGGTTAACCCGAGCGCGCCCGAACGTCATCATCCTGCTGTTGGATTCTCGCAAGACTCGGATTCTATATAAGGAGCCGCGCGTCGCCGCCATTTTCACACGTGCATTGAGATTGATAGGGAGAGGACGTGGCTGGCGTCCTCTCCGTTATAGTAGAACACAGAGTGACTTAGTTAGTTATAATTGTGGGGAGGATTGGGGACGGGGAGCAGCTGTTAGGGAGTACAGTGCAGGGTTTTGATTATACCACCAGTGAGTTTAATCCTTTGTTTCTCTGCCTGAAAAAAACGCTCCGACCACCATATCTGTGCTCACTCAGTGTGCTGCACTGCTGCATGATATATCTGTGCTGAGTGCACTGCTCTGCTCACACTGCCTAATTGTGGGGACTGGGGAGCAGTTATAGCAGGAGTACAGTGCACAGTTTTGCTGACAGTGACCACCAGTCCAGTATACGTTTGTCTGCCTGAAAAACACTCCTGTCTGTGGTGGCTTTTTTTTTCTTCATACTAGTTTAGCAGTCTGCTGACAGTGTCCACCAGGTCCGTTATTATTTATTATACAGTATATTATATTTATTTTATATATATCTAGCAGTACGGTAGGCCACGGCTGTACCTACCTCTGTGTCGTCAGTGCACTCGTCGTCCATAAGTAATATAATACTATACTATCCATCCATCTACATTGTATACCTGTGGTGGCTTTTTTTTTTCTTCATACTAGTTTAGCAGTCTGCTGACAGTGTCCACCAGGTCCGTTATTATATTATACAGTATATTATATATATATAAGCAGTACGGTAGGCCACGGCTGTACCTACCTCTGTGTCGTCAGTGCACTCGTCGTCCATAAGTAATATAATACTATACTATCCATCCATCTACATTGTATACCTGTGGTGGCTTTTTTTTTCTTCATACTAGTTTAGCAGTCTGCTGACAGTGTCCACCAGGTCCGTTATTATATTATACAGTATATTATATATATATAAAAGCAGTACGGTAGGCCACGGCTGTACCTACCTCTGTGTCGTCAGTGCACTCGTCGTCCATAAGTAATATAATACTATACTATCCATCCATCTACATTGTATACCTGTGGTGGCTTTTAGTTGTGCGCATTAAAATATGGAGAACAAAAATGTGGAGGCTAAAAAAATAGGGAAAGATAAAGATCCACTTCCACCTCGTGCTGAAGCTGCTGCCACTAGTCATGGCCGAGACGATGAAATGCCATCAACGTCGTCTGCCAAGGCCGATGCCCAATGTCATAGTACAGAGCATGTAAAATCCAAAACACAAAAGATCAGTAAAATGACCCAAAAATCAAAATTAAAAGCGTCTGAGGAGAAGCGTAAACTTGCCAATATGCCATTTACGACACGGAGTGGCAAGGAACGGCTGAGGCCCTGGCCTATGTTCATGGCTAGTGGTTCAGCTTCACATGAGGATGGAAGCACTCATCCTCTCGCTAGAAAAAAGAAAAGACTTAAGCTGGCAAAAGCACAGCAAAGAACTGTGCGTTCTTCGAAATCACAAATCCCAAAGGAGAGTCCAATTGTGTCGGTTGCGATGCCTGACCTTCCCAACACTGGACGGGAAGAGCTTGCGCCTTCCTCCATTTGCACGCCCCCTGCAAGTGCTGAAAGGAGCACCCGCAGTCCAGTTCCTGATAGTCAAATTGAAGATGTCAGTGTTGAAGTACACCAGGATGAGGATATGGGTGTTGCTGGCGCTGGGGAGGAAATTGACAAGGAGGATTCTGATGGTGAGGTGGTTTGTTTAAGTCAGGCACCCGGGGAGACACCTGTTGTCCGTGGGAGGAATATGGCCATTGACATGCCTGGTCAAAATACCCAAAAAATCAGCTCTTCAGTGTGGAATTATTTCAACAGAAATGCGGACAACTGGTGTCAAGCCGTGTGTTGCCTTTGTCAAGCTGTAATAAGTAGGGGTAAGGACGTTAACCACCTCGGAACATCCTCCCTTATACGTCACCTGCAGCGCATTCATCATAAGTCAGTGACAAGTTCAAAAACTTTGGGCGACAGCGGAAGCAGTCCACTGACCAGTAAATCCCTTCCTCTTGTAACCAAGCTCGCGCAAACCACACCACCAACTCCCTCAGTGTCAATTTCCTCCTTACCCAGGAAAGCCAATAGTCTTGCAGGCGATGTCACTGGCAAGTCTGACGAGTCCTCTCCTGCCTGGGATTCCTCCGATGCATCCTTGAGTGTAACGCCTACTGCTGCTGGCGCTGCTGTTGTTGCTGCTGGGAGTCGATCGTCATCCCAGAGGGGAAGTCGGAAGACCACTTGTACTACTTCCAGTAAGCAATTGACTGTCCAACAGTCCTTTGCGAGGAAGATGAAATATCACAGCAGTCATCCTGTTGCAAAGCGGATAACTGAGGCCTTGACAACTATGTTGGTGTTAGACGTGCGTCCGGTATCCGCCGTTAGTTCATGGGGAACTAGACAATTGCTTGAGGTAGTGTGCCCCCGTTACCAAATACCATCTAGGTTCCACTTCTCTAGGCAGGCGATACCGAGAATGTACACAGACGTCAGAAAAAGAGTCACCAGTGTCCTAAAAAATGCAGTTGTACCCAATGTCCACTTAACCACGGACATGTGGACAAGTGGAGCAGGGCAGACTCAGGACTACATGACTGTGACAGCCCACTGGGTAGATGTATTGCCTCCCGCTGCAAGAACAGCAGCGGCGGCACCAGTAGCAGCATCTCGCAAACGCCAACTCGTTCCTAGGCAGGCTACTCTTTGTATCACTGCTTTCCAGAATAGGCACACAGCTGAAAACCTCTTACGGCAACTGAGGAAGATCATCGCAGAATGGCTTACCCCAATTGGACTCTCCTGGGGATTTGTGACATCGGACATCGCCAGCAATATTGTGAGTGCATTACATCTGGGCAAATTCCAGCACGTCCCATGTTTTGCACATACATTGAATTTGGTGGTGCAGAATTATTTAAAAAACGACAGGGGCGTGCAAGAGATGCTGTCGGTGGCCAGAAGAATTGCGGGCCACTTTCGGCATACAGGCACCGCGTACAGAAGACTGGAGCACCACCAAAAACACCTGAACCTGCCCTGCCATCATCTGAAGCAAGAGGTGGTAACGAGGTGGAATTCAACCCTCTATATGCTTCAGAGGATGGAGGAGCAGCAAAAGGCCATTCAAGCCTATACATCTGGCCATGATATAGGCAAAGGAGGTGGAATGCACCTGTCTCAAGCTCAGTGGAGAATGATTTCAACATTGTGCAAGGTTCTGCAACCTTTTGAACTTGCCACACGTGAAGTCAGTTCAGACACTGCCAGCCTGAGTCAGGTCATTCCCCTCATCAGGCTTTTGCAGAAGAAGCTGGAGGCATTAAGGGAGGAGCTAAAACAGAGCGATTCCGCTAGGCATGTGGGACTTGTGGATGGAGCCCTTCATTCGCTTAACCAGGATTCACGTGTGGTCAATCTGTTGAAATCAGAGCACTACATTTTGGCCACCGTGCTCGATCCTAGATTTAAAACCTACCTTGGATCTCTCTTTACGGCAGACACAAGTCTGCAGAGGTTAAAAGACCTGCTGGTGACAAAATTGTCAAGTCAAGCGGAACGCGACCCGTCAACATCTCCTCCTTCACATTCTCCCGCAACTGGGGGTGCAAGGAAAAGGCTACGAATTCCAAGCCCACCCGCTGGCGGTGATGCAGGGCAGTCTGGAGCGACTGCTGATGCTGACATCTGGTCCGGACTGAAGGACCTGCCAGCGATTACTGACAAGTCGTCTACTGTCACTGCATATGATTCTCTCACCATTGAAAGAATGGTGGAGGATTATATGAGCGACCGCATCCAAGTAGGCACGTCAGACAGTCCGTACGTATACTGGCAGGAAAAAGAGGCAATTTGGAGGCCCTTGCACAAACTGGCTTTATTCTACCTAAGTTGCCCTCCCTCCAGTGTGTACTCCGAAAGAGTGTTTAGTGCCGCCGCTCACCTTGTCAGCAATCGGCGTACGAGGTTACTTCCAGAAAATGTGGAGAAGATGATGTTCATTAAAATGAATTATAATCAATTCCTCCATGGAGACATTCACCAGCAGCAATTGCCTCCAGAAAGTACACGGGGACCTGAGATGGTGGATTCCAGTGGGGACGAATTAATAATCTGTGAGGAGGGGGATGTACACAGTGAAAGGGGTGATGAATCGGACGATGATGATGAGGTGGACATCTTGCCTCCGTAGAGCCAGTTTGTGCAAGGAGAGATTGATTGCTTCTTTTTTGGTGGGGGCCCAAACCAACCAGTCATTTCAGTCACAGTCGTGTGGCAGACCCTGTCGCTAAAATGATGGGTTCGTTAAAGTGTGCATGTCCTGTTTTTACAACATAAGGGTGGGTGGGAGGGCCCAAGGACAATTCCATCTTGCACCTCTTTTTTCTTTCATTTTTCTTTGCGTCATGTGCTGTTTGTGGAGTATTTTTTTGAAGGGCCATCCTGCCTGACACTGCAGTGCCACTCCTAGATGGGCCAGGTGTTTGTGTCGGCCACTAGGGTCGCTTAGCTTAGTCACACAGCTACCTCATTGCGCCTCTTTTTTTCTTTGCGTCATGTGCTGTTTGGGGAGTATTTTTTGAAGGGCCATCCTGCGTGACACTGCAGTGCCACTCCTAGATGGGCCAGGTGTTTGTGTCGGCCACTAGGGTCGCTTAGCTTAGCCATCCAGCGACCTCGGTGCAAATTTTAGGACTAAAAATAATATTGTGAGGTGTGAGGTGTTCAGAATAGACTGAAAATTAGTGGAAATTATGGTTATTGAGGTTAATAATACTATGGGATCAAAATGACCCCCAAATTCTATGATTTAAGCTGTTTTTTAGGGTTTTTTGAAAAAAAACACCCGAATCCAAAACACACCCGAATCCGACAAAAAAAATTCGGTGAGGTTTTGCCAAAACGCGTCCGAACCCAAAACACGGCCACGGAACCGAACCCAAAACCAAAACACAAAACCCGAAAAATTTCAGGTGCACATCACTAGCTCAGTGTGCTGCTTTATTGTGGGGACTGGGGACCACCAGTATAATTAATATTATATAGGAGGAATACAGTGCAGAGTGCACTGCTGTACCTACCTCTGTGTCGTCATCCATTAAGTATACTATCCATCTACATTCTATACCTGTGGTGCATTTTAGTTTTGCAGTTTGCTGACACAGTGTCCACCAGTATACTATATATAGCAGTACGGTAGGCCACTGCTGTACCTACCTCTGTGTCGTCATCCATTAAGTATACTATCCATCTACATTCTATACCTGTGGTGCATTTTAGTTTTGCAGTTTGCTGACAGTGTCCACCAGTATACTATATATAGCAGTACGGTAGGCCACTGCTGTACCTACCTCTGTGTCGTCATCCATTAAGTATACTATCCATCTACATTCTATACCTGTGGTGCATTTTAGTTTTGCAGTTTGCTGACAGTGTCCACCAGTATACTATATATAGCAGTACGGTAGGCCACTGCTGTACCTACCTCTGTGTCGTCATCCATTAAGTATACTATCCATCTACATTCTATACCTGTGGTGCATTTTAGTTTTGCAGTTTGCTGACAGTGTCCACCAGTATACTATATATAGCAGTACGGTAGGCCACTGCTGTACCTACCTCTGTGTCGTCATCCATTAAGTATACTATCCATCTACATTCTATACCTGTGGTGCATTTTAGTTTTGCAGTTTGCTGACACAGTGACCACCAGTATACTATATATAGCAGTACGGTAGGCCACTGCTGTACCTACCTCTGTGTCGTCATCCATTAAGTATACTATCCATCTACATTCTATACCTGTGGTGCATTTTAGTTTTGCAGTTTGCTGACAGTGTCCACCAGTATACTATATATAGCAGTACGGTAGGCCACTGCTGTACCTACCTCTGTGTCGTCATCCATTAAGTATACTATCCATCTACATTCTATACCTGTGGTGCATTTTAGTTTTGCAGTTTGCTGACAGTGTCCACCAGTATACTATATATAGCAGTACGGTAGGCCACTGCTGTACCTACCTCTGTGTCGTCATCCATTAAGTATACTATCCATCTACATTCTATACCTGTGGTGCATTTTAGTTTTGCAGTTTGCTGACAGTGTCCACCAGTATACTATATATAGCAGTACGGTAGGCCACTGCTGTACCTACCTCTGTGTCGTCATCCATTAAGTATACTATCCAATATCCATCTACATTCTATACCTGTGGTGCATTTTAGTTTTGCAGTTTGCTGACACAGTGTCCACCAGTATACTATATATAGCAGTACGGTAGGCCACTGCTGTACCTACCTCTGTGTCGTCATCCATTAAGTATACTATCCAATATCCATCTACATTCTATACCTGTGGTGCATTTTAGTTTTGAAGTTTGCTGACACAGTGTCCACCAGTATACTATATATAGCAGTACGGTAGGCCACTGCTGTACCTACCTCTGTGTCATCATCCATTAAGTATACTATCCATCTACATTCTATACCTGTGGTGCATTTCAGTTGTGCGCAGTAAATATAGTAGTAGGCCATTGCTATTGATACTGGCATATAATTCCACACATTAAAAAATGGAGAACAAAAATGTGGAGGTTAAAATAGGGAAAAATCAAGATCCACTTCCACCTCGTGCTGAAGCCGCTGCCACTAGTCATGGCCGAGACGATGAAATGCCATCAACGTCGTCTGCCAAGGCCGATGCCCAATGTCATAGTAGAGAGCATGTAAAATCCAAAACACAAAAGTTCAGTAAAATGACCCAAAAATCAAAATTAAAAGCGTCTGAGGAGAAGCGTAAACTTGCCAATATGCCATTTACGACACGGAGTGGCAAGGAACGGCTGAGGCCCTGGCCTATGTTCATGGCTAATGGTTCAGCTTCACATGAGGATGGAAGCACTCATCCTCTCGCTAGAAAAAAGAAAAGACTTAAGCTGGCAAAAGCACAGCAAAGAACTGTGCATTCTTCTAAATCACAAATCCCCAAGGAGAGTCCAATTGTGTCGGTTGCGATGCCTGACCTTCCCAACACTGGACGGGAAGAGCTTGCGCCTTCCACCATTTGCACGCACCCTGCAAGTGCTGTAAGGAGCACCCGCAGTCCAGTTCCTGATAGTCAAATTGAAGATGTCACTGTTGAAGTACACCAGGATGAGGATATGGGTGTTGCTGGCGCTGGGGAGGAAATTGACAAGGAGGATTCTGATGGTGAGGTGGTTTGTTTAAGTCAGGTACCCGGGGAGACACCTGTTGTCCATGGGAGGAATATGGCCATTGACATGCCTGGTCAAAATACAAAAAAAATCAGCTCTTCGGTGTGGAATTATTTCAACACAAATGCGGACAACAGGTGTCAAGCCGTGTGTTGCCTTTGTCAAGCTGTAATAAGTAAGGGTAAGGACGTTAACCACCTCGGAACATCCTCCCTTATACGTCACCTGCAGCGCATTCATCATAAGTCAGTGACAAGTTCAAAAACTTTGGGTGACAGCGGAAGCAGTCCACTGACCACTAAATCCCTTACTCTTGTAACCAAGCTCCTGCAAACCACACCACCAACTCCCTCAGTGTCAATTTCCTCCTTACCCTGGAAAGCCAATAGTCCTGCAGGCCATGTCACTGTCAAGTCTGACGAGTCCTCTCCTGCCTGGGATTCCTCCGATGCATCCTTGAGTGTAACGCCTACTGCTGCTGGCGCTGCTGTTGTTGCTGCTGGGAGTCGATCGTCATCCAAGAGGGGAAGTCGGAAGACCACTTGTACTACTTCCAGTAAGCAATTGACTGTCCAATAGTCCTTTGCGAGGAAGATGAAATATCACAGCAGTCATCCTGCTGCAAAGCAGATAACTCAGGCCTTGGCAGCCTGGGCGGTGAGAAACGTGGTTCCGGTATCCATCGTTAATTCAGAGGCAACTATAGACTTGATTGAGGTACTGTGTCCCCGGTACCAAATACCATCTAGGTTCCATTTCTCTAGGCAGGCGATACCGAAAATGTACACAGACCTCAGAAAAAGACTCACCAGTGTCCTAAAAAATGCAGTTGTACCCAATGTCCACTTAACCACGGACATGTGGACAAGTGGAGCAGGGCAGACTCAGGACTATATGACTGTGACAGCCCACTGGGTAGATGTATTGCCTCCCGCAGCAAGAACAGCAGCAGCGGCACCAGTAGCAGCATCTCGCAAACGCCAACTCGTTCCTAGGCAGGCTACGCTTTGTATCACCGCTTTCCATAAGAGGCACACAGCTGACAACCTCTTACGGCAACTGAGGAAGATCATCGCGGAATGGCTTATCCCAATTGGACTCTCCTGGGGATTTGTGACATCGGACAACGCCAGCAATATTGTGCGTGCATTACATCTGGGCAAATTCCAGCACGTCCCATGTTTTGCACATACATTGAATTTGGTGGTGCAGAATTATTTAAAAAACGACAGGGGCATGCAAGAGATGCTGTCGGTGGCCCGAAGAATTGCGGGCCACTTTCGGCACTCAGGCACCGCGTACAGAAGACTGGAGCACCACCAAACATTCCTGAACCTGCCCTGCCATCATCTGAAGCAAGAGGTGGTAACGAGGTGGAATTCAACCCTCTATATGCTTCAGAGGATGGAGGAGCAGCAAAAGGCCATTCAAGCCTATACATCTGGCCACGATATAGGCAAAGGAGGGGGAATGCACCTGACTCAAGCGCAGTGGAGAATGATTTCAACGTTGTGCAAGGTTCTGCAACCCTTTGAACTTGCCACACGTGAAGTCAGTTCAGACACTGCCAGCCTGAGTCAGGTCATTCCCCTCATCAGGCTTTTGCAGAAGAAGCTGGAGACATTGAAGGAGGAGCTAAAACAGACCGATTCCGCTAGGCTTGTGGGACTTGTGGATGGAGCCCTTAATTCGCTTAACCAGGATTCACGGGTGGTCAATCTGTTGAAATCAGAGCACTACATTTTGGCCACCGTGCTCGATCCTAGATTTAAAACCTACGTTGTATCTCTCTTTCCGGCAGACACAAGTCTGCAGAGGTTCAAAGACCTGCTGGTGAGAAAATTGTCAAGTCAAGCGGAACGTGACCCGTCAACATCTCCTCCTTCACATTCTCCCGCAACTGGGGGTGCGAGGAAAAGGCTAAGAATTCCGAGCCCACCCGCTGGCGGTGATGCAGGGCAGTCTGGAGCGAGTGCTGACATCTGGTCTGGACTGAAGGACCTGCCAATGATTACTGACATGTCGTCTACTGTCACTGCATATGATTCTCTCACCGTGGAAAGAATGGTGGAGGATTATATGAGTGACCGCATCCAAGTAGGCACGTCAGACAGTCCGTACGTATACTGGCAGGAAAAAGAGGCAATTTGGAGGCCCTTGCACAAACTGGCTTTATTCTACCTAAGTTGCCCTCCCTCCAGTGTGTACTCCGAAAGAGTGTTTAGTGCAGCCGCTCACCTTGTCAGCAATCGGCGTACGAGGTTACTTCCAGAAAATGTGGAGAAGATGATGTTCATCAAAATGAATTATAATCAATTCCTCCGTGGAGACATTCACCAGCAGCAATTGCCTTCAGAAAGTACACGGGGACCTGAGATGGTGGATTCCAGTGGGGACGAATTAATAATCTGTGAGGAGGGGGATGTACACAGTGAAAGGGGTGAGGAATCGGAGGATGATGATGAGGTGGACATCTTGCCTCTGTAGAGCCAGTTTGTGCAAGGAGAGATTGATTGCTTCTTTTTTGGTGGTGGCACAAACCAACCAGTCATTTCAGTCACAGTCGTGTGGCAGACCCTGTCGCTGAAATGATGGGTTCGTTAAAGTGTGCATGTCTTGTTTATACAACATAAGGGTGGGTGGGAGGGCCCAAGGACAATTCCATCTTGCACCTCTTTTTTCTTTCATTTTTCTTTGCATCATGTGCTGTTTGGGGACAATTTTTTGGAAGTGCCATCCTGTCTTGATTGACACTGCAGTGCCACTCCTAGATGGGCCAGGTGTTTGTGTCGGCCACTTGTGTCGCTTAGCTTAGTCACACAGCCACCTTGGTGCGCCTCTTTTTTTCTTTGCATCATGTGCTGTTTGGGGACAATTTTTTGGAAGTGCCATCCTGCCTGACACTGCAGTGCCACTCCTAGATGGGCCAGGTGTTTGTGTCGGCCACTTGTGTCGCTTAGCTTAGTCACACAGCCACCTTGGTGCGCCTCTTTTTTTCTTTGCATCATGTGCTGCTTGGGGACTATTTTTTAAATCGGCCATCCTGTCTGACACTGCAGTGCCACTCCTAGATGGGCCAGGTGTTTGTGTCGGCCACTTGGGTCGCTTAGCTTAGTCATCCAGCGACCTTGGTGCAAATTGTAGGACTAAAAATAATATTGTGAGGTGTGAGGTGTTCAGAATAGACTGGAAATGAGTGGAAATTATGGTAATTGAGGTTAATAATACTATGGGATCAAAATGACCCCCAAATTCTATGATTTAAGCTGTTTTTTAGGGGTTTTTGAAAAAAACACCCGAATCCAAAACACACCCGAATCCGACAAAAAAATTTCGGTGAGGTTTTGCCAAAACGCGTCCGAATCCAAAACACGGCCGCGTAACCGAATCCAAAACCAAAACACAAAACCCGAAAAATGTCCGGTGCACATCACTAATATATATATATATATATATATATATATATATAAGACATGCCCAAAGAGACGTTAGTCTACTGGGTTCTAGAGTCGACGCTATGTCGATTTCTGCTAGACGTGTCCTGTGGCACATGCAGTGGACAGGTGATGCCGACTAAAAGAGGCATATGGAGTTGTTGCCTTACAAGGGTTAGGAATTGTTTGGAGAGGGCCTCTCGGATCTCGTCTCCACGGCTACGGCAGGTAAATCAAATTTTTTGCCATATATTCCCTCACAATCTAAGAAAGTGCCTCATTATCAAATGCAGTCCTTTCGTTCCAATAAAAGCAAGAGAGCACGTGGTTCGTCCTTTCTTGCCAGAGGTAAGGATGGAGGGAAAAAGCTGCACAACACAGCTAGTTCCCAGGAACAGAAGTCCTCCCCGGCCTCTGCTAAATCCACCGCATGACGCTGGGGCTCCCCTGAGGGAGTCAGCTCCTGTGGGGGCACGTCTTCGACTGTTCAGCCACGTCTGGTTCCACTCACAGGTGGATCCATGGGCAATAGAAATTGTTTCCCAGTGTTACAAGCTGGATTTCGAAGAAGTGCCTCCTCGCCGTTTTTTTCAAATCGGCCCTACCGAAACAACCCCTGGAAAGGGAGATAGTGTTACATGCGATTCACAGATTGTGTCTGCAACAAGTGGTGGTAGAGGTTCCCCTGCTTCAAAGAGGGCAGGGGTACTACTCAACTCTGTTTGTGGTTCCGAAACCGGACGGTTCGGTCAGACCCATTTTAAATTTAAAACCCCTGAACCTTTACTTAAAACGGTTCAAGTTCAAGATGGAATCACTCAGGGCGGTCATCGCCAGCCTAGAAGGGGGAGATTTTTTAGTATCTCAGGACATAAAGGATGCATACCTACATGTCCCCATATATCCTCCTCATCAGGCGTACCTGAGATTTGAGGTACAGGATTGTCATTACCAATTTCAGATGTTGCCGTTTGGGCTTTCCACAGCCCTGAGTAATTTCACCAAGGTAATGGCGGAAACGATGGTGCTCCGGCGCAAGCAGGGTGTCACAATTATCCCGTACTTGGACGATCTCCTCATAAAAGTGAAATCATGGGAGAAGTTGCTGAGCAGCGTATCACTTTCACTGAATGTGTTACAGCGACACGGCTGGATTCTCAATATTCCAAAGTCGCAGCTGAATCCTACAACTCGTCTGCCCTTCTTGGGCATGATTCTGGACACAGACCAGAAAAGGTTTTTTCTTCCGAAGGGAAAAGCGCAGGAACTCATGACTCTAGTCATGAACTTGTTGAAACCACAACAAGTGTCAGTACATCATTGCACTCAAGTTCTGGGAAGGATGGTGGCAACATACGAAGCCATTCCATATGGCAGATTCCATGCAAGGGCCTTCCAATGGGACCTATTGGACAAATGGTCCGGGTCGTATCTGCAATTGCGTCAGCGGATCGTCCTGTCTCCCAGGGCCAGAGTTTCTCTCCTGTGGTGGCAAAACAGTGCTCACCTTCTAGAGGGCCGCAGGTTCGGCATTCAGGACTGGATTCTGGTGACCACGGACGCGAGCCTCCGAGGTTGGGGAGCGGTCACACAGGGAAGAAATTTCCAAGGACTTTGGTCAAGTCAAGAGACTTGTCTTCACACATCCTGGAACTAAGGGCCATATACAACGCCCTACGTCAAGCGGAGATCTTACTTCGCAATCGACCAGTTCTGATCCAGTCGGGCAACATCACCGCAGTAGCTCATGTAAACCGCCAGGGCGGCACAAGGAGCAGAGTGGCAATGGCGGAAGCCACCAGAGTTCTTCTCTGGGCGGGGAATCATGTAAGCGCTCTGTCAGCAGTGTTCATTCCGTGAATGGATGACTGGGATGCAGACTTCCTCAGCAGACACGCTCTGCATCCGGGAGAGTGGGGACTTCATCAGGAAGTCTTTGCGCAGATTGCAAGTCGGTGGGGACTACCACAAATAGACATGATGGCATCCCGTCTCAACAAAAAGCTACAAAGGTATTGCGCCAGGTCAAGAGACCCTCAGGCGGTAGCTGTAGACGCCCTGGTGACACCGTGGGTGTTCCAGTCGGTGTATGTGTTTCCTTCTCTTCCTCTCATACCCAAGGTGTTGAGGATAATAAGAAAAAGAGGAGTGAGAGCAATTCTCATTGTTCCAGATTGGCCACGGAGGACCTGGTATCCGGATCTGCAAGAAATGCTCACAGAAGATCCGTGGCCTCTTCCTCTAAGGCTAGACTTGTTACAACAAGGTCCCTGTCTGTTCCAAGACTTACCGCGGCTGCGTTTGACGGCATGGCGGTTGAACGCCGAATCCTAGCGGAAAAAGGTATTCCGGATGAGGTCATTCCTACGCTAATAAAGGCTAGGAAGGACGTGACATCTAAACATTATCACCGAGTATGGAGAAAATATGTTTCTTGGTGTGAGGCCAGGAATGCTCCTACGGAAGAATTCCACCTGGGCCGTTTTCTTCGTTTCCTACAAACTGGAGTAAATTTGGGCCAGAAATTAGGCTCCATTAAAAGTTCAGATTTCGGCCTTATCCATTTTCTTGTACCTCCGGTGGCGCCTTGGGACCTTAACGTGGTGTTAAGTCTCCTTAAGTCACATTGGTTTGAACCACTTAAGACAGTGGAGTTGAAATATCTCACCTGGATGGTGGTCATGTTGTTAGCCTTGGCTTCGGCTAGGCGAGTTTCGGAATTGGCGGCTTTATCACATAAAAGCCCCTATCTGGTTTTCCATATGGATAGAGCGGAATTGCGGACCCGTCCTCAATTCCTACCTAAGGTGGTCTCATCCTTTCATATGAACCAACCTATTGTCGTGCCTGTGGCTACACGTGACTTGGAGGATTCCGAGTCCCTTGATGTGGTCAGGGCTTTGAAAATTTACGTGGCCAGGACGGCTAGGATCA
This sequence comes from Pseudophryne corroboree, assembly GCF_028390025.1. Taxonomy (NCBI): domain Eukaryota; kingdom Metazoa; phylum Chordata; class Amphibia; order Anura; family Myobatrachidae; genus Pseudophryne; species Pseudophryne corroboree. The sequence continues at coordinate 1,035,820,013 of NC_086444.1, read as the reverse complement.
GAAAAACAGAAGCACTGTTTGTCCTGTATGCAGCCAACAAAGTTGGCGGCCCTGCTTCAAAGCAGACTATTGCTCGCTGGATCTGTAACAGGATTCAGCAGGCGCATTCTTCGGCAGGATTGCCGTTACCAAAATCGGTTAAGGCCCATTCTACTAGGAAGGTGGGCTCTTCTTGGGCGGCTGCCCGAGGGGTCTCGGCACTACAGTTGTGCCGGGCTGCTACTTGGTCGGGGTCAAACACCTTTGCAAAGTTCTATAAGTTTGATACCCTGGCTGAGGGGGACCTCCTGTTTGCTTAATCGGTGCTGCAGAGTCATCCGCACTCTCCCGCCCGTTTGGGAGCTTTGGTATAATCCCCATGGTCCTTACGGAGTCCCCAGCATCCTCTAGGACGTTAGAGAAAATAAGATTTTAAACCTACCGGTAAATCTATTTCTCGTAGTCCGTAGAGGATGCTGGGCGCCCGTCCCAAGTGCGGACTACTTCTGCAAGACTTGTATATAGTTAATGCTTACATAAGGGTTATGTTTTAGTTTCATCGGTCTTGGACTGATGCTATGTTGTTGTTTTCATACTGTTAACTGGGTAGTTTATCACGAGTTATACGGTGTGATTGGTGTGGCTGGTATGGATCTTGCCCTTGGATTAACAAAAGTCCTTTCCTCGTACTGTCCATCTCCTCTCGGCACAGTTTTTCTAACTGAGGTCTGGAGGAGGGGCATAGAGGGAGAAGCCAGTGCACACCCAGAGTCAAGTTCTTTCTTAAAGTGCCCATGTCTCCTGCGGAGCCCGTCTATTCCCCATGGTCCTTACGGAGTCCCCAGCATCCTCTACGGACTACGAGAAATAGATTTACCGGTAGGTTTAAAATCTTATTTTTGGCTCTTACTAAGTGGCATAATGTGAATTTATCTCATACTGTGCGGTGTAATGTGTATTTCGTCTCATACTAAGTGTTGTGTATTGTGATTTTATCACATACTGTGTGGTGTAATGTGAATTTATCTCATACTGTGCAGTGTAATGTGTATTTTGTCTCATACTAGGTGTTGTGTATTGTGATTTTATCACATACTGTGTGGCATAATGTGAATTTATCTCATACTGTGCGATATAATGTGTATTTTGTCTCATACTAGGTGTGGTGAATTGTGAATTTATCACATACTGTGTGGTGTAATGTGAATTTATCTCATATTGTGTGGCGTAATGTGAATTTATCTCATACTGTGTGGTGTAATGTGAATATATCTCATACTGTGTGGTGTAATGTGAATTTCGGCTCATAATGTGTGGCATAATGTGAATTTGGCTCATACCATGTGGGGTAATGTGAATTTCGGCTCATACTAAGTGGCATAATGTGAATTTATATCATACTGTGCGGTGTAATGTGTATTTCGTCTCATACTAGGTGTTGTGTATTGTGAATTTATCACATACTGTGTGGTGTAATGTGAATTTTGGCTCATACTGTGTGGTGTAATGTGAATTTATCTCATACTAGTGGCGTAATGTGAATTTATCTCATACTGTGTGGCGTAATGTGAATTTTGTCTCATACTGTATGATGTAACGTGAAATTTAGCTCATACTGTGTGGTGTAATCTGCATACTGTATGACGTAACCTGAAATTTGGCGCATATTGTGTGGCGTAATGTAGTGTGAATTTTGGCTCATACTGTGTGACGTAACATGAATTTTGGCTCATACTGTGGCATAATATGCATTTAAACTCATGCTATATGCTGTAATGTGAATAAGGGGCACTAATGCCAGTAGCTGGAGAGCATGGGGACATGTGTGACAAATTCTGCTTTCCTGCGGAGGTGGGGTCAGATGGCTTAGAAAGAGGCATTTTTAAACTTTTACTTGTGTTATACTAAAACCCAAAAGTTCAGCCCCCTTAATCTCCCGTACTTTGCAGAGTGGCCCACTCAAAATCAAGGTGTAGAGGCTGGGGGGTGCAAGGGGGGGGGGGGGGAATGTACAGTACATGCACCTAAGTCCACCACTCTCTAGTTCCGCCACTGGGTCAGGGATAGGTTAGGGAAGTGCTAGCAGCGATAGAGTGCAGCGGAAGCTATGACTCAGGTTTATGCCATAGCGGACAGTCAGTGCTGGCCAGTGGTCACAGCATTATGTTTCATTTAATTTCTCTGGGGTGTATTATATCTACTTTATTATGAACTAGGGAGAAATTAGATTAAGCCATGTGATTCTACTGAATGTAAAATATTGCTAAATATGTTCCTGGGCGGTGCTAGACACATCCAAAAGGTGGGGCTAGACATGCTCAAAAGGTGGTGCGAGACACGCCCAAAAGGCGATGCTAGACACGCCCCTCCGGTGGTGTACCCCGTAATAAAATTAGCTGCACATGCCTATGTGGGCATTATGTGTATAAGCAGCGCTACTACTGGGGGCATTATGTGTATAAGCGCACCGCTACTGTGGGCATTATGTGTATAAGTGACATCGCTACTGTGGGTATTATGTATATAAGCGGCACTGCTACTGTGGGCATTATGTGTAAAGACATTACTACTGTGGGCATTGCATATAAGGGGCACTACTGTGTGGTGTAACGTGTATAAGGGGAAATACTGTGTAGTGTAATGCAGGGGCGTAAATTCATGCCAGGCAAAATAGTAGGTGGTGCCCCCCCACCAGTGGTTTCGGCTTGCACATGTGCTGATGTCACATCGACATGTCAATGGTACATCTGGGAGAATAAAGATTCCTTATTGCAGCTAGTTGTGGCGATAAGTAGAGATGTGCACCCGCCACTTTTCGGGTTTTGTGTTTTGGTTTTGGAATCGGTTCCGCGGGCGTGTTTTGGATTCGGACACGTTTTGTCAAAACCTCCTGAAAATTTTTTGTCGGATTCGGGTGTGTTTTGGATTCGGGTGTTTTTTTACAGCTTAAATCATAGAATGTGGGGGTAATTTTGAGCCTATAGTATTATTAACCTCAATAACCATAATTTCCACTCATTTCCAGTCTATTCTGAACACCTCACACCTCACAATATTATTTTTAGTCCTAAAATTTGCACCAAGGTCGCTGGATGACTAAGCTAAGCAACCCAAGTGGGCGGCACAAACACCTGGCCCATCTAGGAGTGGCACTGCAGTGTCAGACAGGATGCCACTTAAAAAAATAGTCCCCAAACAGCACATGATGCAAATAATACATAAAAAATGAGGTGCAAGATGGAATTGTCCTTGGGCCCTCCCACCCACCCTTATGTTGTTGTATAAAAAGGACATGCACACTTTAACAAACCCATCATTTCAGCGACAGGGTCTGCCACACGACTGTGGCTGAAATGATTGGTTGGTTTGAGCCCCCACCAAAAAAGAAACAATCAATCTCTCCTTGCACAAACTGGCTCTACAGAGGCAAGATGTCCACCTCCTCCTCATCGTCCGATTCCTCACCCCTTTCACTGTGTACATCCCCCTCCTCACAGAGTATTAATTCGTTCCCACTGGAATCCACCATCACAGGTCCCTGTGTAATTTCTGGAGGCAATTGCTGGTAAATGTCTCCACGGAGGAATTGATTATAATTCATTTCGATAAACATCATCTTCTCCACATTTTCTGGAAGTAACCTCCTACGCCGATCGCTGACAAGGTGACCAGCTGCACTAAACAGTCTTTTCGGAGTGCACACTGGAGGGGGGCAACTTAGGTAAAATAAAGCCAGTTTGTGCAAGGGCCTCCAAATTGACTCTTTTTCCTGCCAGTATACGTACGGACTGTCTGACATGCCTACAGTGATGCTGTCACTCATATAATCCTCCACCATTCTTTCAATGGTGACAGAATCATATGCAGTGACAGTAGACGACATGTCAGTAATCGTTGGCAGGTTCTTCAGTCCGGACCAGATGTCAGCACTTGCTCCTGACTGCCCTGCATCACCACCAGCAGGTGGTTTTGTAAATTTGATCCTTTTCATGGCAGCTCCAGTGGCGAGAGAAAATGAAGGAGGAGCTGTTGGCGGGTCACGTTCCGCTTGACTTGACAAGTGTCTCACCAGCAGGTCTTTGAACATCTGCAGACTTGTGTCTGCCGGAAAGAGAGATACAACGTAGGCTTTAAACCTAGGATCGAGCACGGTGGCCAAAATGTAGTGCTCTGATTTTAACAGATTGACCACCCGTGAATCCTGGTTAAGCGAATTAAGGGCTCCATCCACAAGTCCCACAAGCCTAGCGGAATCGCTCCATTTTAGCTCCTCTTTCAATCTCTCCAACTGCATCTGCAAAAGCCTGATGAGGGGAATGACCTGACTTAGGCTGGCAGTGTCTGAACTGACTTCACGTGTGCAAGTTCAAAGGGTTGGAGAACCTTGCACAACGTTGAAATCATTCTCCACTGTGCTTGAGTCAGGTGCATTCCCCCTCCTTTGCCTATATCGTAGGCAGATGTATAGGCTTGAATGGCCTTTTGCTGCTCCTCCATCCTCTGAAGCATATAGAGGGTTGAATTCCACCTCGTTACCACCTCTTGCTTCAGCTGATGGCAGGGCATGTTCAGGAGTGTTTGCTGGTGCTCCAGTCTTCGGCACGCGGTGGCTGAATGCCGAAAGTGTCCCGCAATTCTTCGGGCCACCGACAGCATCTCCGTTACGCCCCTGTCGTTTTTTATAAAATTCTGCACCACCAAATTCATTGTATGTGCAAAACATGGGACGTGCTGGAATTTTCCCACATGTAATGCACGCACAATATTGGTGGCGTTGTCCGATGTCACAAATCCCCAGGAGAGTCCAATTAGGGTAAGCCATTTTGCGATGATGTTTCTCAGTTTCCGTAAGAGGTTGTCAGCTGTGTGCCTCTTATGGAAAGCGGTGATACAAAGCGTAGCCTGCCTAGGAACGAGTTGGCGTTTGCGAGATGCTGCTACTGGTGCCGCTGCTGCTGTTGTTGCTGCGGGATGCAATACTTCTACCCAGTGGGCTGTCACAGTCATATAGTCCTTAGTCTGCCCTGCTCCACTTGTCCACATGTCCGTGGTTAAGTGGACACTGGGTACAACTGCATTTTTTAGGACACTGGTGACTGTTTTTCTGACGTCTGTGTACATTCTCTGTATCACATGCCTAGAGAAGTGGAACCTAGATGGTATTTGGTACCGGGGACACACTATCTCAAGAAATTCTCTAAGTCCCTGTGAACTAACGGCGGATATTGGACGCACGTCTAACACCAACATAGTTGTCAAGGCCTGAGTTATCCGCTTTGCAACAGGATGACTGCTGTGATATTTCATCTTCCTCACAAAGGACTGTTGGACAGTCAATTGCTTACTGGAAGTAGTACAAGTGGTCTTCCGACTTCCCCTCTGGGATGACGATCGACTCCCAGCAGCAACAACAGCAGCGCCAGCAGTAACAACAGCAGCAGTAGGCGTTAGACTCACGGATCCATCGGAGGAATCCCAGTTAGGAGAGGACTCGTCAGTCTTGACAGTGACATGGCCTGCATGACTATTGGCGTTCCTGTCTAAGGAGGAAATTGACATTGAGGGAGTTGGTGGGGTGGTTTGCAGGAGCTTGGGTACAAGAGGAAGAAGGGATTTAGTTGTCAGTGGACTGCTTCCGCTGTCACCCAAAGTTTTTGAGCTTGTCAATGATTTCTGATGAATGTGCTCCAGGTGACGTATAAGGGAGGATGTTCCTAGGTAGTTAACGTCCTTACCCCTACTTATTACAGCTTGACAAAGACAACACACAGCTTGACACCTGTTGTCCGCATTTCTGTTAAAATAATTACACACCGAAGTGATTTTTTTTTGTATTTTGACCAGGCATGTCAATGGCCATATTCATCCCACGGACAACAGGTGTCTCCCCGGGTACCTGACTTAAACAAACCACCTCACCATCAGAATCCTCCTTGTCAATTTCCTCCTCAGCGCCAGCAACACCCATATCCTCATCTTGGTGTACTTCAACAGTGACATCTTCAATTTGAAGATCAGGAACTGGACTGTGGGTGCTCCTTCCAGCACTTGCAGGGGGCGTGCGAATGGTGGAAGGAGCAACCTCTTCCCGTACAGTGTTGGGAAAGTCAGGCATCGCAACCGACACAATTGGACTCTCCTTGGGGATTTGTGATTTAGAAGAACGCACAGTTCTTTGCTGTGCTTTTCCCAGCTTTAACTCTTTTCATTTTTCTAGCGGAAGGATGAGTGCTTCCATCCTCATGTGAAGCTGAACCACTAGCCATGAACATAGGCCAGGGCCTCAGCCGTTCCTTGCCACTCCGTGTCGTAAATGGCATATTGGCAAGTTTATGCTTCTCCTCAGACGATTTTAATTTAGATTTTTGGGTCATCATTTTACTGAACTTTTGCTTTTAGGATTTTACACGCTCTGTATTATAACATTGGGCATCAGCCTTGCAGACGACGTTGATGGCATTTCATCGTCTCTGCCATGATTAGTGGCAGCAGCTTCAGCACTAGGTGGAAGTGGATCTTGATCTTTCCCTATTTTATCCTCCACATTTTTGTTCTCCATTTTTTAATGTGTGGAATTATATGCCAGTAATATATCTGGAATTAGACGGCAGTAATGTCTGGAATTAGATACCACTATATAGATACCAGATACCACTGTGACTGGAATGATGATGACCTATGCACAGTGACAGGACACTACCACAGCACCCTACAGCAGCAAGATGCAGCACAAGACACTGGACTTTTAGTCACCACAATACAGCACTGACAATGAGCACAGATATTAAGCACTGTTCAGGATACTAGAAGTGACACGGTTCAGAAAGATACACCTATGGCCTACTGTACTGTACTACTATATACTGGTCACCACAATGCAGCACTGTACTACTATATACTAATCACCACAATGCAGCACAGATATTGAGCACTGATCAGGATACTAGAACTGAGTCTGACACGGAGTTGCAAGATACAGCAATGGCCTACTGTACTACTATATACTGGTGATCACCACAATGCAGCACTGTACTACTATATACTGGTCACCACAATGCAGCACAGATATTGAGCACTGATCAGGATACTAGAAGTGACACAGAGCAGCAAGATACAGTAATGGCCTACTGTACGGTACTACTATATACTGGTGGTCACCACAATGCAGCACTGTACCACTATATACTGGTCACCACAATGCAGCACAGATATTGAGCACTGATCAGGATACTAGAACTGAACTGAGTCTGACACAGAGCTGCAAGGTACAGCAATGGCCTACTGTACTGTACTACTATATACTGGTTGTCACAACAATGCAGCACTGTACTACTATATACTGGTCACCACAATGCAGCACAGATATTGAACACTGATCAGGATACTAGAACTGAGTCTCTCACATGGAGCTGCAAGATACAGCAATGGCCTACTGTACTACTATATACTGGTGGTCACCACAATGCAGCACTGTGCTACTATATACTGGTCACCACAATGCAACACAGATATTGAGCACTGTTCAGGATACTAGAAGTGACACAGAGCAGCAAGATACAGCAATGGCCTACTGTACTGTACTACTATATACTGGTGGTCACCACAATGCAGCACTGTACTACTATATACTGCTCACCACAATGCAGCACAGATATTGAGCACTGATAAGGATACTAGAACTGAGTCTGACACAGAGCTGCAAGATACAGCAATGGCCTACTGTACTGTACTACTATATACTGGTGGTCACCACAATGCAGCACACTGAGCACAGATATTGAGCTTTTCAGGCAGAGAACATAGCCACGTCCTCTCCACTCAATCTACAATGCACGAGTGAAAATGGCAGCGACGCGCGGTTCTTTATATGGAATACGAATCTCACGAGAATCCGACAGCGGGATGATGATGTTCGGCATCGTTTGGGTTAACCGAGCAAGGAGGGAAAAACCGAGGCTGCCTCGGACCCGTGTAAACCACGTGAAGTTCGGGGGGGTTCGGATCTCGACGAATCGAACCCGCTCATCTCTAGCGATAAGGAATCTTTATCTTCAGGTGCTGTCTGCAAATGATAATAAATAGAGCCCTGAGGAGGGGTTTTTATCAAAGCTCGGACAGAAATACATTTGTAAGAGATAAAGTACCAGCCAATCAGCTTTTGCCTTAGATTTTACAGGCTATGGGGGTAATTCCAAGTTGATCGCAGCAGGAAAGTTTTTAGCAGTTGGGCAAAACCATGTGCACTGCAGGGGAGGCAGATATAACATGTGCAGAGAGAGTTAGATTTGGGTGGGGTGTGTTCAAACTGAAATCTAAATTGCAGTGTAAAAACAAGCAGCCAGTATTTACCCTGCACAGAAACGAATTAACCCACCCAAATCTAACTCTCTCTGCAAATGTTATATCTGCCCCCCCCCCCCCCCCCTGCTGTGCACATGGTTTTGCCCAATTGCTAACAAACTTGCTGCTGCGATAAACTCAGAATTACCCCCTATGTTTAAAAAATGACAGCGGATTGGTTGATATTTTATCTCTCATGATCTTATCTCACTCCATGCTTTGAAAAATACCACCATTAAAAGTTTTATTATAATAATTAGTGCATTTTCTGAAAATCAAGTTCTTGTTTCCTTTCTTTCTTCATAGACATAGCAGCAGAGCTGTAGACCATTGTGCACACTTTGATCTGTTATCAGACACATTCCAGACTCTTCAGCTGAAGGTGTCTTCAAGGGGGTTTTTGGAGCTTTGACGGCAGTCAGCAGTGTCTGCAGCAAGACACTATGAAATGAGTGGAGAGAGATATATTCAAGGTCAGAATCCCCCTCTGTCTTTCTTTCTTTGTGCCCCTCTGACAGCTAGAGCCCGGCGGCAAATGTCTCTATTGTCACTGGTGTGACGTGACTAAGGGGCACTACTGTATGTTGCAGTGTATATAAGGGGCACTACTATTTGGTGTAATATGAATTAGGGTCACTACATGCGGTGTAGTGAGACAAAGATTGTGCTACTGTGTGGCGTAATTTGAATTGGGGATATTATTGTGTGGCCATGCCCCTTCCTTATGACACCACACCCCTTTTTTGTGCTGTGCGCTTTTAGATAGTATATTGTTCCTTTAGAAAGCATTGGAGGTAGAGCACAAATTAGTTTGCAGGGAGGTGCCGAAAACCCTAGCACTGGCCCTGGCTCTGCCTAATGGGGGTGGTCTCAGGATGTAGGTGGCAGGGAAATGAGTTCCACCACCCAAAATATCATGGCCGGGATGTAATGAAGTCCGCCCACTGTGAATATCTGATACATACTTCATTCTTTGCTGCATTTTCTATAGAAGTTTGGGGGTAATTCCAAGTTGATCGCAGCAGGAATTTTTTTAGCAGTTGGGCAAAACCTTGGGGGTCATTCCGAGTTGTTCGCTCGTTATTTTTTTCTCGCAACGGAGCGATTAGTCGCTAATGCGCATGCGCAATGTCCGCAGTGCGACTGCGCCAAGTAAATTTGCTATGCAGTTAGGTATTTTACTCACGGCATTACGAGGTTTTTTCTTCGTTCTGGTGATCGTAATGTGATTGACAGGAAGTGGGTGTTTCTGGGCGGAAACTGGCCGTTTTATGGGTGTGTGCGAAAAAACGCTACCGTTTCTGGGAAAAACGCGGGAGTGGCTGGAGAAACGGAGGAGTGTCTGGGCGAACGCTGGGTGTGTTTGTGACGTCAAACCTGGAACGAAACTGACTGAACTGATCGCAGATGCCGAGTAAGTGTGGAGCTACTCAGAAACTGCTAAGAAGTGTCTATTCGCAATTCTGCTAATCTTTCGTTCGCAATTTTGATAGGCTAAGATTCACTCCCAGTAGGCGGCGGCTTAGCATGTGCAAAGCTGCTAAAAGCAGCTTGCGAGCGAACAACTCGGAATGACCCCCCTTGTGCACTGCAGGGGAGGCAGATTTAACATGTGCAGAGAGAGTTAGATTTGGGTGTGGTGTGTTCAATCTGCAATCTAATTTGCAGTGTAAAAATAAAGCAGCCAGTATTTACCCTGCACAGAAATAAAATAACCCACCCAAATCTAACTCTTTCTGCACATGTTATATCTGCCTCCCCTGCAGTGCACATGGTTTTGCCCAACTGCTAACAAAATTCCTGCTGCGATCAACTTGGAATTACCCCCCTATATTCTTTTTCCAATACTAATTTGTGCAGTAATCTTATAGCCTGAGATTATACAGATGCCTAAATTCCGGCATGCCGTGGCGTTTGTGGGAGCGTGCCCGGCAACAGGGGTCGCCGGGTTACGTCGCGTCCTACGAAGAAAGTGGTCGCAGAGCCGACCGCAAGAAGATTGGCAGAAAGAAGGCGTACCTGGGGGCGGATTCGGACCGTTGGCTGCCGTTTTTGGGGAGTGGTAAGGAAAACGCAGGCGTGTCCAAGAGAACTGAGGGCGGATGTCTGACGTCAAAGCCGGCTCCAGCATCGCAGAGATCTTCGCACAGGGTAAGTATGTCCAGGGCTAGTAAAGTTCTGCTTGAAAATTATTTGGCTTAGCAGGGCTGCACAAGTGATCGCAGCCCTGCTAAGCTAAAATACACTCCCCCATAGGCGTGGACTAGTTGATCACTGCAGCAGCAAAAAGTTGCTGGCTGCGATCAACTCGGAATGACCACCTTGGAGGGGGAATAAGCGGAAACGCTTGTGCTCAGGTAGCGGTAGATAAGCTCCCACTACCTGTTTCTATATGTCAGGCAATAGAAGACAATAGACAACAGAAGTGTGGTGGTACAAGTTCCAGCGATGCATACATATCGTGGAAACGCCACATCATGCTGCTCTTTTGAGCTCTTTTCAATTGTTAGAGGCACTGGACCTGATTCTGAGATGCATGCAAATAAGACGGTATCCCATGGGTATGTTGTGTGTGTGACCCATTCTGAGTGCACACCAGGGCCATGGGGAAGTGTGTGAGCACTGCCGTCATCCGAGGGCACATGGTCCACCATCACTGTCCCACAGTCCCTACGTCTGGTTAGCAGGGTGACTAGAATGGCAACCTACTGCCAGTAGTGCAGTTTCACATCCAAAGGATGCTCCAGGCACACAATCTGCATACTGTAGAGCTGCTTGGAGGGTCCGGGGCAGCTCTCTACAGTCTAATGTCATGGCCCCTACCCAGTGGTGCAAGTGTGCGGGTACGGTCGGGTACGGTCGGGTACGGCGTACCCTTAAGAATTTGGCAGTGGGTACGCCGTACCGCCAACTGCACACATTGCAGCGCACCAGTGATGCGCCCCGCCATTACTGCCGCCTCACACTTTAGGGAGAGAGGAGAGCACAGCATGCGCCTCTCCTCTCCTGCCTGAGACAGTCCGGCGGCGGCGGCGTGCACTGAAATGCCGGTTTGGAGCCAATCAGAGCTTGCGGACCGGCAGCCAATAAGGAGCTGTCGCTGCCGGACTGCAAGCCCTGATTGGCTCGCGGACCAGCGCCAGATCTAAAATAGGAGGACGCGGAGACCGGACTGACGGCAGGAGGGGCGCGTGCTGTGCTCTCCTCTCCCCGGCTGCAGCAGCAGAAGACAGTGCCAGCCCCAGGCAGCAGCAACAATGGTGAGTTGCACTGCTGGGGCATATCTGGCACTCTGGGGGCATGTGTATCTGGCAAAGTGGGAGCATATCTGGCACTGTGGGGGCATATCTGGCACTCTGGAGTCATGTGTATATGGCAAAGTAGGGGAATATCTGGCACTCTGGGGGCATGTATATCTGTCACTGTGGGGCATAATTGGCACTGTCTGAGGGCATATCTGGCACTCTGGTGGGAATATCTGGCACTCTGGTGGCATGTATATCTGGCACTGTGGGGGCATATCTGGTACTGAAGGGGCATATCTGGTACTGAAGGGGCATATCTGGCACTCTGGGGGTATGTGTATCTGGCAAAGTGGGGGCATTTTTGGCACTGTGGGGGTATGTCTGGCACTGTGGGGGCATATGTGTATCTGGCACTGTGGGGGGCATATCTGGCACTGTGGAGCATATCTGGCACTGTGGGGGCATATCTGGCATATGTGTATCTGGTACTGTGGGGGCATTTGTGCATCTGGCACCATGGGGCATTTGTGCATCTGGCACCGTGGGGCATATCTGGCACGGTGTGGGAGTATCTGGCACTGTGGGGGCATATGTGTATCTGGTACTCTTGGGGTCATATGTGTATCTGCCCCCCCCCCCCCCCCATATGTGTGTCACACCCCCATTTTAATTGGCCGCGCCCCATGTGGCATTTGGCCACATCCATTTTTTGGGCGTGCGCACACAGTACCTATAAGACATTTTGTCTTCTTGCACCACTGCCCCTCCCCCTTGTGTGACATCATGGCTTTATGGGAGGGGCCATCATAGGGCAGCAGTAAGCCCTGCTCCACCATTGGTGCATGCTATTTTTTGTCATATCTTCTGCACCAAGCATGGGCTTAGTGTAAAAAGCATATCTACCGATGACAGCAGAAATATTTGATAATAAAGTTAAAGATTAATAATTCTTTTAAAAGGGGCGTACATACTTACCAATGTGTACAGAGATGTGTGCTGAGCATTCTAGCGCACAGAAGGCTCTGCACACATCTCTCCCCCCGCTCAGCACACAGTGCGATGTGTGCTGAGCGAGGATATGGGGGATGCTTACTTCACCACTGGGATCTAACTAGGTTTGACCTACATGCAGGCCAATCTAGAGTCAGTGATAGCGACACGCGGGGCCGTGCATCACTATGAGGCATACACACGTAGAGATCTGTGCTTAATTTCTAAGCAATCTAGTCAGGTTGCTTATAAATTAAGCATACATCTCTCCGTGTGCACCCCTCTAAACAAGTCCATCACTTTTTGCAACTAATTTTTCTATTTATCTATTATCTATAATTTTTCTATTATGGCATCTCAAGATATGTTTGGCACTGCATATGGGGGGAAATGGTGTGTGTGTGTGTGTGTGTGTGTGTGTGTGTGTGTGTGTGTGTGTGTGTGTGTGTGTGTGTGTGTGTGTGTGTGTGTGTGTGTGTGTGTGTGTGTGTGTGTGTGTGTTACATTACTCTCATCCACATATAGCCCAAATTCTTCTACAGAATTTTTGTTATTGCTACTGATATTTCTAGTTATGTGAAACATGTAGCATACTGTACCTTGATACTATTTTTACAGATTCCTATCCTCCCACAAAAATAACACTTGATTTCTTAATGCCCACGTTCCCGGAAGTTTATTATAAGTAGGCGATAACTTCTGTAAATGCCGATTGTGGTGTATGGAGGAGTGCAATCCAGCATTTCTCTAACGTCCTAGAGGATGCTGGGACTCCGTAAGGACCATGGGGATAGACGGGCTCCGCAGGAGACATGGGCACTTTAAGAAAGACTTTGACTCTGGGTGTGCACTGGCTCCTCCCTCTATGCCCCTCCTCCAGACCTCAGTTTGATACTGTGCCCAGAGGAGCTGGGTGCATTTCAGGAGCTCTCCTGAGTTTCCTGTAAGAAAGCATTTTTGTTAGGTTTTTTATTTTCAGGGAGCCTGCTGGCAACAGACTCCCTGCATCGAGGGACTGAGGAGAGAGAAACAGACCCACTTCTCTGAGTTTCAGGGCTCTGTTTCTTAGGCTACTGGACACCATTAGCTCCAGAGGTAGTCGGAACACAGGTCTCACCCTGGAGTTCGTCCCGGAGCCGCGCCGCCGTCCTCCTCACAGAGCCGGAAGATAGATGCCGGGTGAGTATGAGAGGAAAAGATCTTCAGAGGCGGCAGAAGACTTCATTGATCTTCACTGAGGTAACGCACAGCACTGCAGCTGTGCGACATTGCTCCCATACACCTCACAAACGGCAGTCACTGTAAGGGTGCAGGGCGCAGGGGGGGGCGCCCTGGGCAGCAATATAAACCTCTTATTTGGCAAAAGAGAGCATATATACAGCTGGACACTGTATATATGCATGAGCCCCCGCCAATTTTACACTTTTAGCGGGACTGAAGCCCGCCGCCGAGGGGGCGGGGCTTCTCCCTCAGCACTCACCAGCGCCATGTTTTTCTCCACAGCACCGATGAGAGGAAGGTCCCCGGACTCACCCCTGCTTATACCAGGGTAGAAGAGAGGGTTTTAAATAAGAGGGGGGGCACATAATTCGGCGCAGATAATAATAACAGCGCTACGGGGTAAACATTAAATTGCTGTGTTTTTCCTGGGTCATATTGCGCTGGGGTGTGTGCTGGCATACTCTCTCTCTGTCTCTCCAAAGGGCCTTGTGGGGGAACTGTCTTCATATCTGAATGTTCCCATATATCCTCCTCATCAGGCGTACCTGAGATTTGCGGTACAGGATTGTCATTATCAATTACAGACGTTGCCGTTTAGGCTTTCCACGGCCCCGAGAATTTTCACCAAGGTAATGGCGGAAATTATGGTGCTCCTGTGCAAGCAGGGTGTCACATTTATCCCGTACTTGGACGATCTCCTCATAAAAGCGAGATCACGGGAGTAGTTGCTGAGCAGCGTATCACTTTAACTGAATGTGTTACAGCGACACGGCTGGATTCTCAATATTCCAAAGTCGCAGCTGAATCCTACAACTCATCTGCCCTTCTTGGGCATGATTCTGGACACAGACCAGAAAAGGGTTTTTCTTCGAAGGAAAAAGCGCAGGAACTCATGACTCTAGTCATGAACTTGTTGAAACCACAACAAGTGTCAGTACATCATTGCACTCAAGTTCTGGGAAAGATGGTGGCAACATACAAAGCCATTCCATACGGCAGATTCCATGCAAGGGCCTTCCAATGGGACCTATTGGACAAATGGTCCGGGTCGTATCTGCAATTGCATCAGCGGATCACCCTGTCCCCCACGGCCAGAGTATCTCTCCTGTGGTGGCTAAACAGTGCTCACCTTCTAGAGGGCCGCAGGTTTGGCATTCAGGACTGGATCCTGGTGACCACGGATGCGAGCCTCCGAGGTTGGGGAGCGGTCACACAGGGAAGAAATTTCCAAGGACTTTGGTCAAGTCAAGAGACTTGTCTTCACACATCCTGGAACTAAGGGCCATATACAACGCCCTACGTCAAGCGGAGATCTTACTTCGAAATCGACCAGTTCTGATCCAGTCAGACATCACCGCAGTAGCACATGTAAATCGCCAAGATGGCACAAGGAGCAGAGTGGCAATTGCGGAAGCCACCAGAGTTATTCGCTTGGCGGAGAATCATGTAAGCGCTCTGTCAGCAGTGTTCATTCCGGGAGTGGACAACTGGGAAGCAGACTTCCTCAGCAGACATGATCTGCATCCGGGAGAGTGGGGACTTCATCAGGAAGTCTTCGCGCAGATTGCAAGTCGGTGGGGACTACCCCAAATAGACATGATGGCATCCCGTCTCAACAAAAAGCTACAAAGGTATTCCGCCAGGTCAAGAGACCCTCAGGCGGTAGCTGTGGACGCCCTAGTGACACCGTGGTTGTTCCAGTTGGTATATGTGTTTCCTCCTCTTCCACTCATACCCAAGGTGTTGAGGATAATAAGGAAAAGAGGAGTGAGAACAATTCTCATTGTTCCAGATTGGCCACGAAGGACCTGGTATCCGGATCTGCAAGAAATGCTCACAGAAGATCCGTGGCCTCTTCCTCTAAGGCAGGACTTGTTACAACAAGGTCCCTGTATGTTCCAAGACTTACCGCGGCTGCGTTTGACGGCATGGCGGTTGAACGCCGGATCCTAGCGGAAAAAGGTATTCCGGATGAGGTCATTCCTACGCTAATAAAGGCTAGGAAGGACGTGACATCTAAACATTATCACTGAATATGGAGAAAATATGTTTCTTGGTGTGAGGCCAGGAATGCTCCTATGGAAGAATTCCACCTGGGCCGTTTTCTTCACTTCCTACAAACTGGAGTGAATTTGGGCCTAAAATTAGGCTCAATTAAAAGTTCAGATTTCGGCCTTATCCATTTTCTTTCAAAAGGAATTGGCCCCTCTACCTGAAGTACAGACCTTTGTAAAGGGAGTACTGCATATTCAGCCTCCTTTTGTACCTCCGGTGGCGCCTTGGGACCTTAACGTGGTGTTAAGTTTCCTTAAGTCACATTGGTTTGAACCACTTAAGACAGTGGAGTTGAAATATCTCACCTGGAAGGTGGTCATGTTGTTAGCCTTGGCTTCGGCTAGGCGAGTTTCGGAATTGGCGGCTTTATCACATAAAAGCCCCTATCTGGTTTTCCATATGGATAGAGCGGAATTGCGGACACGTCCTCAATTCCTGCCTAAAGTGGTCTCATCCTTTCATATGAACCAACCTATTGTCGTGCCTGTGGCTACACGTGACTTGGAGGATTCCGAGTCCCTTGATGTGGTCAGGGCTTTGAAAATTTACGTGGCCAGGACGGCTAGGATCAGAAAAACAGAAGCACTGTTTGTCCTGTATGCAGCCAACAAAGTTGGCGGCCCTGCTTCAAAACAGACTATTGCTCGCTGGATCTGTAACACGATTCAGCAGGCGCATTCTACCGCAGGATTGCCGTTACCAAAATCGGTTAAGGCCCATTCCACTAGGAAGGTGGGCTCTTCTTGGGCGGGGCTTCTGTATATATGCATGAGCCCCCGCCAATTTTACACTTTTAGCGGGACTGAAGCCCGCCGCCGAGGGGGCGGGGCTTCTCCCTCAGCACTCACCAGCGCCATGTTTTTCTCCACAGCACCGATGAGAGGAAGGTCCCCGGACTCACCCCTGCTTATACCAGGGTAGAAGAGAGGGTTTTAAATAAGAGGGGGGGCACATAATTCGGCGCAGATAATAATAACAGCGCTACGGGGTAAACATTAAATTGCTGTGTTTTTCCTGGGTCATATTGCGCTGGGGTGTGTGCTGGCATACTCTCTCTCTGTCTCTCCAAAGGGCCTTGTGGGGGAACTGTCTTCAGAAGAGCATTCCCTGAGTGTGTGGTGTGTCGGTATGTATGTGTCGACATGTCTGAGGTAAAAGGCTCTCCGACGCCTGATTGGATATGTGAAATTTAGTGCTAAGATGAATTTATTACACAAAAGATTAGAGAACAGACTATGGGGTAAATTTACTAAGGTCCCGATTTTGACCGAGATGCCGTTTTTTCATCAAAGTGTCATCTCGGTAATTTACTAAACTCAAATCACGGCAGTGATGAGGGCATTCGTAATATTTGGAAGTCCTAGGAAAAAATCACGAATGAATACACCATCGGTCAAAATGCGGCTGTTTAAGTATGAATCTCGGTCATTTACTAAGAAGTGCAAAGCCAAAAAAAACAAAACACTGCCGTGAAAAATTACAACTCGTAAAAAAGTGCTTAAAAAAAACAGACCTGCTTTTTTTATCCGTGATTGGATAGGCATGCACGGATCCATGAGATCCGTGCATGTATATCAGTGGGAAGGGGTGGGAAAGTGGTTATTTTCTTTAAAAAAATTGCGTGGGGTCCCCCCTCCTAAGCATAACCAGCCTCGGGCTCTTTGATGGTGAAAAAATTGACAGGGGTTCCCCCATATTTAAGCAACCAGCATCTGCGCCTGGTCCTGGTTCCAAAAATACGGGGGACAAAAAGAGTAGGGGTCCCCCGTATTTTTAAAACCAGCACCGGGCTCCACTAGCTGGACAGATAATGCCACAGCCGGGGGTCACTTTTATATAGTGCCCTGCGGCCGTGGCATCAAATATCCAACTAGTCACCCCTGGCCGGGGTACCCTGGGGGAGTGGGGACCCCTTCAATCAAGGGGTGCCCCCCCCCCAGCCACCCAAGGGCCATGGGTGAAGCCCGAGGCTGTCCCCCCCATCCAATTGGCTGCGGATGGGGGGCTGATAGCCTTTTGTGAAAATGAAAAGATATTGTTTTTAGTAGCAGTACTACAAGGCCCAGCAAGCCTCCCCCGCATGCTGGTACTTGGAGAACCACAAGTACCAGCATGCGACGGAAAAACGGGCCCGCTGGTACCTGTAGTACTACTACTAAAAAAATACCCAAAAAAAGACAATACACACACACCTTGAAAGTAAAGTTTTATTACATGCATCCACACAAACATACATACATACTTACCTTATGTTCACAGGAGGGTCTGTCCTCTTCTCCAGTAGAATCCATGGGTACCTGTTGAATAAATTCTACTCACCAGATCCAGGGTCCCAGGCTCCTCGTAGCATCCATTTGTAATCCACGTACTTGAATAAAATAAAAAAACGGAGAGCCGAGCCACGCACTGAAAGGGGACCCATGTTTGCACATGGGTCCCCTTTCCCCGAATGCCAGAAACCCACTCTGACTGATGTCTAAGTGGGTTTCTTCAGCCAATCAGGGAGCGCCACGTTGTAGCACCCTCCTGATCGGCTGTGTGCTCCTGTACTGACTGAAAGTGACCTCACCGCTGAGCAGAAAGTTCCCACCATTGGTTACAATGGAGCGCATAGTAGGCGCTACATTGTAACACTGCCGTGTGCCGCCTGTCAGACAGTACAGGAGCACACAGCCGATCAGGAGGGTGCTACAACGTGGCGCTCCCTGATTGGCTGAAGAAACCCACTTAGACATCAGTCAGAGTGGGTTTCTGGCATTCGGGGAAAGGGGGCCCATGTGCAAACATGGGTCCCCTTTCAGTGCGTGGCTCGGCTCTCCGTTTTTTTATTTTATTCAAGTACGTGGATTACAAATGGATGCTACGAGGAGCCTGGGACCCTGGATCTGGTGAGTAGAATTTATTCAACAGGTACCCCATGGATTCTACTGGAGAAGAGGACCGACCCTCGTGTGAACATAAGGTAAGTATGTATGTATGTTTGTGTGGATGTATGTAATAAATCTTTACTTTCAAGGTGTGTGTGTCTTGTCTTTTTTTGGGTATTTTTTTAGTAGTAGTACTACAGGTACCAGCGGGCCCGTTTTTCCGCCGCATGCTGGTACTTGTAGTTCTCCAAGTACCAGCATGCGGGGGAGGCTTGCTGGGCCTTGTAGTACTGCTACTAAAAACAATATCTTTTCATTTTCACAAAAGGCTATCAGCCCCCCATCCGCAGCCAATTGGATGGGGGGGACAGCCTCGGGCTTCACCCCTGGCCCTTGGGTGGCTGGGGGGGGGCCCCTTGATTGAAGGGGTCCCCACTCCCCCAGGGTACCCCGGCCAGGGGTGACTAGTTGGATTTTTGATGCCACGGCCGCAGGGCACTATATCAAAGTGACCCCCGGCTGTGGCATTATCTGTCCAGCTAGTGGAGCCCGGTGCTGGTTTTAAAAATACGGGGGACCCCTACTCTTTTTGTCCCCCGTATTTTTGGAACCAGGACCAGGCGCAGAGCCCGATGCTGGTTGCTTAAATATGGGGGAACCCATGTCATTTTTCCCCCCATATTTCTGCAACCAGGATCGGCTCAAAGAGCCCGAGGCTGGTTATGCTTAGGAGGGGGGACCCCACGCAATTTTTTTTAAAGTTTTACAGTGTTTATTTAAAAAAAAAAAATTAACCCCAGCACGGATCACACAGATCCGGCCGAGATTCATTGTGATAAAGTCGGCAGTGTTTTGCTAATCACTGCCATAAAAAACGGGAAAAAAACACGAATGACATCGACATCGGTACAAATGAAAAATCCGAATACGACAGCTTAGTAAATTAGGCGTAATAAATTCAAAAAGTTGCAGTTTTACACTTTCGATGTCATTCGTGATTGAACTTTGACCTGAAACGGGAAAATACGAATCTTAGTAAATTTACCCCAGGGTATCTACCCATGTCTGTCCCTATGTCACAGAGACCTTCAGAGTCTCACAACGCTCACTAACAAAATAATAGACACTGATATCGACACGGAGTCTGACTCTAGTATCGACTACGATAATGCAAAGTACAGCCAAAACTGGCAGAAAAGTATTCAATATATGATTATTGTAATAAAAGATGTTTTGCATATCACTGATGACTCATCTGTCCCTGACACGAGGGTACACATGTTTAAGGGGAAGAAAGCTGAGGTAAATTTCCCTCCTCTCATGAAGAAAAAGAGCGGGATTCTCCAGACAAGAAGCTGCAGCTTCCCAAAAAGAATTCTCAGGGAGTATCCTTTCCCTAATGGGGCCAGGATACGATGGGAATCTTCCCCTAGGGTGTACAAGGCATTGACACGTTTACCCAAAAAGGTAGCGCTGACTTTACAGCTATCCTCAGGGATCCTGCAGATAGCATGCAGTAAAAGTACTTTGAAGTCCATTTACACACATTCTGGTACACTACTCAGACCGGCGATTATGTCGGCATGGGTTTATAGCGCCGTAGCAGCGTAGACAGATACCTTATCAGCGGAGATTGAAACCCTAGATAAGGATACCATGTTATTGTCCCTAGTATATATATATATATATATATATATTTATATGTAAAAGATGTTGTCTTTTATATATATATATATATATATATATATATAAGACATGCCCAAAGAGACGTTAGACTACTGGGTTCTAGAGTCAACGCTATGTCGATTTCTGCTAGACGTGTCCTGTGGAACATGCAATGGACAGGTGATGCAGACTAAAAGTGGGATATGGCGTTCTTGCCTTACAAGGGTGAGGAATTGTTCGGAGAGGGCCTCTCGGATCTCGTATCCACGGCTACGGCAGGTAAATCAAATTTTTTGCCATATATTCCCTCACAATCTAAGAAAGCGCCTCATTATCAAATGCAGTCCTTTCGTTCCAATAAAAGCAAGAGAGCACATGGATCGTCCTTTCTTGCCAGAGGTAAGGGCAGAGGGAAAAAGCTGCACAACCCAGCTAGTTACCAGGAACAGAAGTCCCCCCCGGCCTCTGCTAAATCCACCGCATGACGCTGGGGCTCCCCTGAGGGAGTCAGCTCCTGTGGGGGCACGTCTTCAACTGTTCAGCCACGTCTGGGTCCACTCACAGATGGATCCATGGGCAATAGAAATTGTTTCCCAGGGTTACAAGCTGGAATTCGAAGAAGTGCCTCCTCGCCGGTTTTTCAAATCGGCCCTACCGAAACAACCCCTGGAAAGGGAGATAGTGTTACATGCGATTCACAAATTGTGTCGGCAACAAGTGGTGGTAGAGGTTCCCCTACTTCAAAGAGGGCAGGGGTACTACTCAACTCTGTTTGTGGTTCCGAAACCGGACGGTTCGGTCAGACCCATTTTAAATTTAAAATCCCTGAACCTTTACTTTAAACGGTTCAAGTTCAAGATGGAATCACTCAGGGCGGTCATCGCCAGCCTAGAAGGGGGCGATTTTTTTGGTATTTCTGGACATAAAGGATGCATATCTGAATGTTCCCATATATCCTCCTTATCAGGCGTACCTGAGATTTGCGGTACAGGATTGTCATTATCAATTACAGACGTTGCCGTTTAGGCTTTCCACGGCCCCGAGAATTTTCACCAAGGTAATGGCGGAAATTATGGTGCTCCTGTGCAAGCAGGGTGTCACATTTATCCCGTACTTGGACGATCTCCTCATAAAAGCGAGATCACGGGAGTAGTTGCTGAGCAGCGTATCACTTTAACTGAATGTGTTACAGCGACACGGCTGGATTCTCAATATTCCAAAGTCGCAGCTGAATCCTACAACTCATCTGCCCTTCTTGGGCATGATTCTGGACACAGACCAGAAAAGGGTTTTTCTTCGAAGGAAAAAGCGCAGGAACTCATGACTCTAGTCATGAACTTGTTGAAACCACAACAAGTGTCAGTACATCATTGCACTCAAGTTCTGGGAAAGATGGTGGCAACATACAAAGCCATTCCATACGGCAGATTCCATGCAAGGGCCTTCCAATGGGACCTATTGGACAAATGGTCCGGGTCGTATCTGCAATTGCATCAGCGGATCACCCTGTCCCCCAGGGCCAGAGTATCTCTCCTGTGGTGGCTAAACAGTGCTCACCTTCTAGAGGGCCGCAGGTTTGGCATTCAGGACTGGATCCTGGTGACCACGGATGCGAGCCTCCGAGGTTGGGGAGCGGTCACACAGGGAAGAAATTTCCAAGGACTTTGGTCAAGTCAAGAGACTTGTCTTCACACATCCTGGAACTAAGGGCCATATACAACGCCCTACGTCAAGCGGAGATCTTACTTCGAAATCGACCAGTTCTGATCCAGTCAGACATCACCGCAGTAGCTCATGTAAACCGCCAAGATGGCACAAGGAGCAGAGTGGCAATGGCGGAAGCCACCAGAGTTATTCGCTTGGCGGAGAATCATGTAAGCGCTCTGTCAGCAGTGTTCATTCCGGGAGTGGACAACTGGGAAGCAGACTTCCTCAGCAGACATGATCTGCATCCGGGAGAGTGGGGACTTCATCAGGAAGTCTTCGCGCAGATTGCAAGTCGGTGGGGACTACCCCAAATAGACATGATGGCATCCCGTCTCAACAAAAAGCTACAAAGGTATTCCGCCAGGTCAAGAGACCCTCAGGCGGTAGCTGTGGACGCCCTAGTGACACCGTGGTTGTTCCAGTTGGTATATGTGTTTCCTCCTCTTCCACTCATACCCAAGGTGTTGAGGATAATAAGGAAAAGAGGAGTGAGAACAATTCTCATTGTTCCAGATTGGCCACGAAGGACCTGGTATCCGGATCTGCAAGAAATGCTCACAGAAGATCCGTGGCCTCTTCCTCTAAGGCAGGACTTGTTACAACAAGGTCCCTGTATGTTCCAAGACTTACCGCGGCTGCGTTTGACGGCATGGCGGTTGAACGCCGGATCCTAGCGGAAAAAGGTATTCCGGATGAGGTCATTCCTACGCTAATAAAGGCTAGGAAGGACGTGACATCTAAACATTATCACTGAATATGGAGAAAATATGTTTCTTGGTGTGAGGCCAGGAATGCTCCTATGGAAGAATTCCACCTGGGCCGTTTTCTTCACTTCCTACAAACTGGAGTGAATTTGGGCCTAAAATTAGGCTCAATTAAAAGTTCAGATTTCGGCCTTATCCATTTTCTTTCAAAAGGAATTGGCCTCTCTACCTGAAGTACAGACCTTTGTAAAGGGAGTACTGCATATTCAGCCTCCTTTTGTACCTCCGGTGGCACCTTGGGACCTTAACGTGGTGTTAAGTTTCCTTAAGTCACATTGGTTTGAACCACTTAAGACAGTGGAGTTGAAATATCTCACCTGGAAGGTGGTCATGTTGTTAGCCTTGGCTTCGGCTAGGCGAGTTTCGGAATTGGCGGCTTTATCACATAAAAGCCCCTATCTGGTTTTCCATATGGATAGAGCGGAATTGCGGACACGTCCTCAATTCCTGCCTAAGGTGGTCTCATCCTTTCATATGAACCAACCTATTGTCGTGCCTGTGGCTACACGTGACTTGGAGGATTCCGAGTCCCTTGATGTGGTCAGGGCTTTGAAAATTTACGTGGCCAGGACGGCTAGGATCAGAAAAACAGAAGCACTGTTTGTCCTGTATGCAGCCAACAAAGTTGGCGGCCCTGCTTCAAAACAGACTATTGCTCGCTGGATCTGTAACACGATTCAGCAGGCGCATTCTACCGCAGGATTGCCGTTACCAAAATCGGTTAAGGCCCATTCCACTAGGAAGGTGGGCTCTTCTTGGGCGGCTGCCCGAGGGGTCTCGGCACTACAGCTGTGCCGAGCTGCTACTTGGTCGGGGTCAAACACCTTTGCAAAGTTCTATAAGTTTGATACCCTGGCTGAGGAGGACCTCCTGTTTGCTCAATCGGTGCTGCAGAGTCATTCGCACTCTCCCGCCCGTTTGGGAGCTTTGGTATAATCCCCATGGTCCTTACGGAGTCCCAGCATCCTCTAGGACGTTAGAGAAAATAAGATTTTAAACCTACCGGTAAATCTTTTTCTCGTAGTCCGTAGAGGATGCTGGGCACCCGTCCCAAGTGCGGACTACTTCTGCAAGACTTGTATATAGTTATTGCTTACATAAGGGTTATGTTATAGTTTCATCGGTCTTCGACTGATGCTATGTTGTTTTTCATACTGTTAACTGGGTAGTATATCACAAGTTATACGGTGTGATTGGTGTGGCTGGTATGAATCTTTCCCTTGGATTACAAAAATCCTTTCCTTGTACTGTCCGTCTCCTCTGGGCACAGTTTCTCTAACTGTGGTCTGGAGGAGGGGCATAGAGGGAGGAGCCAGTGCACACCCAGAGTCAAAGTCTTTCTTAAAGTGCCCATGTCTCCTGCGGAGCCCGTCTATCCCCATGGTCCTTACGGAGTCCCAGCATCCTCTACGGACTACGAGAACAAGATTTACCGGTAGGTTTAAAATCTTATTTTTGCAATAATGCTGCCACTAACTTCATGCTGATTGCTGACAGGAAAGTCAGAGCATCACAACGGAGGATCCTGCAGAATGCAGCTGAGGAAAGCCACTGCACTAGATGAATTGCTGTCATTCGAATAGATGGTGATATTAGTAGTAGTATGGATATGGCATATTTGTTTTCAATGAAGACAGTTCTCTGCATGTTTCAGCACGTAGTGTACTTGGGCTTTTTCAAGAAGATGACTGTACGGGACTTTACATCACTGTTAATCTTGCTGCATGATGATCATCACACCCCCACTACATTATTATAATTTCCTCCTACTACACAGTAGATATATACTAATTTATTTTACTTTATATTTTTTTACATCCAGATCATGCTGCTTCATGCCTTATGTGTTCCATACTGAAACACAGCTTTCATGTCTGATGGGCAATTTAATATAAGATGACAAGACAATAAAGTTCTTGAGCATATTGTATGCCTTAAAAAAAGGGTTGGGCTGCAGACCATTTAGGTGATAAAGTGATATCAAGCATTAATGTCGTTTTGCTAGCTATTGCATCGGTGCTGGGAGTAGAGAACACAGCAAGGGTATGTGGAATAGAAGACAAACTCCTTCAGTCTAT
Organism: Pseudophryne corroboree; assembly: GCF_028390025.1. Taxonomy (NCBI): domain Eukaryota; kingdom Metazoa; phylum Chordata; class Amphibia; order Anura; family Myobatrachidae; genus Pseudophryne; species Pseudophryne corroboree. The sequence continues at coordinate 1,035,795,102 of NC_086444.1, read as the reverse complement.
GCAAACTATTGAAAGAATATAATAAACCTCAACCCACAGGGAATATTGACTTTCTTCTGCACTCACTGATGCTATAAGTGGGTAGCTAAAGTACTGTACACTAATTGAATTTCTAAGATCATATGCATTCGAGCACAACAATATTTAAAATTGAATTTGTTTTGGTGTAAGAGAATGAATTAATATTTTATAGCTAACAGATTCAGAAGTCATGGTTGAATAAAATGGACTTATTATGTGAACAACCGCAACATCTCACTAATACCCCTTTCACACTGACAAATATTTCCTGGGTTATTGCACATGAACGTGCATCAACCTAGAGATGAGCGGGTTCGGTTCCTCGGAATCCGAACCCGCCCGAACTTCATGTTTTTTTACACGGGTCCGAGCGACTCGGATCTTCCCGCCTTGCTCGGTTAACCCGAGCGCGCCCGAACGTCATCATCCCGCTGTCGGATTCTCGCGAGGCTCGGATTCTATCGCGAGACTCGGATTCTATATAAGGAGCCGCGCGTCGCCGCCATTTTCACACGTGCATTGAGATTGATAGGGAGAGGACGTGGCTGGCGTCCTCTCCGTTTATAGAGAGTGAGACTAGAGTAGAGAGAGACACAGTAGTAATTTTGGGGAGCATTAGGAGGAGTACTTTAGGAGGAGTACTACTACTTGCTGAAGTGATAGATAGATAGTGTGACTGTATAATGTATATCTGACTTGTGGGGGAGACACTGACAGTGGGGAGCAGTTAGAGTCTGAGAGCAGGACTCAGGAGTACATATAACGTACAGTGCACACTTTTGCTGCCAGAGTGCCACACTGCCATTGTGACCACACTGACCACCAGTATAATATATATTGTGATTGTCTGCTTAGGAGTACTACTTGCAAGTTGCTGATAGTGTGACCAGTGACCTGACCACCAGTTTATAATAATCACCACCAGTTTAATATATATAATATATATATATATATAATTGTATATAATATATATATAATATTGTATACCACCTACCCGTGTTTTTTTTTTTTTTCTTTCTTCTTGATACATACTACTATAGTAGCTTACTGTAGCAGTCTGCGGTGCTGCTGAGCTGACAGTGTCCAGCAGGTCCGTCATCAGTCATTACATAATAAATATATATTATATACCTGTCCGGCTGCAGTACTAGTGATATTATATATATATATATATTGATTTCATCTCATTATTATCCAGTCTATAGTAGCAGCAGACACAGTACGGTAGTCCACGGCTGTAGCTACCTCTGTGTCGGCAGTCGCTGGTCCATCCATAATTGTATACCACCTACCCGTGGTTTTTTTTTTTCTTTCTTCTTGATACATACTACTATAGTAGCTTACTGTAGCAGTCTGCGGTGCTGCTGAGCTGACAGTGTCCAGCAGGTCCGTCATCAGTCATTAGTACATAATAAATATATATTATATACCTGTCCGGCTGCAGTACTAGTGTGATATTATATATATATATATATATATATATATATATTGATTTCATCTCATTATCATCCAGTCTATATTAGCAGCAGACACAGTACGGTAGTCCACGGCTGTAGCTACCTCTGTGTCGGCAGTCGCTGGTCCATCCATAATTGTATACCACCTACCCGTGGTTTTTTTTTTTTCTTTCTTCTTGATACATACTACTATAGTAGCTTACTGTAGCAGTCTGCGGTGCTGCTGAGCTGACAGTGTCCAGCAGGTCCGTCATCAGTCATTAGTACATAATAAATATATATTATATACCTGTCCGGCTGCAGTACTAGTGTGATATTATATATATATATATATTGATTTCATCTCATTATCATCCAGTCTATATTAGCAGCAGACACAGTACGGTAGTCCACGGCTGTAGCTACCTCTGTGTCGGCAGTCGCTGGTCCATCCATAATTGTATACCACCTACCCGTGGTTTTTTTTTTTCTTTCTTCTTGATACATACTACTATAGTAGCTTACTGTAGCAGTCTGCGGTGCTGCTGAGCTGACAGTGTCCAGCAGGTCCGTCATCAGTCATTAGTACATAATAAATATATATTATATACCTGTCCGGCTGCAGTACTAGTGTGATATTATATATATATATATATATATATATATATTGATTTCATCTCATTATCATCCAGTCTATATTAGCAGCAGACACAGTACGGTAGTCCACGGCTGTAGCTACCTCTGTGTCGGAAGTCGCTGGTCCATCCATAATTGTATACCACCTACCCGTGGTTTTTTTTTTTTCTTTCTTCTTGATACATACTACTATAGTAGCTTACTGTAGCAGTCTGCGGTGCTGCTGAGCTGACAGTGTCCAGCAGGTCCGTCATCAGTCATTAGTACATAATAAATATATATTATATACCTGTCCGGCTGCAGTACTAGTGTGATATTATATATATATATATATTGATTTCATCTCATTATCATCCAGTCTATATTAGCAGCAGACACAGTACGGTAGTCCACGGCTGTAGCTACCTCTGTGTCTTTTAGTTGTGCCTATTAAAATATGGAGAACAAAAATGTTGAGGTTCCAAAATTAGGGAAAGATCAAGATCCACTTCCACCTCGTGCTGAAGCTGCTGCCACTAGTCATGGCCGAGACGATGAAATGCCAGCAACGTCGTCTGCCAAGGCCGATGCCCAATGTCATAGTACAGAGCATGTAAAATCCAAAACACCAAATATCAGTAAAAAAAGGACTCCAAAATCTAAAATAAAATTGTCGGAGGAGAAGCGTAAACTTGCCAATATGCCATTTACCACACGGAGTGGCAAGGAACGGCTGAGGCCCTGGCCTATGTTCATGGCTAGTGGTTCAGCTTCACATGAGGATGGAAGCACTCAGCCTCTCGCTAGAAAACTGAAAAGACTCAAGCTGGCAAAAGCACCGCAAAGAACTGTGCGTTCTTCCAAATCCCAAATCCACAAGGAGAGTTCAATTGTGTCGGTTGCGATGCCTGACCTTCCCAACACTGGACGTGAAGAGCATGCGCCTTCCACCATTTGCACGCCCCCTGCAAGTGCTGGAAGGAGCACCCGCAGTCCAGTTCCTGATAGTCAGATTGAAGATGTCAGTGTTGAAGTACACCAGGATGAGGAGGATATGGGTGTTGCTGGCGCTGGGGAGGAAATTGACAAGGAGGATTCTGATGGTGAGGTGGTTTGTTTAAGTCAGGCACCCGGGGAGACACCTGTTGTCCGTGGGAGGAATAGGGCCGTTGACATGCCTGGTGAAAATACCAAAAAAATCAGCTCTTCGGTGTGGAAGTATTTCACCAGAAATGCGGACAACATTTGTCAAGCCGTGTGTTGCCTTTGTCAAGCTGTAATAAGTAGGGGTAAGGACGTTAACCACCTCGGAACATCCTCCCTTATACGTCACCTGCAGCGCATTCATAATAAGTCAGTGACAAGTTCAAAAACTTTGGGCGACAGCGGAAGCAGTCCACTGACCAGTAAATCCCTTCCTCTTGTAACCAAGCTCACGCAAACCACCCCACCAACTCCCGAAGTGTCAATTTCCTCCTTCCCCAGGAATGCCAATAGTCCTGCAGGCCATGTCACTGGCAATTCTGACGAGTCCTCTCCTGCCTGGGATTCCTCCGATGCATCCTTGCGTGTAACGCCTACTGCTGCTGGCGCTGCTGTTGTTGCTGCTGGGAGTCGATGGTCATCCCAGAGGGGAAGTCGCACTCGTAAGACCACTTTTACTACTTCCACCAAGCAATTGACTGTCCAACAGTCCTTTGCGAGGAAGATGAAATATCACAGCAGTCATCCTGCTGCAACGCGGATAACTGAGGCCTTGGCATCCGGGGTGGTGAGAAACGTGGTTCCGGTATCCATCATTACTGCAGAGCCAACTAGAGACTTGTTGGAGGTACTGTGTCCCCGGTACCAAATACCATCTAGGTTCCATTTCTCTAGGCAGGCAATACCGAAAATGTACACAGACCTCAGAAAAAGAGTCACCAGTGTCCTAAAAAATGCAGCTGTACCCAATGTCCACTTAACCACGGACATGTGGACAAGTGGAGCAGGGCAGGGTCAGGACTATATGACTGTGACAGCCCACTGGGTCGATGTATGGACTCCCGCCGCAAGAACAGCAGCGGCGGCACCAGTAGCAGCATCTCGCAAACGCCAACTCTTTCCTAGGCAGGCTACGCTTTGTATCACCGGTTTCCAGAATACGCACACAGCTGAAAACCTCTTACGGCAACTGAGGAAGATCATCGCGGAATGGCTTACCCCAATTGGACTCTCCTGTGGATTTGTGGCATCGGACAACGCCAGCAATATTGTGTGTGCATTAAATATGGGCAAATTCCAGCACGTCCCATGTTTTGCACATACCTTGAATTTGGTGGTGCAGAATTTTTTTAAAAACGAGAGGGGCGTGCAAGAGATGCTGTCGGTGGCCAGAAGAATTGCGGGACACTTTCGGCGTACAGGCACCACGTACAGAAAACTGGAGCACCACCAAAAACGCCTGAACCTGCCCTGCCATCATCTGAAGCAAGAAGTGGTAACGAGGTGGAATTCAACCCTCTATATGCTTCAGAGGTTGGAGGAGCAGCAAAAGGCCATTCAAGCCTATACAATTGAGCACGATATAGGAGGTGGAATGTACCTGTCTCAAGCGCAGTGGAGAATGATTTCAACGTTGTGCAAGGTTCTGCAACCTTTTGAACTTGCCACACGTGAAGTCAGTTCAGACACTGCCAGCCTGAGTCAGGTCATTCCCCTCATCAGGCTTTTGCAGAAGAAGCTGGAGGCATTGAAGGAGGAGCTAAAAGGGAGCGATTCCGCTAGGCATGTGGGACTTGTGGATGCAGCCCTTAATTCGCTTAACAAGGATTCACGGGTGGTCAATCTGTTGAAATCAGAGCACTACATTTTGGCCACCGTGCTCGATCCTAGATTTAAAACCTACCTTGGATCTCTCTTTCCGGCAGACACAAGTCTGCTGGGGTTCAAAGACCTGCTGGTGACAAAATTGTCAAGTCAAGCGGAACGCGACCTGTCAACATCTCCTCCTTCACATTCTCCCGCAACTGGGGGTGCGAGGAAAAGGCTCAGAATTCCGAGCCCACCCGCTGGCGGTGATGCAGGGCAGTCTGGAGCGACTGCTGATGCTGACATCTGGTCCGGACTGAAGGACCTGACAACGATTACGGACATGTCGTCTACTGTCACTGCATATGATTCTGTCACCATTGAAAGAATGGTGGAGGATTATATGAGTGACCGCATCCAAGTAGGCACGTCAGACAGTCCGTACTTATACTGGCAGGAAAAAGAGGCAATTTGGAGGCCCTTGCACAAACTGGCTTTATTCTACCTAAGTTGCCCTCCCACAAGTGTGTACTCCGAAAGAGTGTTTAGTGCCGCCGCTCACCTTGTCAGCAATCGGCGTACGAGGTTACTTCCAGAAAATGTGGAGAAGATGATGTTCATTAAAATGAATTATAATCAATTCCTCCGTGGAGACATTGACCAGCAGCAATTGCCTCCACAAAGTACACAGGGAGCTGAGATGGTGGATTCCAGTGGGGACGAATTGATAATCTGTGAGGAGCGGGATGTACACGGTGATATATCGGAGGATGATGATGAGGTGGACATCTTGCCTCTGTAGAGCCAGTTTGTGCAAGGAGAGATTAATTGCTTCTTTTTCGGTGGGGGTCCAAACCAACCCGTCATTTCAGTCACAGTCGTGTGGCAGACCCTGTCACTGAAATGATGGGTTGGTTAAAGTGTGCATGTCCTGTTTATACAACATAAGGGTGGGTGGGAGGGCCCAAGGACAATTCCATCTTGCACCTCTTTTTTCTTTCATTTTTATTTGCGTCATGTGCTGTTTGGGGAGTGTTTTTTGGAAGGGCCATCCTGCGTGACACTGCAGTGCCACTCCTAGATGGGCCCGGTGTTTGTGTCGGCCACTAGGGTCGCTTATCTTACTCACACAGCTACCTCATTGCGCCTCTTTTTTTCTTCTTTGCGTCATGTGCTGTTTGGGGAGTGTTTTTTGGAAGGGCCATCCTGCGTGACACTGCAGTGCCACTCCTAGATGGGCCCGGTGTTTGTGTCGGCCACTAGGGTCGCTTATCTTACTCACACAGCTACCTCATTGCGCCTCTTTTTTTCTTTGCGTCATGTGCTGTTTGGGGAGTGTTTTTTGGAAGGGCCATCCTGCGTGACACTGCAGTGCCACTCCTAGATGGGCCCGGTGTTTGTGTCGGCCACTAGGGTCGCTTATCTTACTCACACAGCTACCTCATTGCGCCTCTTTTTTTCTTTGCGTCATGTGCTGTTTGGGGAGTGTTTTTTGGAAGGGCCATCCTGCGTGACACTGCAGTGCCACTCCTAGATGGGCCCGGTGTTTGTGTCGGCCACTAGGGTCGCTTAGCTTAGTCATCCAGCGACCTCGGTGCAAATTTTAGGACTAAAAATAATATTGTGAGGTGTGAGGTATTCAGAATAGACTGAAAATGAGTGGAAATTATGGATTTTGAGGTTAATAATACTTTGGGATCAAAATGACCCCCAAATTCTATGATTTAAGCTGTTTTTTAGTGTTTTTTGAAAAAAACACCCGAATCCAAAACACACCCGAATCCGACAAAAAAAATTCGGTGAGGTTTTGCCAAAACGCGGTCGAACCCAAAACACGGCCGCGGAACCGAACCCAAAACCAAAACACAAAACCCGAAAAATTTCAAGTGCACATCTCTACATCAACCTGGGAATTTGCTCAGTGTGAAATGGTCATGAAAGAGTATCCCGAGTCGAGCGTCCCGGCATTTCATCCCAGGTCGCGACCTGGGTTGAATCCGGAATCGACCGGGGATGCGGTGCAGTGTGAATGTGCCCTACCCGGTATTCTGTACACGGGACTGTAAAAATGCCTCTGATTGGAGCTTTCTTGGGCTCAGAAAAGATGATGTCATCATCCAGAGTCCAGGAAAGCGGAGGAGAAGCCCTGGAAAGCACAGAAGCAGAAGAGACAGGCAACATGATGACCTTGACAGATCAGGAGATCAGAGTGCTGCTCAGCATAAGGGGGGAGGAGGAAATAAAGAGACAGATAACAGGCACAGTGAAAGATGCTATTATTTATAAGAACATTGCAAAGCTGCTTGAAGCCAGAGGAATTATCTGTACACAACAGCAAGTTGTTAAGAAAATGAAGACGCTGAGAAAGCAGTTTTTGGAGGTGCATGACAACAACCGTAAAAAAAGTGCGGCTGGCCAGATCGAGTGGCAATACTGTGATATCAGCGCAAATGTCTTTGGACACACAGCTATCTGCAATCCTGTGAGTCTGTCTTCCAGTTCACAGTACACTGCTACAGAAGGCAGTCAAGGTCCTGAAGATACACAGACAACCAGTGAAGTCTGCCTGCCATCACCCCTGTTAATTGAGGACACACCTGAGAACGGCGAACCTGAACATGACACATCCACCCACCTTAGCAAGCATACGTCTAGCCATGATGACAGCATATCTGACACCGTTGATGAGGTTGTGGAAGCTCAGTCCAGTGACAGTGGGACTGTGCAAAGTGCCATCACCGCAACTTTTCAGAAAAACTGTAAGTACCGTATATACTCGAGTATAAGTCAACCCGAATATAAGCCGAGGCACCTAATTCTACCACAAAAACCTGGGAAAACTTATTGACTCGAGTATAAGCCTAGTGTGGGAAATGCTGCTGTAGCCGTACACAGCCCTCAGTGCCAGATATGCCCCCACAGTGACAGAAATGCCCTCATACTGCCAGATATGCCCTCATACTGCCAGATATGCCCTCATACTGCCAGATATGCCCCACAGTGCCAGATATGCCCTCATGCTGCCAAATATGCCCCACAGTGCCAGATGTGCCAGATATGCCCTCATGCTGCCAAATATGCCCCACAGTGCCAGATGTGCCAGATATGCCCTCATGCTGCCAAATATACCCCACAGTGCCAGATATGCCCTCATGCTGCCACATATGCCCCTCATGCTGCCACATATGCCCCTCATGCTGCCAGATATGCCCCCTCATGCTGCCAGATATGCCACCCTCATGCTGCCAGATATGCCCCCTCATGCTGCCAGATATGCCCCCTCCCCAAGTGCCAAATATGCTCCCCCAGTGCCTGTTACTTACCCCTCCGTCGATCCCGCGCTGTCTTCTGAAGGAGGGACACGGAGCGCACAGCGCGCGCCTCTCCTGTGTCCCTCCTGCATCTCCGGCGGCCGCGGCGGGTCTATTAAAGGAAGTGCCGGTTCGTGATCAGAGGTCACGAACGGGTACTTCCTTTAATAGACCCGCTGCTGCCGCCGGAGATGCAGGAGGGACACAGGAGAGGCGCGCGCTGTGCGCTCCGTGTCCCTCCTTCACACTGCTCTGCCTGTCACACTGACTGACTCGAGTATAAGCCGAGGTAGCTTTTTCAGCACAAAAAAAAGTGCTGAAAAAGTCGGCTTATACTCGAGTATATACGGTATATTTTTTCAATTCTAAACACACATAGCACAGTATTATTATTATTATATTGGTTAAATATGAGCCAGTGATAATGGTGGGTGGCCGTTTTCTCCACTGCTGCACTTCCCCAATTTTTTCACAACATGTGGTGACGATACTGACAGTCCGGATCCTGAACATCTGACCACGGGAGTTGAGTATGCAGTCAGGGAAGGGGGGTTAGGGTAGGGAGGGAAGAGGCTTAGGGTTAGGCTGTGGGGAGGTGGGTTAGACACCACCCAGGGGGACTTAGAGTTTGGTACTTACCAGGGAGGGTTAGGTTTTGGCTGTCAGGAGGAAGGATTAGAGTTGGTGACAGGGTGCAGGGGGGTACCATGATGACCAATTATGGTCAGGATTGCCACATTCAGAATGCCTGCATTGAGAACCCCGGGATATAGTTTTCACTGCTTTATATATAGCTCAATGTAACTTGTTGCAGAGTTAAGCTAGTGTGTAGGTGGGTTAATGCCACAAACGCATGTTTGCTAACGCTGCTATTTTTATGTACGCTCAGTTATTTAACTTATCTTCACAGTTTTTAACATTCCGCCTAGAAGGAAGAAACTGAAGAAAGTAAGAGCAAGTAGCTAAAGCCATGACAAATGTCCTTGTTGAACAACTCAGAGAGATGGAAACTGCTATGTCCACACAGGAGGATGCAAGGCTCCACAGGTTTATAGAGGCCGAGCGCCAAATGCAAGACACATTTATTGCCCAAGTCATGACAATGCAGGACCGCATGAATAGAGAGCAGCATGAGTGTCATAGGGAACTGCAACAAATGAACATGGCTTTCTTTGAACTTTTGATCAATACTTCGAAAGCTCCAACCCAACACCACAGCTCACAATACCCTGAGCAGGGTTATTCCACATTTAATCTTGGCCCATACTATGCTCCAAGTACTGCAGCATCTAACGCACAAAGGGGGTCATTCCAACCCATTCGTACACATCGGTTCATCGCTGCAGTGCGAACGGGTCAGAACTGCGCATGCGCAGGGGCCGCGTTGCGGACACCGACCAGACTAAAGAAGAAAGTGAACACTAGCGCGATCGCAAGAAGACTGACAGCGGGGAGTCGTTCCTGGGCATCTACTCACTGTTTTCCGGGCATGGAGAGCCAAACGCAGGCGTGTCCAGGCGTTTGAAGGGCGGATGTCTGACATCAAATCCGGGACCTTCATCGCTGGATCGATCGCACAGGGTAAGTAACTGCAGGGCTAGTCTACTTCTGCACAAAACTTTTTTAGCATAGCAGGGCTGCACAAGCGATCGCAGCCCTGCTATGCTAAAATACACTCCCCCGATAGGCGGCGTCTAGTTGATCGCACGAGCAGCAAAAAGTTGCTACGTGCAATCAACTCGGAATGACCCCCAAAGTTCAGAGTTAAGTGTATACTGCAATTTTACTTAAACTTATGGGCACATTTATCAATGAGTGATAAATTTCACTGTGAGTGACAAATTGCACCATCCAAACAGTTCCCAGATGTTTTTTTTTTATAGATGGCAGTTAGGAGCTGATTAACTGGAGCACCAACTGATTGGCTGATGCAATTTATCACTTACAGTGGTGGTTAATAATAAAGTGTTTATGCACAACTGTTTGTGCATTATGTTTAATTCTTATGGTTTACTTTATTGCAATTTTTGTTTGGGATGGGGGTGGTATGGGAGGAGTGAGGGTTGCTTATGGCTGTTGTGTTTATTTTGTATAGTGTCTACAAACCTCAAAACGAACACTTACTTTTTTTATTTTATACTGCAGGGATAATGTGGCTATACATTGGTGTAATTGTATCTAAAACCCTACCAGCGTGCATTTTTTTCTTGGAATTCAAAAGTTATGTGAAACTATATACATAATGTACCCAAATGTGCGTATCATAAGTAGACCATGTTTTCCTTGTTTTTGAACAAATAGAAACTATTGTTTTACCATATATATGCATGCTGTTAATGTATTGTTGTTTTTTTGTTAAAAATTGCACCTATAACACAAAGGTGGTAATCAAACTAAACAACATTTAATTAACCAAACATGTTGTGATGACTTTTCGAATACTCAACTTTTCTAATAATGATGAAAGGGTTGTAACTACTATTGTAACAGTGCTGCAAGATTTGACGTAATAGTGTCACGGATTTGTTCTGCTGTGGAGTTTGTGTCAGCACCAAAAAATGCACATCCAACAGGTGGGTTTCCATCATCAGGGTCCTGCATAGTCCACTCAGGAAGAAATAGTTCATTGTTAAGTTTGCAGATGTTGTGTAATATACAGCATGCAGCCAATATATTAGGCATGATCTTTAGATCAATATCATTTCGCTTCAGCAAACAACACCATCTTCCTTTTAACCTGCAAAAGGTGTTCTCCACCACCATCTTGCTGAACTCAGGGTGTGTGTATATTAGAGATGAGCGCCTGAAATTTTTCGGGTTTTGTGTTTTGGTTTTGGGTTCGGTTCCGCGGCCGTGTTTTGGGTTCGAACGCGTTTTGGCAAAACCTCACCGAATTTTTTTTGTCGGATTCGGGTGTGTTTTGGATTCGGGTGTTTTTTTCAAAAAACACTAAAAAACAGCTTAAATCATAGAATTTGGGGGTCATTTTGATCCCAAAGTATTATTAACCTCAAAAACCATAATTTACACTCATTTTCAGTCTATTCTGAATACCTCACACCTCACAATATTATTTTTAGTCCTAAAATTTGCACCGAGGTCGCTGTGTGAGTAAGATAAGCGACCCTAGTGGCCGACACAAACACCAGGCCCATCTAGGAGTGGCACTGCAGTGTCACGCAGGATGTCCCTTCCAAAAAACCCTCCCCAAACAGCACATGACGCAAAGAAAAAAAGAGGCGCAATGAGGTAGCTGTGTGAGTAAGATAAGCGACCCTAGTGGCCGACACAAACACCGGGCCCATCTAGGAGTGGCACTGCAGTGTCACGCAGGATGTCCCTTCCAAAAAACCCTCCCCAAACAGCACATGACGCAAAGAAAAAAAGAGGCGCAATGAGGTAGCTGTGTGAGTAAGATTAGCGACCCTAGTGGCCGACACAAACACCAGGCCCATCTAGGAGTGGCACTGCAGTGTCACGCAGGATGTCCCTTCCAAAAAACCCTCCCCAAACAGCACATGACGCAAAGAAAAAAAGAGGCGCAATGAGGTAGCTGTGTGAGTAAGATTAGCGACCCTAGTGGCCGACACAAACACCGGGCCCATCTAGGAGTGGCACTGCAGTGTCACGCAGGATGTCCCTTCCAAAAAACCCTCCCCAAACAGCACATGACGCAAAGAAAAAAAGAGGCGCAATGAGGTAGCTGTGTGAGTAAGATTAGCGACCCTAGTGGCCGACACAAACACCGGGCCCATCTAGGAGTGGCACTGCAGTGTCACGCAGGATGTCCCTTCCAAAAAACCCTCCCCAAACAGCACATGACGCAAAGAAAAAAAGAGGCGCAATGAGGTAGCTGACTGTGTGAGTAAGATTAGCGACCCTAGTGGCCGACACAAACACCGGGCCCATCTAGGAGTGGCACTGCAGTGTCACGCAGGATGTCCCTTCCAAAAAACCCTCCCCAATCAGCACATGATGCAAAGAAAAAGAAAAGAAAAAAGAGGTGCAAGATGGAATTGTCCTTGGGCCCTCCCACCCACCCTTATGTTGTATAAACAAAACAGGACATGCACACTTTAACCAACCCATCATTTCAGTGACAGGGTCTGCCACACGACTGTGACTGATATGACGGGTTGGTTTGGACCCCCCCCAAAAAAGAAGCAATTAATCTCTCCTTGCACAAACTGGCTCTACAGAGGCAAGATGTCCACCTCATCTTCACCCTCCGATATATCACCGTGTACATCCCCCTCCTCACAGATTATCAATTCGTCCCCACTGGAATCCACCATCTCAGCTCCCTGTGTACTTTGTGGAGGCAATTGCTGCTGGTCAATGTCTCCGCGGAGGAATTGATTATAATTCATTTTAATGAACATCATCTTCTCCACATTTTCTGGATGTAACCTCGTACGCCGATTGCTGACAAGGTGAGCGGCGGCACTAAACACTCTTTCGGAGTACACACTTGTGGGAGGGCAACTTAGGTAGAATAAAGCCAGTTTGTGCAAGGGCCTCCAAATTGCCTCTTTTTCCTGCCAGTATAAGTACGGACTGTGTGACGTGCCTACTTGGATGCGGTAACTCATATAATCCTCCACCATTCTATCAATGTTGAGAGAATCATATGCAGTGACAGTAGACGACATGTCCGTAATCGTTGTCAGGTCCTTCAGTCCGGACCAGATGTCAGCATCAGCAGTCGCTCCAGACTGCCCTGCATCACCGCCAGCGGGTGGGCTCGGAATTCTGAGCCTTTTCCTCGCACCCCCAGTTGCGGGAGAATGTGAAGGAGGAGATGTTGACAGGTCGCGTTCCGCTTGACTTGACAATTTTGTCACCAGCAGGTCTTTCAACCCCAGCAGACCTGTGTCTGCCGGAAAGAGAGATCCAAGGTAGGCTTTAAATCTAGGATCGAGCACGGTGGCCAAAATGTAGTGCTCTGATTTCAACAGATTGACCACCCGTGAATCCTTGTTAAGCGAATTAAGGGCTGCATCCACAAGTCCCACATGCCTAGCGGAATCGCTCCCTTTTAGCTCCTTCTTCAATGCCTCCAGCTTCTTCTGCAAAAGCCTGATGAGGGGAATGACCTGACTCAGGCTGGCAGTGTCTGAACTGACTTCACGTGTGGCAAGTTCAAAGGGCATCAGAACCTTGCACAACGTTGAAATCATTCTCCACTGCACTTGAGACAGGTGCATTCCACCTACTATATCGTGCTCAATTGTATAGGCTTGAATGGCCTTTTGCTGCTCCTCCAACCTCTGAAGCATATAGAGGGTTGAATTCCACCTCGTTACCACTTCTTGCTTCAGATGATGGCAGGGCAGGTTCAGTAGTTTTTGGTGGTGCTCCAGTCTTCTGTACGTGGTGCCTGTACGCCGAAAGTGTCCCGCAATTTTTCTGGCCACCGACAGCATCTCTTGCACGCCCCTGTCGTTTTTTAAAAAATTCTGCACCACCAAATTCAAGGTATGTGCAAAACATGGGACGTGCTGGAATTTGCCCATATTTAATGCACACACAATATTGCTGGCGTTGTCCGATGCCACAAATCCACAGGAGAGTCCAATTGGGGTAAGCCATTCCGCGATGATCTTCCTCAGTTGCCGTAAGAGGTTTTCAGCTGTGTGCGTATTCTGGAAAGCGGTGATACAAAGCGTAGCCTGCCTAGGAAAGAGTTGGCGTTTGCGAGATGCTGCTACTGGTGCCGCCGCTGCTGTTCTTGCGGCGGGAGTCCATACATCTACCCAGTGGGCTGTCACAGTCATATAGTCCTGACCCTGCCCTGCTCCACTTGTCCACATGTCCGTGGTTAAGTGGACATTGGGTACAACTGCATTTTTTAGGACACTGGTGAGTCTTTTTCTGACGTCCGTGTACATTCTCGGTATCGCCTGCCTAGAGAAGTGGAACCTAGATGGTATTTGGTAACGGGGGCACACTGCCTCAATAAATTGTCTAGTTCCCTGTGAACTAACGGCGGATACCGGACGCACGTCTAACACCAACATAGTTGTCAAGGACTCAGTTATCCGCTTTGCAGTAGGATGACTGCTGTGATATTTCATCTTCCTCGCAAAGGACTGTTGAACAGTCAATTGCTTACTGGAAGTAGTACAAGTGGGCTTACGACTTCCCCTCTGGGATGACCATCGACTCCCAGCGGCAACAACAGCAGCGCCAGCAGCAGTAGGCGTTACACGCAAGGATGCATCGGAGGAATCCCAGGCAGGAGAGGACTCGTCAGAATTGCCAGTGACATGGCCTGCAGGACTATTGGCATTCCTGGGGAAGGAGGAAATTGACACTGAGGGAGTTGGTGGGGTGGTTTGCGTGAGCTTGGTTACAAGAGGAAGGGATTTACTGGTCAGTGGACTGCTTCCGCTGTCACCCAAAGTTTTTGAACTTGTCACTGACTTATTATGAATGCGCTGCAGGTGACGTATAAGGGAGGATGTTCCGAGGTGGTTAACGTCCTTACCCCTACTTATTACAGCTTGACAAAGGGAACACACGGCTTGACACCTGTTGTCCGCATTTCTGGTGAAATACCTCCACACCGAAGAGCTGATTTTTTTGGTATTTTCACCTGGCATGTCAACGGCCATATTCCTCCCACGGACAACAGGTGTCTCCCCGGGTGCCTGACTTAAACAAACCACCTCACCATCAGAATCCTCCTGGTCAATTTCCTCCCCAGCGCCAGCAACACCCATATCCTCCTCATCCTGGTGTACTTCAACACTGACATCTTCAATCTGACTATCAGGAACTGGACTGCGGGTGCTCCTTCCAGCCCTTGCAGGGGGCGTGCAAATGGTGGAAGGCGCATGCTCTTCACGTCCAGTGTTGGGAAGGTCAGGCATCGCAACCGACACAATTGGACTCTCCTTGTGGATTTGGGATTTCGAAGAATGCACAGTTCTTTGCTGTGCTGCTTTTGCCAGCTTGAGTCTTTTCATTTTTCTAGCGAGAGGCTGAGTGCTTCCATCCTCATGTGAAGCTGAACCACTAGCCATGAACATAGGCCAGGGCCTCAGCCGTTCCTTGCCACTCCGTGTGGTAAATGGCATATTGGCAAGTTTACGCTTCTCCTCCGACAATTTTATTTTAGGTTTTGGAGTCCTTTTTTTACTGATATTTGGTGTTTTGGATTTGACATGCTCTGTACTATGACATTGGGCATCGGCCTTGGCAGACGACGTTGCTGGCATTTCATCGTCTCGGCCATGACTAGTGGCAGCAGCTTCAGCACGAGGTGGAAGTGGATCTTGATCTTTCCCTAATTTTGGAACCTCAACATTTTTGTTCTCCATATTTTAATAGGCACAACTAAAAGGCACCTCAGGTAAACAATGGAGATGGATGGATTGGATACTAGTATACAATTATGGACGGGCTGCCGAGTGCCGACACAGAGGTAGCCACAGCCGTGAACTACCGCACTGTACTGTGTCTGCTGCTAATATATAGACTGGTTGATAAAGAGATAGTATACTCGTAACTAGTATGTATGTATAAAGAAAGAAAAAAAAACCACGGTTAGGTGGTATATACAATTATGGACGGGCTGCCGAGTGCCGACACAGAGGTAGCCACAGCCATGAACTACCGCACTGTACTGTGTCTGCTGCTAATATATAGACTGGTTGATAAAGAGATAGTATACTCGTAACTAGTATGTATGTATAAAGAAAGAAAAAAAACCACGGTTAGGTGGTATATACAATTATGGACGGGCTGCCGAGTGCCGACACAGAGGTAGCCACAGCCGTGAACTACCGCACTGTACTGTGTCTGCTGCTAATATATAGACTGGTTGATAAAGAGATAGTATACTCGTAACTAGTATGTATGTATAAAGAAAGAAAAAAAAACCACGGTTAGGTGGTATATACAATTATGGACGGGCTGCCGAGTGCCGACACAGAGGTAGCCACAGCCGTGAACTACCGCACTGTACTGTGTCTGCTGCTAATATATAGACTGGTTGATAAAGAGATAGTATACTCGTAACTAGTATGTATGTATAAAGAAAGAAAAAAAAACCACGGTTAGGTGGTATATACAATTATGGACGGGCTGCCGAGTGCCGACACAGAGGTAGCCACAGCCGTGAACTACCGCACTGTACTGTGTCTGCTGCTAATATATAGACTGGTTGATAAAGAGATAGTATACTCGTAACTAGTATGTATGTATAAAGAAAGAAAAAAAAACCACGGTTAGGTGGTATATACAATTATGGACGGGCTGCCGAGTGCCGACACAGAGGTAGCCACAGCCGTGAACTACCGCACTGTACTGTGTCTGCTGCTAATATATAGACTGGTTGATAAAGAGATAGTATACTCGTAACTAGTATGTATGTATAAAGAAAGAAAAAAAAACCACGGTTAGGTGGTATATACAATTATGGATGGGCTGCCGAGTGCCGACACAGAGGTAGCCACAGCCGTGAACTACCGCACTGTACTGTGTCTGCTGCTAATATATAGACTGGTTGATAAAGAGATAGTATACTCGTAACTAGTATGTATGTATAAAGAAAGAAAAAAAAACCACGGTTAGGTGGTATATACAATTATGGACGGGCTGCCGAGTGCCGACACAGAGGTAGCCACAGCCGTGAACTACCGCACTGTACTGTGTCTGCTGCTAATATAGACTGGTTGATAAAGAGATAGTATACTCGTAACTAGTATGTATGTATAAAGAAAGAAAAAAAAACCACGGTTAGGTGGTATATACAATTATGGACGGGCTGCCGAGTGCCGACACAGAGGTAGCCACAGCCGTGAACTACCGCACTGTACTGTGTCTGCTGCTAATATATAGACTGGTTGATAAAGAGATAGTATACTCGTAACTAGTATGTATGTATAAAGAAAGAAAAAAAAAACACGGTTAGGTGGTATATACAATTATGGACGGGCTGCCGAGTGCCGACACAGAGGTAGCCACAGCCGTGAACTACCGCACTGTACTGTGTCTGCTGCTAATATATAGACTGGTTGATAAAGAGATAGTATACTCGTAACTAGTATGTATGTATAAAGAAAGAAAAAAAAACCACGGTTAGGTGGTATATACAATTATGGACGGGCTGCCGAGTGCCGACACAGAGGTAGCCACAGCCGTGAACTACCGCACTGTACTGTGTCTGCTGCTAATATATAGACTGGTTGATAAAGAGATAGTATACTCGTAACTAGTATGTATGTATAAAGAAAGAAAAAAAACCACGGTTAGGTGGTATATACAATTATGGACGGGCTGCCGAGTGCCGACACAGAGGTAGCCACAGCCGTGAACTACCGCACTGTACTGTGTCTGCTGCTAATATATAGACTGGTTGATAAAGAGATAGTATACTCGTAACTAGTATGTATGTATAAAGAAAGAAAAAAAAACCACGGTTAGGTGGTATATACAATTATGGACGGGCTGCCGAGTGCCGACACAGAGGTAGCCACAGCCGTGAACTACCGCACTGTACTGTGTCTGCTGCTAATAT
The DNA here is from genome assembly GCF_028390025.1 of Pseudophryne corroboree. Taxonomy (NCBI): domain Eukaryota; kingdom Metazoa; phylum Chordata; class Amphibia; order Anura; family Myobatrachidae; genus Pseudophryne; species Pseudophryne corroboree. The sequence continues at coordinate 1,035,777,403 of NC_086444.1, read as the reverse complement.
AGACTGGTTGATAAAGAGATAGTATACTACTAATATTATATATACTGGTGGTCAGGTCACTGGTCACTAGTCACACTGGCAGTGGCACTCCTGCAGCAAAAGTGTGCACTGTTTAATTTAATATAATATTATGTACTCCTGGCTCCTGCTATAACCTATAACTGGCACTGCAGTAGTGCTCCCCAGTCTCCCCCATAATTATAAGCTGTGTGAGCTGAGCAGTCAGACAGATATATAATATATATAGATGATGCAGCACACTGGCCTGAGCCTGAGCAGTGCACACAGATATGGTATGTGACTGACTGAGTCACTGTGTGTATCGCTTTTTTCAGGCAGAGAACGGATATATTAAATAAACTGCACTGTGTGTCTGGTGGTCACTCACTATATAATATATTATGTACTCCTGGCTCCTGCTATAACCTATAACTGGCACTGCAGTAGTGCTCCCCAGTCTCCCCCACAATTATAAGCTGTGTGAGCTGAGCAGTCAGACAGATATATATAATATTATATATAGATAATAGATGATGCAGCACACTGGCCTGAGCCTGAGCAGTGCACACAGATATGGTATGTGACTGAGTCACTGTGTGCTGTGTATCGCTTTTTTCAGGCAGAGAACGGATTATAAATAAAACTGGTGGTCACTGGTCACTATCAGCAAAACTCTGCACTGTACTGAGTACTCCTAATGCTCCCCAAAATTAGTAAATCAAGTGTCTCTCTAATCTATTCTAAACGGAGAGGACGCCAGCCACGTCCTCTCCCTATCAATCTCAATGCACGTGTGAAAATGGCGGCGACGCGCGGCTCCTTATATAGAATCCGAGTCTCGCGATAGAATCCGAGCCTCGCGAGAATCCGACAGCGTCATGATGACGTTCGGGCGCGCTCGGGTTAACCGAGCAAGGCGGGAAGATCCGAGTCGCTCGGACCCGTGAAAAAAAACATGAAGTTCTGGCGGGTTCGGATTCAGAGAAACCGAACCCGCTCATCTCTAGTGTATATGTTACTTTTTCAGAGCTCAACTGAACCTGTTGGGTGTAGCCTTTCATAATCTAGTGGCATAAAGGGTATGCTGTTCCCCGATGATGTGAACGGGGATCTCCACCCCTTTCATGATCATAGAATAGTGTTTTAAAATGGGGAAAAAAATATATTGCAGAGGAGTCAAAACTATAAGAAGATGTGGATAAAAAATGATTTAGGCAATTATATACAACCATTACAGCTAAAATAGAGAACATAGGAGATCATTTAAAAAATGTTTACCTCTTTGGGGTACAGCCAGCCACCCTGCTTCTCCTCTACAATGTTGAAAAGAACTCGGAAGTCATGAGATCTTCCTTGCCAGCCAATAAACACATCTAGGAAACTGAAATACATTTAAATTGAAAAAAGATATACTGTAAAACACCCATGCGACTCACCCCACCACACCAAAAAAAACACCTATTAATATTTGTGGTCCACAACAGCCTGTAATATGATTGAGTGCCATCCTTTCCTGTTAAAATGGTCTGTAGGGTTGTCACATGGGGCAATAATGGGGATTTGTGTCCCATCAATCGCTCCTGCACACTGCGGATAGCCTCGCTTCACAAATCCTTTTATGGTGTCCTGTAAGCGCTGTCCTTGTGGAATACATATGAAGCGCTTGTATAAGGTAGACACCATCGCCTGAGTCACTTGCTGGACTATGACACAAACTGAACAAGCACAAGATTATGCGGTACTCTCCCGAGTTAGCATCGATTGGGTCTCCTAGGCCTGGTGGTCTGCATGTCAAGTGCCTGGGTAAGTAAGCCCAGCATGTAATCAAAGGTTGCACGAGACATACGGAAGTTAGCCTTCCACTCATCATCCTGGTAAGCTTCCACGGTCCTCATAAAGGCTTCTCCGTGCTGGCAATTTCTGGACCACAATGATTGGTTGGTCCCCGTGTTCAGTCTCAGGATGGTACTAATTCTGGATGATATGATGCCTCTCCTCCTGCGCAAATACTGGCGGCGACTAGCAGCCCTTTCCACCATAAATTGCGCCCTCCTCCTCCTCAAAAAATACATGTGCAGTATACTGCACAGTGTGACAAGATGCATCATGTTCTCACTGGCTGCGTTAAACATCAGCAAAGAAGAAAGAATCACGAGCTCCGGCATACACTCTGGTACTCCGTTGGCCATGACTGCACCAATGCTGTGAGCAGGCCCCACCCCTCCCTTTGGTTGCCTATTGTGACCTCATCTATGTGAGCCAGACAAATGTCAATTTCTAATGACATACATATGTATTTGCAGGGATTTCCCGGTATCAGTGTAAAAGGGGCTGTGCCTGGTCGATCCCAGGTCTAAGTGCAGTGTGAAAGGGGACATTCCCGGGACCTTCCAACCCTGTCGACCTAGTGACTGTCGACCTATAGTGGTCGACCTAAACACTGTTGACCTAGACACTGTCGATCTAATGATCCACAGCCATGCTCCAAGGCTGCCATGACACTTTTGTTTGTCACAAGCTCTGATGCACCAACCAGCAGCAATATCACCTTAGAACTTATTTTGAAATGTTGGTCTTTAGAGTTTACAATGTAACAGAGATTGTAGTAATTAAATGAATAGGACACATCCAGGACATTGCCATAGATAATAATCTGCCGTAATTTCTAGCCATGTCCAAATATTCTGCTGTTTTTTACTTTACTAATCCCTTTTAGTTTATGCAGCACATACTAAAAACTGTCCCTTATTTTAAAATGCTACAAACGTACATTGATCTTTTATACCATTTGTCTTATGTATAATTGAAACCACTGTAAGGTCTACATGCACACTGACAGCAACAAAATGCTTTCAAAGTAGTCTGACATGGATGTAAATACATCTAACATTAGAAACCATTGTTCCAAGAAACTATATCAATCTGCTTTTTTACTTGAGTTGCATTTATTTGCTGTAACATTGGACCTAATTCAAGGTTGATTGCAAAAGCAAATTTTTCCTCTAATGGGCAAAACCATGTGCACTGCAGGTGTGGCAGATATAACATGTGCAGAGAGAGTTAGATTTGGGTGGGTTATTTTGTTTCTGTGCAGGGTAAATACTGGCTGCTTTATTTTTACACTGCAATTTAGATTTCAATTTGAACACACCCCACCCAAATCTAACTCTCTCTGCACATGTTATATCTGCCCCCCTCCCCCTGCAGTGTACATGGTTTTGCCCATTAGAGGAAGATTTTGCTTTTGCAATCAACCTTGAATTAGGCCCATTTTAGGGAATATCGCTTGTTAAATTTCTATGTGTCTCTGCATTTCAGCACAATGGAAAGCATGCAACTGTTGGTAATGTACATCAGACATGAATTGATCATGACTACATCTGATATGCATTTTTACTAGCATGAAAAATTATTCTAAAATGCCAGGGGGTGTATATCCTTTATGGGTTTGTCAGACAAGAGCTTTATTAAATGTTGGTCACACCATGTTCTGGATGGCTTGTTTCCAATTTTTTCCATCAGAAGTGTGCTAACACTGGAGTTAATGATCCTGTTGCTACATTTCAGCTGAGTTTGCTTGTGCTGTAAAAAATGTATAATGGTGTTGTACTGTGGACCTAATTCAGAGTTGTACATTAATGCAAATGCGATTTTCTGGGCTTCGGAACTGCTAATGGTAGCATGTGAAGCTGCTGCCCAGAATTAAAAAGCGACACCCACCAGAGCGATTGCAAACTCATTTGCAATTGCGTACACATTCACAGCCTATCTATATATATAAATCACTCACTTACTCACTCACTCACTCTCTCACTCATCACTAATTCTCTTACTTCCCGATATGTTAGGAAGCTGAAAATTTAACAGAGGTATTCTTCAAGTGGGAAATAGGAAGACTACTTAATTAGAATTCTAGTAAACCTCCAGTAGGGGATGAAAAGGGTGTTGACATAATGACGTAATTACCGATGTGTGGTTTGCGTTAATGGAATGATAACACCCAAACCAACAATTGGATCAAAATTATGATTGCATCTCCAGTGTGTAGAATTTCATAAACTACAAAAATGGTCCTGTCACTTTTTACCGTATCTGCTACGGGTGCTCCTCGGGTAACGCTAAGAACCATGGATTAATATTTATTTACTAAGATGTCTCAAATTTACATCTCTATAGATTTACCAAATTTTTAACACTCATTTATATAGTATGAACAACCGTGAAAATCAGAAACTCCCGTGTGAAGAACGGGTAGAACAGCTAGTACAAAATAAGGAGGAACATCAACTGTTCGAGTAGGTCTATGGCGTCACAGACTGGCCACGGCAGTAGTGACACAGGCGCCATGTTTCTCTGCGTACATGATCGGCATAGCGTACAACTCTGAATTAGTCCCTGTGTTCCATAATACTAGCTGCATGATCCAAATCGAAGAAAACCTGTGCAAATCATTAAAATGTAGCAAAATCAATTAATTTCTACTTTATAGTTATTTTATCTCCACACTAACTGGATATGTACTGTATGTAAAATGTACATTGTCATAGCTACGTGTCTAAATACAACATCAAAGCTGAATTGATGTAAAAATGCTATAGAAATGTCTTGCACAATTTGACAACTAATAAACAATAATCATAGACTGTTTTTTTAAATAGATTGAGGGACACCTTAATTAATCTACACACTTACAATGGAAAATAAGCATTTTGGTAATGAAAACTGGCAGATATTTGTAAGCCTTTTCTAGTTGTTTCTGACTCATTTAACTGTGCACAGGTGCTTATTATATTATTAAAAGATTTGATTGTCTACATTACTGCACAATTAATCATCAACTTCAAAAGTAAACAGATGCAGATGCTTTATGTTCAAGCATATTTCAGTGTGCCTGAAGATAAAGCACTCTTATAAAGGACGCTAAATATAGCATTAAAGAAACAATAAAGAAAATGTTAAAACAAGGTGTGTGCTAATCAGTAGCCAAGATGCTATAAAATGTTACTTTTACTGACAATTAAAAATATTTAACATCACTTATGTGGGAGTACACTGAGAACAAAGACAATTCAACTACACGATTGAGAAGAATGAAAATAATTTGCTCCTCTGGAATTTTTTCTTTTTAACTCACAATTTTTCTCATTGTATTTTTGCACAAATTAAAAGAGTCTATTATATCTCAATAGTTTACATAGTAGTTAGAGTAAGACCGAGTACACATTAGGCCGATATCGGCGCAATTTGCTGAAGGCACAACAAATCATGCATAACGGCTAGTGTGTACCCACTATTGTGCGCTCCTGTGGGTCGTATGCGATGTCTTCCGGTCGGCCATGCTGCGCTGGCAACTGGAAGATATTGCATGCGCCCCGGTGCTTTGTAATGAAGGACGGAACAGTGATCGTACAAGTGTGCACCTGGCCATAGGCACCTGCAGCAGTGTTTCTTAAGTCCAGACCTCATACAAACAGCTCATGTTTTCATGATTTATTTAATCACACACAGATGACATGGCTGGATCATTTATTATCCTAACAGTTGTCATATACAGGAAAGCCTCAAAATATTAGCTGCTTGAGGAAAATGAATTAACAAATACTACGTTTTAAGAGCATCTGTTTTACTGATCACGGAAATTAGAAATTCTGCTCATAGAAGAATCTGAGAATGTATGTTTTATTGAAATGTCTTTATTGTACTAATGCCTTAGCCACTGCCCACATGATTGCTCTTTGTATATGTTAAAAATTAATAAAAGCTGATTGCAAAAAAACAAAAAACAAAAAAAACTATGTATAGTACATTAGAGAGATGCTCTTCACATGCACATGGCTAATGTATATGTTGCAACCAGGGGTGTGGTTCTGGGGGCCCCATAGCATAATTTCCATGAGCCCCCCAGGTGACTGCTCAAAGGCACGTCCCTGTCCCCCCCCTCCCATGGACTACTAAAAGACCCCCTTCACCCCCCATGACTACTTAAAGACCCCCCTGGTGGATTACCTGCAGTGGGTAGGCACTTACCTCTGGGGCCCCATTTGCAGCTTTATACGTGTTAGCATTGTGCTGCTGCCCTGCAGTCACATCTTCTCTCCCAGACGGCTCCGTATAGGGATGGTCATCGGCCATCGACGATTCAAAATCAGCAAAGGTCGATGTCGAATACTTTTACCATCGATGGGGGAGAACCAGATGGTTTCCCGCCATCAATGGTTCACTGCTAAAGAATGTTTTTTCTTTATCTCAGTGTCAGGGCACAGAGCTTAGCCCTGCCCCTTGACACCCGCATAGCCACCCCACCTGGGCTCTGATTGGCCCGCATTTCATTATACAGTAATGTAGGGGTGAATATCGATGGGTAAAACCATTGATGGATCTCTTCCAGATGGTTTTACACCATTGATGTTATCCATCGATGGATAACCCACCGATGGCCATCCATAGCTCTGTATCATCTCTCCTCAAAGTCGCTGGGAGGAGGCGGTCCAGTGGTCCGTGACATCCCTGCAGACTCAGCCACGCCTCCTCCCAGCATCAGTTAGTATTAGTACTCAGGAGAGGCGGTGTGAGTTGGTGTGGCTGCAGATACAAGCAGCCATGGCCGGGGTTCAGCAATTAGGTGCAGAGGAAGTGTAGGACACGGGCCCCAGAGATGGCCTGGACTCCATAGCAGCCACATCCGCTGCACCTATTGTAGCTACGCCCTTGTATATAAGGGATGTAGTTATGTTACCGGTGGTCTCCTGACAATACTGGCACCTACTTCCCGCCCCCTCACAATCCCGACAGATCAGCATGCCGACTTGCAGGGACTATTCCTATTCGTGGGTGTCCACATAGTTGGTGAGGTTGAAAAAAGAAAAATGTCCATCGAGTTCATATTCATATTCCACGACACCCACGGAGTGGGAATAGAACCTGTGGCGAGCGCAGCGAGGCCGCAAGGGGCTTCATTGCGATCGCCCCCCTCCCCGCCGGGCATTTCAATGCCGGGATCCCGGCGCCAGTGTGGTCCGCCGGTCACGCAATACAGACCCGTATATACTGCATGTTGTTCTGAATAATGCAGGGTGGGGTGGGGGATGGGCATTTATTAACTGTTTCTTTATTATTTTCATGTAAACACAGGCAACACAGAATTATTAGGACAGTGACTGAACTCACAGCTCACCTTCAGTCAGTTTTATGTCTTTATATTCTTATTTGGATTGCTACCAGTCTTCAGATCCTTCTTTCAAAGTACACTGACTGTCTCACACTGGTGCTGCTAGGAATGCTGGGAGGTCGGGCTTCCCATAAGGCTTGCAGATAATTGGGGCTGGGCTGGACAGTGACTACAGGGATGCTGGGAGAAGCTTTAATGTCATCGTCCCTCCCAGCATGTCTATCAGAGAAGAGCTATAGTGCACTTTCACAGGGAAGAATGCTGGCTCATGGATGCTGGGCGGAGGCATGACATCATCGCCCTTTCCAATTGGCGGGCAGAAACTGGTGGGGGAGGGCTGGGTGACGCTGGATGAGGGGAGAACACAGAAGGCTTCAGGGTTTTCTGGGAGGAGGTGTGACCATCCCTCCAAGCATGCAGGAAGTACTGCAGAGGTGAGAGCTGGTGCAGGGGAGGTGAGCCCGGGGGCGTGGCCATATGCTGCTGGGCCCCGTAGCAACTGCACTCCCTGCACCTATGGTAGCTACGCCCTTGGTTCCAACTCTGTACTACGTTTTTCTGGTTCTTTGTACAATCTGCTCCACCACAGAGCACCAGGCTACAGATGGGCTAGAGTAGCTTTGCTCATTCTGTTTCTGCAGTTTTTTTGTCTGTAATCTTATTTTGGACGGAGCATAAGCTCTTCAGTTGCTGAGCTGACCTAACCTACAGTATCTGTCCACTGTGTCCATCCACTCCAGTGGCTGTGCTGACCTGACCTATCTATGTCCATCATGTCCATCAACTCTAGTGGCTGAGCTGACCTGACCTACAGTATCTGTCCACTGTGTCCATCCACTCCAGTGGCTGAGATGAACTGACCTACAGTGTACACCATGTCCATCAACTCCAATGGCTGAGCTGACCTGACCTACAGTATCTGTCCACTGTGTCCATCCACTCCAGTGGCTGAACTGACCTGACCTACAGTATCTGTGTCCACCATGTCCATAAACTCCAGTGGCTGAGCTGACCTGACACTGTGTCTATCCACTCCAGTGGCTGAGTTGACTTATCTGTCCACTCCAATCCTCTCCTGCTGTGTTGTTAATATTGGCTGAGCTAGAGTACAGTACAGGCAGTTAACAAGTCATTGTTTATTATTTTTTATATTGCAGGAGCTTAGTTACATCTATTGTCTAAGTGTGTCAAACTGATGTTGCACTGTGACTCCGCAGCCATACCACACTGCTTTCGCACAAATAATATAAGCACTGTGACTCTGTATTGTGACTTGTCATTTGCTAAAAAAAGTCTTAAAAAATCTTTCAGCTATATCACAGCACCTGCAATCTCCACCGCCAACACCATCATCATCAATATACTCACTAATGATTGGAGGTAGTCCACATTCCAATTTGATAAGGCTAGGTGACTCCTCCCCTATCAAGGATTCCTCAGAAGAATCCTTGAGTGCTAGGCCTGATGATGATGATGATGATGATGATGATGATGATGATGATGATGATGATGATGATGATGATTCTGGGGTAAATCTTCATCCCAGAAGGGGACCAAGAAGACTACTAGTAGTCTCAAACAACAATTGAATGTTTAACACTTTTTTGCAAGAGGAAGCAAGTATGACAGCTGTCACCCAGTCGCACAGCGGATCACTAACGCCATGATGGATATGCTAGTATTAGATCTGCATCCAATATCTGCCAGAAATGCAGTGGGGTTTAGGCAGTTACTTGAGGTTCTTTGTCCGTACTAGCAAATTCCATCTCAGTTCCATTTTACTAGAGAAGCAACTCCTCATCTGTACCAGATTGTTACAAAAAAAATGAATTATTGGCTTACAAAATGCCATTGTACCTGCTGTCAACTTAACCACTGATATGTGGACACTGGGCAAACTAAATATTACATGACTGTGGTAGCCCACTGGGTGGGTGAATCACCTTCAGCAGCAGGAACAGCAGCAGCATCCAACACACAACAGCAGCTCATTCAGAGGCAGGCTATCACTAGCTTCACTAAAGGTGCACAGACACTAGACAACCTATAAACAATGCATTCTCGTTAACGATTTCCCTTGAACTCCCCCGGCAGCTCCCCGACAGTCCTGGGCAAACGATATAGTACAATACACATAAGATATATCTTAAGATCTGGGAGTGGCTACATCCAGGAGCATTCTGTCACTGACGATAGCTTCAGATCTACCCTGCAGCAAGGAAGATCAGAAGCTCCGACCAATGACCAGCGGGGCCGCGCATCGTGATTGTTATCGTTCACAGACACTGAACGATCTGCACTGTTATTAACGATTTGTAATTCCGATCCATCGGAAATTGCCAAATCGCTCATAATAACGTCTAGTGCAGTGGTTCTCAAACTCGGTCCTCAGGACCCCACACAGTGCATGTTTTGCAGGTAACCCAGCAAGTGCACAGGTGTATTCATTATTCACTGGCACATTTTAAAATGTCCACAGGTGGAGCAAATTATTTCAATTGTGATTCTGTGAGGAGACCTGCAAAACATGCACTGTGTGGGGTCCTGAGGACCGAGTTTGAGAACCTGTGGTCTAGTGTATGGGCACATTAAGAGCTGCACTGCTGACAACCTGTTATAAAAACTAAGGTATATCATAGTAAAATGGCTTACCCAGCTTGTACTTACCTCAGAATTTGTAATTTCACAAATATTGTTAAAGCATTACAGCTGGTTGCTCACACAATCAACTTGCAGTCAACACTACATTTTGACATCTGGTCGGCTCTAAAAGAATTGCCAAAATTAGTGACACCTCTCCTGTAACTTCATCTGATACATTTAACAGCCAAAGAATGGTGGAGCATTATTTTAATGAAAGCATACAAATAGGTATGTCACAGACTCCCTTTGACTACTGAAAGGAAAAAAAGGCAATTTGGAGGCCCTTGTACAAGCTCACTTTGCATTACTTAAGTTGCCTACCCTCCATTGTGTACTCTAGCACAGCCGAGAATCTTGTCAGACAACGGAATTGGAGGCTACTTCCTCAAAATGTGTAAAAGAAGATGTTTAGCAAAATGAACTTCAAATTCCACACGGAAGACCTTTACCGGCAATAACATCAAAGTACAGAGAATTCGATTATGGTGAATTCCAGCAGGAATTAAATAATATTGTGTAAGGATGATGTACACACTGCTGAGGGTGAGGATGAGGATGATAATGACAATAACATCTTGCCACTGTAGAGATCAGAACTATTAGCTTAGCTGCCTTAAGCCCATTAGTAGCTTGTTTTGTGGGGGCCCAAACAGACCAAGCACTTCAGCTACAAAAGTGTCAGTCCCTGTCACTGAAGTGCTTGGTTTGTTAAACTGTGTATGTCCTTTTTAATATCCGACATGAGGTTGGTCGAGAGGTCCCAAATACAAAATGCACATCAAATGAATTCAATTTTAATTTAAGATGTGCTAGAAATGCTGCTGTAACTCAAGGTAAAACATCAATAGGTAAAATAACACTAGAAGCAATTATTTTTTAGTGTTGGGCCCCTGTGAATGCAATATATAACCATTAAAAAGTACATAAAACACATTTATAAAATAAAATTGGTTTTGTGCGCCACGGACATACTGGTGTTTTAGATGCGTTTTGAACTCTAATAACAAAAAATGATAGCAAAAAAGCATATCAAAGGCTGTGCTGTCAAATAATTTACATGAAAAGAGTTATGTGTGCTTGTGGACAGAAAAATACTTCAAAAATTATGTTATCTAAGAGAGTCTGTGGAAATTACAGAAGGAAAAGGTACAATCCCACTGCTTCTATGCCACTGGATGGACAGACTTGTACTAAGCAATAATAAAAGGTAAGGTGGGCCCTTATTTCAAATAAACCTATTTCCTTTTGGACTGAGTTTACTGTACACTATAGCAGAGCATACAGTATTTGCCCATCATGGAAATTCTGAAGCAGTAATACTGCATTCACAGCTATGACATCATAATAATTTTCAGAAGTGTCACAAGGTGGGTTTGAGGGGTACGAACCACACCTGGGTGTCAGCTTTCCAGGGGGTAACACCAAAATACCGGCTCCTCCATAGTGACAGGGAGTGCTGCACTGAGCCATTCTTGTGCATCCGCATTACTTGTTCACACTCAAAATTACAGGACTTTATCCGGGCTTCACCCACTCTGTGGAATGCCCTCCCACGCACAATAAGACTCGCCTTTAGTCTCCAAACCTTTAAACGTTCCCTGAAAACTCACCTCTTCAGACAAGCCTATCAAATTCCAGACCCACCCACATAACCTTCAGTGCTTCCCTATCTAATTACATCCTCTCTGTACAGTATACATAGCATCACATATTTTGTCTTTCTTTACTCTCACACCCTCCTGACACTTGGCCAACATTGCGGGGTATCATCATACAACCCATTGAGAACCTGGCAATCTGGTGGGCCATTATGCAATAGATGGCATCTATCCTTGTGTATCTATGCCTATTTCCCTATAGATTGTAAGCTTGCGAGCAGGGCCTTCCTACCTTTATGTCTGTCTGTTTTTACCCAGTTTTGTTCTATTACTGTTGTTCTAATTGTAAAGCGCAACGGAATATGCTGCGCTATATAAGAAACTGTTAATAAATAAATATGTCGATCAATATGGTGAGTCCATAATGTTCACATGTTCCGAATGTCAACACTCAGTGCATATACATGTTCAAGATATCAACAGATGACATTTCGAAATCCACATTGTTGACACTGACATAATCTACCCATTTTCAGAATGTCGGCATTGTGAATGTACATAAGCAGAATGCTGACAGTACTATTTTATCTTAAAACTAATCCTAACTGCAGCCTAATCCAAACTCTAATTGGTGCCTAACCTCCACCCTAATTGTATGTGTCAACATTGTTACTATCGACATTCACAAAGTAGACATTTGAACATGTTGACATTATGACAATGTCGTCATTGTGCAGGTTGACATTTTCTTTTTTGACATTTTAAACACGTTGGTATCCTGAATGTCCACATTCAGAACATGATGACATTCTGCTGTTGACATTTTGATTGTCAACATTCTGAATGTTGACTACCTGGAACCCCAGCAAATATCCTGGCAGCAATGCCTATAATGTTAGCATCATTGTTGGATTTAGGCGGCATACCCTGTACCGTGTAATAATGCAGAACTCTAAGAAGATTGTTTCAGACTTTTATTGACGGCGCAAAATAATTTTCCATGAAGGAGAGAAATTGAGCTGAGTGCTACGCAAAATCCCATCATTTGCATAAAAACAACGATTTGGATTCACATTTTGAGAGATTTCTCTTGAAATATCCTAATTTGTTACTGACAATTTTACAATATCATAATTAGTAATAGATACTGTCACTGAAATCATCAAGAATGCGACATTGTGAAATTAATTCTAGAGGTTGCTATGTGTAGCGGGCTCTCATAGACATGACCAGTGGCAGGCTCGGACTGGCCCACAGGGGTACAGGGGAAACCACCAGTAGGCCCCACTGCCTGGGGGGCCCTCCTGCTCTAGGGATCAGGTTCTAGACTGTGCACTTGAATTATATATTATACATGTTACCTTATACTGCACAGGATTATGATGTATGCTCTACAGTACATTGCTGTCATTAATCTGGCACATTATCATGCATGCACTAGCATTAATTACTATATAAATTATCAAGGAGTCCAGACCAGGTACTCTATAATGGTTAGCCAAACCTCTGCTGTGGCTGGCCACACCCCCTTTGGAGGCTGGCCACACCTCTAATCATGGGCCCCTACCACTGCATACCCCCGGTGGGCCCTTCATGCTCCAGTCCGACACTGACCAGTGGTGTGCAGAGGAAAGCTGCTGAAGACAGACAACTACCAGGAGGGTAAGTATACAACAGCTTTATTTTAAAAAGCACCTACCACACAGGGGTAGTTCTAGACCATGTAGAGCCAAGGGTGAAAAGTACTTTTGGAACCTCCCTTAAAAAAAAAATCTATACTTTTTTTTGTGTGTACTAAATAAAAATATAAACCTCTGAAAAAAATGGGCGGACAATGGCCCTCATTCCGAGTTGTTCGCTCGCTAGCCGCTTTTCGCAGCAGTGCACACGCTAAGCCGCCGCCCTCTGGGAGTGAATCTTAGCTTAGCAGAATTGCGAACGAAAGATTCTCAAAATTGCGAATAGAAATTTCTTAGCAGTTTCTGAGCAGCTCGAGACTTACTCTGCCACTGCGATCAGTTCAGTCAGTTTCGTTCCTGGTTTGACGTCACAAACACACCCAGCGTTCGCCCAGACACTCCCCCGTTTCTCCAGACACTCCCGCGTTTTTCCCAGAAACGGCAGCGTTTTTTCACACACACCCATAAAACGGCCAGTTTCCGCCCAGAAACACCCACTTCCTGTCAATCACACTCCGATCACCAAAACGAAGAAAAAACCTTGTAATGCCGTGAGTAAAATACCAAACTTCTTAGCAAATTTACTTGACGCAGCCGCAGTGCGAACATTGCGCATGCGCAGTTAGAGGAAAATCGCACCGATGCGAAGGAAAATAACGAGCGAACAACTCGGAATGAGGGCCAATGTCTTCAGTTGCTAGTCACTATTCATGTAGGTGATCACTTGGTCCGGAAACTGTTTGTTTGCGCCTGCTGCCCCCTGTCACTGGAGGAAAGACGCATCAGTGAGCAGTGCAGAAGGCATATGTTGGAGGTCGCGCCTCCTTGGTGAGCCGCTGGGTCCTAGCTTCCAGCAGCTGTTGCCCACCAGTAAACCAAGGCAGCGAGGAGCGCATCTTTATCAGATGGGCTGGCTGGTTGACTGAAACTATGCCCCCAGCCCACTTTGTCTTGTGCAGAAACAATGCCAGTCCCCTCCATAAGCCACTCCTGCCCACACACAATATAAAAGAAAAATAGGTATGATGAATAGTGGGCTCAAAGAATGCTTCATGTAATGTACCTTTATCAACACCAACTGTACATGAATAAATAGCAATAGGCATATTTGGCTCACATTTACAGCACATTTCCAAGGACATACTGTATGCGCTTGTATTCTATACATATGCTTACAAGTACACAGCCAGTAAGAAAAAATGCCTACACACAGAAACAGGGGCAAACACATCTGAAATGACAGCTTTAACTCTATCAGAAACAATCACACATGTGCACACTCACAGAGAATCAGCTCATCCCCCACTCAATCACCTTTATGTAGGGAAACCTAAAGAAGATTACAGTTAAGTAGTGTCAAGAAGCTCTGAGTGTACTGAAAGTGACAGCTTCTCTACAAGCTAAAGTATGGTAACTGCACAATTTATTCATTCATTTACTTATTTATAAAGTATGTTACCAAGAAAAAATACATTGAAAGATTGAAAGTCAACAATACTGTATCTTCTGGACATTCTGCAATATAGTAGCGAAGTAGGGAGCAATAGAAAATATGGACATACTAATATTTGCTGGTTCATACTTATTTATTCACTCACTCACTCACTCACTCAAATAGTTGTTAAAAATGTTAAATCATTTACAAAAGTTCAGTGTTCATATGCACGCAGGGACACAAGGGGAAATTTGGCAAGCAGCAGGTTTTCCGTCATTTAAAACCTACTGTATGAACAAACCCAGTGGTTTGGGGTGGCCAAACCCAGTGTTTACTAAGCATCGGATCTGACACTGCTGTAAACCACTACTGTATCCTGCTGCAAACTTGACAAAATCTGCCTCTGTTCTCCAGCATTGCACATATACCTAGGATCTGTGCAAACTTCTATATAACAAAAATAAAAATATAAAGACAAAAGATTCTGAAGTCTAGGCTCATAGTAAAAAATATCCCCACCCAATGTTCTACTAAACAATATTATGCCTTACCAACAGAGCCGTAAATGGACTTTGTGGTGCCCCGTGCCAGAGAGAGAATAGGTGCACCCCCTTACCCCCATTTTTTCAATAGGCGCATGCCTTGTAGGGAAGGGGCATGACAAGATTGATCCCAGAGAAAGCCCATGCTATGATGCCCCTTTATATATATATATATATATATATATATATATATATATACACACGTACACTGCTCAAAAAAATAAAGGGAACACTTAAACAACACAATGTAACTCCAAGTCAATCACACTTCTGTGAAATCAAACTGTCCACTTAGGAAGCAACACTGATTGACAATCAATTTCACATGCTGTTGTGCAAATGGAATAGACAACAGGTGGAAATTATAGGCAATTAGCAAGACACCCCCAATAAAGGTGTTGCTCTGCAGGTGGTGACCACAGACCACTTCTCAGCTCCTATGCTTTCTGGCTGATGTTATGGTCAATTTTGAAAGCTGGCGGTGCTTTCACTCTAGTGGTAGCATGAGACTACAACCCACAAAAGTGGCTCAGGTAGTGCAGCTCATCCAGGATGGCACATCAATGCGAGCTGTGGCAAGAAGGTTTGCTGTGTCTGTCAGCGTAGTGTCCAGAGCATGGAGGCGCTACCAGCAGACAGGCCAGTACATTAGGAGACGTGGAGGAGGCCGTAGGAGGGCAACAACCCAGCAGCAGGACCGCTACCTCTGCCTTTGTGCAAGGAGGAACAGGAGGAGCACTGCCAGAGCCCTGCAAAATGACCTCCAGCAAGCCACAAATGTGCATGTGTCTACTCAAACGATCAGAAACAGACTCCATGAGGGTGGTATGAGGGCCCGACGTCCACAGGTGGGGGTTGTGCTTACAGCCCAACACCGTGCAGGATGTTTGGTATTTGCCAGAGAACACCAAGATTGGCAAATTCGCCACTGGCGCCCTGTGCTCTTCACAGATGAAAGCAGGTTCTCACTGAGCACATGTGACAGACGTGACAAAGTCTGGAGACGCCAAGGAGAACGTTCTGCTGCCTGCAACATCCTCCAGCATGACCGGTTTGGTAGTGGGTCAGTAATGGTGTGGGGTGGCATTTCTTTGGGGGGCCGCACAGCCCTCCATGTGTTCTCCAGAGGTAGCCTGACTGCCATTAGGTACCGTGATGAGATCCTCAGACCCCTTGTGAGACCATATGCTGGTGCAGTTGGTCCTGGGTTCCTCCTAATGCAAGACAATGCTAGACCTCCTGTGGCTGGAGTGTGTCAGCAGTTCCTGCAAGACAAAGGCATTGATGCTATGGACTGGCCCGCCCGTTCCCCAGACCTGAATCCAATTGAGCACATCTGGGACATCATGTCTCGCTCCATCCACCAACGCCACGTTGCACCACAGAGATGTCCAGGAGTTGGCGGATGCTTTAGTCCAGGTCTGGGAGGAGATTCCTCAGGAGACCATCCGTCACCTCATCAGGAGCATGCCCAGGCATTGTAGGGAGGTCATACAGGCACGTGGAGGCCACACACACTACTGAGCCTCATTTTGACTTGTTTTAAGGACATTAAATCAAAGTTAGATCAGCCTATAGTGTGTTTTTCCACTTTAATTTTGAGTGTGACTCCAAATCCAGACCTCCATGGGTTAATAAATTTGATTTCCATTGATAATTTTTGTGTGATTTTGTTGTCAGCACATTCAACTATGTAAAGAACAAAGTATTTAATAAGAATATTTCATTCATTCAGATCTAGGATGTGTTATTTTAGTGTTCCCTTTATTTTTTTGAGCAGTGTATATATATGTAAATAATACACACACATTCATAGACCACAGCAAGAAAGTGGATTTGAACACAAATCCTCTTTATACCATATTCATGCACATAACTTTAGAGCTTGTTTTATTCAGTTACAATAACATTTATTAAATGACGCATTTCAAGATTTTGCCATAGCCAGGATTCAAATCTATAACCTGTTGAATTCTGATCAAACACCCTACTCATTGAGCTATTTGATCCTGCATAAAAACGATGAACACTATATGAATTTACTGGTACTTTGTAAAAAAAAATTATTAATATTGCGGCTGAGCAGATCTATGTAGTATTGCAGCCAATCTCTTGCAGCTATACACTACATAGATCTGCTCAGCCGCAATACTGATAATTTTTACACAAAGTATAAGGTAAGTTTCAAATAGTTAGACTTCTCTAGCTTAGCATTATCTACCTTTCTATGCAATGGCAGATAGCTCTATGAATAGAGTGTCCGACTGCAATACCACTGGAAATGGGTTTAAATACTAGGTATGTCAGCATCTGGAAATGTAATAAAGGACAGTGTGACTGAATTACAAAGAGATCTCAAGTTGAGTTCATGAATGTTGTATAGGTATTAGTGACAGAAGGTGTCAGTGTAGAAGACAGGGCCGACCAGGGCTTCAAAAAGGGGGGAAGCTGCAAGTGAAAGTAATTAAAACAGATAAAATGACAAGTGCCGCCAACAGCACCCCCTACCCTGCAGCGCTATGTGTGGTGCCCCCTCCCAGGGCCGGATTAACAATGGGGCGGATGGAGCTGCAGCTCCAGGCCCCCCACTGAAAATAGGCCCACAGATTCCCTGCAGTTCAGATTGTGTTGACAGGAAAAAAAAACTTTTCTCTTGTCATCACCAATAGTATTCCCTCACTCGACTCCTGTCTCAGAGAGCCAAAGCTCTGCCTATCCCCTTCCAAGCTGCCAGCAGCTGTGCACAAACGCTCTCCCAATGTCGGCTGAAGCTCATACCCAGGCCAGGTTCGATATAGGCTCCGCCCCAGATCGCAATAAGCTCCGCCTCCTTGTCCATCTACAGCAGTGCTCACGATTGGCAAAAGGTCTTCTCACATGCCATCCCATTAAAGCTCTGGGCCATTACAAGCTCCGCTACCTGGTTCTTCCACTGCTGTGCCCTCTGATGCCGAAGCTCCGCCCCTGGGCCATTCTAAGCACCGCACACTGGACAGTACACTGGAGTGCTCCCCGCCTGGGTCATCTGTGAGGTGTTCTGCAGCTGCTGTTTGAGGTACAAAGGAAGGGTGGTATTCATGTGACCGGCAGTCAGGAGACCGACGGCCACATGACCTCCACCAACATCCTGCATCCTCACTATCCCAATGGTCGGCATGCCGACCAACAGGGATTATTTCCAGTTGTGGGTGTCCACGACACCCATAGAGTAGGAATAAAACCCGTGGTGACCGCAGGTCGTCACCGAGCCCGCAGCATGGTGAGCGTAGCTGCATTCACCCCTCCCCATCCCGGCATCGGTATGCTTCCAGGATCCCAGCGTCGGTATGCTGGGAGACAGCCGGTCAGCCATACTACACCCCAAAGGAGGATATGCTGTGTATCCCTATGCCCATGACAGCACACTAAGCAGTCCTGACTTTCTCACACTAAGGGGGTCATTCCGAGTTGTTCGCTCGTTATTTTTTTGTCGCAACGGAGCGATTAGTCGCTAATGCGCATGCGCAATGCCCGCAGTGCGACTGCGCCAAGTAAATTTGCTATGCAGTTTGGTATTTTACTCACGGCATTACAAGGTTTTTTCTTCGTTCTGGTGATCGGAATGTGATTGACAGGAAGTGGGTGTTTCTGGGCGGAAATGGGCCGTTTTATGGGTGTGTGTGAAAAAACGCTACAGTTTCTGGGAAAAACGCGGGAGTGGCTGGAGAAACGGAGGAGTGTCTGGGCGAACGCTGGGTGTGTTTGTGACGTCAAACCAGGAACGACAAGCACTGAACTGATCGCACTGGCAGAGTAAGTCTCGAGCTACTCAGAAACTGCACAGAGAAGTCTTTTCGTATTATTGCAAATCTTTCGTTCGCAATTTTAATATGCTAAGATTCACTCCCAGTAGGCGGCGGCTTAGCGTGTGCAAAGCTGCTAAAAGCAGCTTGCGAGCGAACAACTCGGAATGACCCCTTAAGCTTCTGTGTTAACACCCAAAATCCTAACATTTAAAGTTATGTCTGCATGTTCTGTGACCTTAATTGCATACTGTTTTAAATATTGCTCAGTATATATATATATATATATATATACAAAGCGAATTGAATCGCACACACCTTCTAAATAATTTGCTGGGTGCACGGTGAAACAATCAGTACAAGGTAATCCGTGTTTTTTTTCCACATGAACCAGCACACCAAAAAGTAGCAAAATTTTCAATTCATTTAATCCATGTTAATTCTCCAAAAGTGCAATGTGCAATGTGCAAACATAGGCATGAGTAATAAAAATAATACTTAGCAGTTCAATGCATCAGAATGAATGGAGCTGCCATTCATTCTGATGCATTGAACTGCTAAGTATTATTTTTATTACTCATGCCTATGTTTGCACATTGCACTTTTGGAGAATTAACATGGATTAAATGAATTGAAAATTTTGCTACTTTTTGGTGTGCTGGTTCATGTGGAAAAAAACCATGGATTACCTTATATATATATATATATATATATATATATACTGTGTGTGTGTATATGTATATATATATATATATATATATATATATAAAATCTAATATTATCCATCTATTGTGCATGATAATCAATTGAATTCTGGCCAATGTGTATTACGGACGCTACCATGTGGTGTAATGTAACAAACAGACGCTGCCGTGAGAGGTGTAATGTGACTCGGACACTTCCGCGTCGTGTAATGTAACTAATGGATGCTGCTGTCCGGTGTAAAGTGAATAGTGACTAACGGACGCTGTGCAGTGTAATGTGACGAATGGACGCTACCGTGCTGCGTAATGTGACTAACGAATGCTTCCATGTGGTGTAATGTGACTCGGACACTACCGTGCAGTGTATTTTACCTAACGGATGCTGCTGTGCGGCGTAATGTGACTAATGGACGCTACCGTGCATCATAATGTGACTAACGGATCCTACTGTGCAGCGTACTGTGACTTGGATACTACCGTGCAGTGTAATGTAACTAACGGATGCTGCTGTGCGATGTAATGTGAATAGTGACTAATGGACACTGCTAGCGGTGTAATGTGACTAATGGAACTGCACACTATTGTGCAGTGTAGTGTGACTGTCGTACACTACCGTGCAGTGTAATGTAATTAACGGACGCTGCTGTGTGGTGTAATGTGACTAACGGACACTGCTAGTGGTGTAATGTGACTAACAGACGCTACACACTACAGTATGGTGTAATGTGACTGTTGTACACTACTGTGCGGTGTAAACTGGCTAACGGACGCTGCCGTGCAGTGTAATGTAATTAACAGATGCAGCCGTGCGGTATAATGTGACAAACAGATGCTGCCATGCGATGTAATGTAACTAACCAACGCTGTTGTGCAGAGTAATGTGACTAATGGATGCTGCCGTGTGGTGTAATGTGACTAACAGAATGCTGATGTGCGGTGTAATGTGACTAACGGATGCTGTTGTGCAGTGTAATGTGACTAATGGACGCTGTTGTGCGGTGTAATGTGACTAACGGATGCTGCCGTGCAATGTAATGTGACTAACAGATGCTGCTGTGCCCTTTATAAAATATAGAGGGTGGCACCAATGGACTTTCAGGCACAGGCACCAAAATGTTTAGTTATGGCTCTAGTGGTCACTGATGCTCTCTGTAGTATACGGGGGTCACTGATGCTCTCTGTAGTATATGGTGGTCATTGATGCTCTCTGTAATATACAGTAGTCACTGATGTTCTCTAATATATGGTGGTCACTGATGCTCTCTGTATTAAACAGGCGTCACTGATGCTCTACGTAATATATGATAGTCACTGATGCTCTCTGTAATATATGGTGGTCACTGATGCTCTCTGTAGTATATGGAGGTCACTGATGCTCTCTGTGGTAGACGGGGGTCACTGATGCTGTCTGTAGTATACGGGGGTCACTGATGCTCTCTGTAATATATGGTGGTCACTGATGCTCTCTGTAATATATGTTGGTCACTGATTTTCTCTGTAATATAGGGTGGTCACTGATGCTCTCTGTAGTATACAGTGGTCACTGATGTTCTCTGTAATATAAAGTGGTCACTGAAGCTCTCTGTAGTATATGGTGGTCACTGATGCTCTCTGCAGTATACAGTGGTTACTGATGCTTTCTGTAGTATACGGGGTCACTGATGCTCTCTGTAGTATACAGTAGTCACTGATGCTCTATGTACTCTATGGTGGTCACTGATGCTCTCTGTAATATATGGTGGTCATTGATGCTCTCTGTAGTATACAGTGGTCATTGATGCTCTCTGTAATATATGTTGGTTACTGATGCTCTCTGTAATATAAAGTGGTCACTGAAGCTCTCTATAGTATATGGTGGTCACTGATGCTCTCTGCAGTATACAGTGGTCACTGATGCTGTCTGTAGTATACGGGGGTCACTGATGCTCTCTGCAGTATATAGTGGTCACTGATGCTCTATGTAATCTGTGGTGGTCACTGATGCTCTCTGTAATATATGGTGGTCATTGATGCTCTCTATAGTATACAGTGGTCACTGATGCTCTCTGTAATATGTAGTGGTCACTGAAGCTCTCTGTAGTATATGGTGGTCACTGATGCTCTCTGCAGTATACGGTGGTCACTGATGCTGTCTGTAGTATACAGTGGTCACTGATGCTCTCTGTAGTATGCAGTGGTCCCTGATGCTCTATGTAATATATGGTGGTCACTGATGCTCTCTGTTATATATGGTGGTCACTGATGCTATCTGTGGTATACAGTGATCACTGATGCTCTCTGTAATATATAGTGGCCTCTGATGCTCTCTGTAATATATAGTGGTCACTGATGCTCTCTGTAATATACGGTGGTCACTGATGCTCTCTGTAATATATGGTGGTCACTGATGCTCTCTGTAGTATATGGAGGTCACTGATGCTCTCTGTAGTAGACGGGGGTCACTGATGCTGTCTGTAGTATACGGGGGTCACTGATGCTCTCTGTAATATATGGTGGTCACTGATGCTCTCTGTAATATACAGTGGTCACTGATGATCTATGTAATATATGATGGTCACTGATGCTCTCTGTAATATATGTTGGTCACTGATTTTCTCTGTAATATAGGGTGGTCACTGATGCTCTCTGTAGTATACAGTGGTCACTGATGTTCTCTGTAATATAAAGTGGTCACTGAAGCTCTCTGTAGTACATGGTGGTCACTGATGCTCACTGCAGTATACAGTGGTTACTGATGCTTTCTGTAGTATACGGGGTCACTGATGCTCTCTGTAGTATACAGTAGTCACTGATGCTCTATGTACTCTATGGTGGTCACTGATGCTCTCTGTAATATATGGTGGTCATTGATGCTCTCTATAGTATACAGTGGTCATTGATGCTGTCTGTAATATATGTTGGTTACTGATGCTCTCTGTAATATATAGTGGTCACTGAAGCTCTCTATAGTATATGGTGGTCACTGATGCTCTCTGCAGTATACAGTGGTCACTGATGCTGTCTGTAGTATACGGGGGTCACTGATGCTCTCTGCAGTATACAGTGGTCACTGATGCTCTATGTAATCTGTGGTGGTCACTGATGCTCTCTGTAATATATGGTGGTCATTTATGCTCTCTATAGTATACCGTGGTCACTGATGCTCTCTGTAATATGTAGTGGTCACTGAAGCTCTCTGTAGTATATGGTGGTCACTGATGCTCTCTGCAGTATACGGTGGTCACTGATGCTGTCTGTAGTATACAGTGGTCACTGATGCTCTCTGTAGTATGCAGTGGTCCCTGATGCTCTATGTAATATATGGTGGTCACTGATGCTCTCTGTTATATATGGTGGTCACTGATGCTATCTGTGGTATACAGTGATCACTGATGCTCTCTGTAATATATAGTGGCCTCTGATGCTCTCTGTAATATATAGTGGTCACTGATGCTCTCTGTAATATACGGTGGTCACTGATGCTCTCTGTAATATATGGTTGTCACTTATGCTCTCTGTAGTAAACAGTGGTCACTTATGCTCTCTGTAGTAAACAGTGGTCACTGATGTTCTCTGTAATATATAGTGGTCATTGATGCTCTCTGTAATATATGGTGGTCACTGATGCTCTCTGTAATATATGGTGGTCAGTTAGTGCTGGTGGGTGTCCGCCGCTGGGGCTGTAATGAGTCTCCTGTTATGTGACGGTTGTGCTCGCTTACGCAGCAGGAGAGCAAAGCCATTCTTCACTGCTCCTTCTATATGATGCCTCCTCTAAT
This sequence comes from Pseudophryne corroboree, assembly GCF_028390025.1. Lineage (NCBI taxonomy): Eukaryota > Metazoa > Chordata > Amphibia > Anura > Myobatrachidae > Pseudophryne > Pseudophryne corroboree. The sequence goes on along the minus strand of NC_086444.1, from coordinate 1,035,754,094 downwards.
GGCAAATGTAAATCAGCGCCCACCGCTGATGTGAGCTGACCATGTTGGGTACTCAGCTTCAAGGTGCATGGTGGGAGTATTAGAGGAAACCACTGAACACAAAGTGGAGGGGCTCTCCCACAGCTGAACTTCTTCATAAAAAAATAAAAATAAAATTACAAGCAATCGGCTAGTGGTTGACGGCAGGCACGGTGGGGCTCTGAGAGAGGGGGCCCCAGGATAACATATCCCCTGCTCCCCCCTCCTTAATCCGATCTGCTGCAGTGGTACACAATCGGCCTTAGAGATGAGCGGGTTCGGTTTCTCTGAATCCGAACCCGCCAGAACTTCATGGTTTTTTTCACGGGTCCGAGCAGACTCGGATCTTCCCGCCTTGCTCGGTTAACCCGAGCGCGCCCGAACGTCATCATGACGCTGTCGGATTCTCGCGAGGCTCGGATTCTATCGCGAGACTCGGATTCTATATAAGGAGCCGCGCGTCGCCGCCATTTTCACACGTGCATTGAGATTGATAGGGAGAGGACGTGGCTGGCGTCCTCTCCATTTAGATTATAAGAGACTGAGAGAGATTTACTGGAGCTGACTAGGAGGAGTACTGTTACTGTAGAAGTGTAGAGACTGAGTGGAGAGAGTTTACTAGTGAGGACAGTGCAGTTTACTTTATAATCCGTTCTCTGCCTGAAAAAAGCGATACACAGCACACAGTGACTCAGTCACATACCATATCTGTGTGCACTGCTCAGGCTCAGGCCAGTGTGCTGCATCATCTATTATCTATATATAATATTATATATATCTGACTGCTCAGCTCACACAGCTTATAATTGTGGGGGAGACTGGGGAGCACTACTGCAGTGCCAGTTATAGGTTATAGCAGGAGCCAGGAGTACATAATATATTATATAGTGAGTGACCACCAGACACACAGTGCAGTTTATTTAATATATCCGTTCTCTGCCTGAAAAAAGCGATACACACAGTGACTCAGTCAGTCACATACCATATCTGTGTGCACTGCTCAGGCTCAGGCCAGTGTGCTGCATCATCTATTATCTATATATAATATTATATATATCTGTCTGACTGCTCAGCTCACACAGCTTATAATTGTGGGGGAGACTGGGGAGCACTACTGCAGTGCCAGTTATAGGTTATAGCAGGAGCCAGGAGTACATAATATATTATATAGTGAGTGACCACCAGACACACAGTGCAGTTTATTTAATATATCCGTTCTCTGCCTGAAAAAAGCGATACACACAGTGACTCAGTCAGTCACATACCATATCTGTGTGCACTGCTCAGGCTCAGGCCAGTGTGCTGCATCATCTATTATCTATATATAATATTATATATATCTGTCTGACTGCTCAGCTCACACAGCTTATAATTGTGGGGGAGACTGGGGAGCACTACTGCAGTGCCAGTTATAGGTTATAGCAGGAGCCAGGAGTACATAATATATTATATAGTGAGTGACCACCAGACACACAGTGCAGTTTATTTAATATATCCGTTCTCTGCCTGAAAAAAGCGATACACACAGTGACTCAGTCAGTCACATACCATATCTGTGTGCACTGCTCAGGCTCAGGCCAGTGTGCTGCATCATCTATTATCTATATATAATATTATATATATATCTGTCTGACTGCTCAGCTCACACAGCTTATAATTGTGGGGGAGACTGGGGAGCACTACTGCAGTGCCAGTTATAGGTTATAGCAGGAGCCAGGAGTACATAATATATTATATAGTGAGTGACCACCAGACACACAGTGCAGTTTATTTAATATATCCGTTCTCTGCCTGAAAAAAGCGATACACACAGTGACTCAGTCAGTCACATACCATATCTGTGTGCACTGCTCAGGCTCAGGCCAGTGTGCTGCATCATCTATTATCTATATATAATATTATATATATCTGTCTGACTGCTCAGCTCACACAGCTTATAATTGTGGGGGAGACTGGGGAGCACTACTGCAGTGCCAGTTATAGGTTATAGCAGGAGCCAGGAGTACATAATATATTATATAGTGAGTGACCACCAGACACACAGTGCAGTTTATTTAATATATCCGTTCTCTGCCTGAAAAAAGCGATACACACAGTGACTCAGTCAGTCACATACCATATCTGTGTGCACTGCTCAGGCTCAGGCCAGTGTGCTGCATCATCTATATATATTATATATCTGTCTGACTGCTCAGCTCACACAGCTTATAATTGTGGGGGAGACTGGGGAGCACTACTGCAGTGCCAGTTATAGGTTATAGCAGGAGCCAGGAGTACATATTATATTAAAATTAAACAGTGCACACTTTTGCTGCAGGAGTGCCACTGCCAGTGTGACTGACCAGTGACCTGACCACACTGACCACCAGTATAGTTAGTAGTATACTTATATTGTGATTGCCTGAAAAAGTTAAACACTCGTCGTGTGACTTCACTTGTGTGTTTTTTTTTTTTTTTTTTATTCTATAAAAATAAAACTCATTCTGCTGACAGACAGTGTCCAGCAGGTCCGTCATTATATAATATATAATATATACCTGTCCGGCTGCAGTAGTGATATATATATATTTTTTATATCATTTATCATCCAGTCGCAGCAGACACAGTACGGTAGTTCACGGCTGTGGCTACCTCTGTGTCTCTGCACTCGGCAGGCAGTCCGTCCATAATTGTAATACCACCTAACCGTGGATTTTTTTCATTCTTCTTTATACATACATAGTTACATAGACATCTTCTCTTTATCAACCAGTCTATATTAGCTGCAGACACAGTACAGTACGGTAGTTCACGGCTGTGGCTACCTCTGTGTCTGCACTCGGCAGGCAGTCCGTCCATAATTGTATACCACCTAACCGTGGTTTTTTTTCATTCTTCTTTATACATACATAGTTACATAGACATCATCTCTTTATCAACCAGTCTATATTAGCTGCAGACACAGTACAGTACGGTAGTTCACGGCTGTGGCTACCTCTGTGTCTGCACTCGGCAGGCAGTCCGTCCATAATTGTATACCACCTAACCGTGGATTTTTTTCAGTCTTCTTTATACATACATAGTTACATAGACATCTTCTCTTTATCAACCAGTCTATATTAGCTGCAGACACAGTACAGTACGGTAGTTCACGGCTGTGGCTACCTCTGTGTCTGCAGTCGGCAGGCAGTCCATAATTGTATACTAGTATCCATCTCCATTGTTTACCTGAGGTGCCTTTTAGTTGTGCCTATTAAAATATGGAGAACAAAAATGTTGAGGTTCCAAAATTAGGGAAAGATCAAGATCCACTTCCACCTCGTGCTGAAGCTGCTGCCACTAGTCATGACCGAGACGATGAAATGCCAGCAACGTCGTCTGCCAAGGCCGATGCCCAATGTCATAGTACAGAGCATGTCAAATCCAAAACACCAAATATCAGAAAAAAAAGGACTCCAAAACCTAAAATAAAATTGTCGGAGGAGAAGCGTAAACTTGCCAATATGCCATTTACCACACGGAGTGGCAAGGAACGGCTGAGGCCCTGGCCTATGTTCATGGCTAGTGGTTCAGCTTCACATGAGGATGGAAGCACTCAGCCTCTCGCTAGAAAAATGAAAAGACTCAAGCTGGCAAAAGCAGCACAGCAAAGAACTGTGCATTCTTCGAAATCCCAAATCCACAAGGAGAGTCCAATTGTGTCGGTTGCGATGCCTGACCTTCCCAACACTGGACGTGAAGAGCATGCGCCTTCCACCATTTGCACGCCCCCTGCAAGTGCTGGAAGGAGCACCCGCAGTCCAGTTCCTGATAGTCAGATTGAAGATGTCAGTGTTGAAGTACACCAGGATGAGGAGGATATGGGTGTTGCTGGCGCTGGGGAGGAAATTGACCAGGAGGATTCTGATGGTGAGGTGGTTTGTTTAAGTCAGGCACCCGGGGAGACACCTGTTGTCCGTGGGAGGAATATGGCCGTTGACATGCCAGGTGAAAATACCAAAAAAATCAGCTCTTCGGTGTGGAGGTATTTCACCAGAAATGCGGACAACAGGTGTCAAGCCGTGTGTTCCCTTTGTCAAGCTGTAATAAGTAGGGGTAAGGACGTTAACCACCTCGGAACATCCTCCCTTATACGTCACCTGCAGCGCATTCATAATAAGTCAGTGACAAGTTCAAAAACTTTGGGTGACAGCGGAAGCAGTCCACTGACCAGTAAATCCCTTCCTCTTGTAACCAAGCTCACGCAAACCACCCCACCAACTCCCTCAGTGTCAATTTCCTCCTTCCCCAGGAATGCCAATAGTCCTGCAGGCCATGTCACTGGCAATTCTGACGAGTCCTCTCCTGCCTGGGATTCCTCCGATGCATCCTTGCGTGTAACGCCTACTGCTGCTGGCGCTGCTGTTGTTGCCGCTGGGAGTCGATGGTCATCCCAGAGGGGAAGTCGTAAGCCCACTTGTACTACTTCCAGTAAGCAATTGACTGTTCAACAGTCCTTTGCGAGGAAGATGAAATATCACAGCAGTCATCCTACTGCAAAGCGGATAACTGAGGCCTTGACAACTATGTTGGTGTTAGACGTGCGTCCGGTATCCGCCGTTAGTTCACAGGGAACTAGACAATTTATTGAGGCAGTGTGCCCCCGTTACCAAATACCATCTAGGTTCCACTTCTCTAGGCAGGCGATACCGAGAATGTACACGGACGTCAGAAAAAGACTCACCAGTGTCCTAAAAAATGCAGTTGTACCCAATGTCCACTTAACCACGGACATGTGGACAAGTGGAGCAGGGCAGGGTCAGGACTATATGACTGTGACAGCCCACTGGGTAGATGTATGGACTCCCGCCGCAAGAACAGCAGCGGCGGCACCAGTAGCAGCATCTCGCAAACGCCAACTCTTTCCTAGGCAGGCTACGCTTTGTATCACCGCTTTCCAGAATACGCACACAGCTGAAAACCTCTTACGGCAACTGAGGAAGATCATCGCGGAATGGCTTACCCCAATTGGACTCTCCTGTGGATTTGTAGCATCGGACAACGCCAGCAATATTGTGTGTGCATTAAATATGGGCAAATTCCAGCACGTCCCATGTTTTGCACATACCTTGAGTTTGGTGGTGCAGAATTTTTAAAAAAACGACAGGGGCGTGCAAGAGATGCTGTCGGTGGCCAGAAGAATTGCGGGACACTTTCGGCGTACAGGCACCACGTACAGAAGACTGGAGCACCACCAAAAACTACTGAACCTGCCCTGCCATCATCTGAAGCAAGAAGTGGTAACGAGGTGGAATTCAACCCTCTATATGCTTCAGAGGTTGGAGGAGCAGCAAAAGGCCATTCAAGCCTATACAATTGAGCACGATATAGTAGGTGGAATGCACCTGTCTCAAGCGCAGTGGAGAATGATTTCAACGTTGTGCAAGGTTCTGATGCCCTTTGAACTTGCCACACGTGAAGTCAGTTCAGACACTGCCAGCCTGAGTCAGGTCATTCCCCTCATCAGGCTTTTGCAGAAGAAGCTGGAGACATTGAAGGAGGAGCTAACACGGAGCGATTCCGCTAGGCATGTGGGACTTGTGGATGGAGCCCTTAATTCGCTTAACAAGGATTCACGGGTGGTCAATCTGTTGAAATCAGAGCACTACATTTTGGCCACCGTGCTCGATCCTAGATTTAAAGCCTACCTTGGATCTCTCTTTCCGGCAGACACAAGTCTGCTGGGGTTGAAAGACCTGCTGGTGACAAAATTGTCAAGTCAAGCGGAACGCGACCTGTCAACATCTCCTCCTTCACATTCTCCCGCAACTGGGGGTGCGAGGAAAAGGCTCAGAATTCCGAGCCCACCCGCTGGCGGTGATGCAGGGCAGTCTGGAGCGACTGCTGATGCTGACATCTGGTCCGGACTGAAGGACCTGACAACGATTACGGACATGTCGTCTACTGTCACTGCATATGATTCTCTCAACATTGATAGAATGGTGGAGGATTATATGAGTGACCGCATCCAAGTAGGCACGTCACACAGTCCGTACTTATACTGGCAGGAAAAAGAGGCAATTTGGAGGCCCTTGCACAAACTGGCTTTATTCTACCTAAGTTGCCCTCCCACAAGTGTGTACTCCGAAAGAGTGTTTAGTGCCGCCGCTCACCTTGTCAGCAATCGGCGTACGAGGTTACATCCAGAAAATGTGGAGAAGATGATGTTCATTAAAATGAATTATAATCAATTCCTCCGCGGAGACATTGACCAGCAGCAATTGCCTCCACAAAGTACACAGGGAGCTGAGATGGTGGATTCCAGTGGGGACGAATTGATAATCTGTGAGGAGGGGGATGTACACGGTGATATATCGGAGGGTGAAGATGAGGTGGACATCTTGCCTCTGTAGAGCCAGTTTGTGCAAGGAGAGATTAATTGCTTCTTTTTTGGGGGGGGTCCAAACCAACCCGTCATATCAGTCACAGTCGTGTGGCAGACCCTGTCACTGAAATGATGGGTTGGTTAAAGTGTGCATGTCCTGTTTTGTTTATACAACATAAGGGTGGGTGGGAGGGCCCAAGGACAATTCCATCTTGCACCTCTTTTTTCTTTTCTTTTTCTTTGCATCATGTGCTGATTGGGGAGGGTTTTTTGGAAGGGACATCCTGCGTGACACTGCAGTGCCACTCCTAGATGGGCCCGGTGTTTGTGTCGGCCACTAGGGTCGCTAATCTTACTCACACAGTCAGCTACCTCATTGCGCCTCTTTTTTTCTTTGCGTCATGTGCTGTTTGGGGAGGGTTTTTTGGAAGGGACATCCTGCGTGACACTGCAGTGCCACTCCTAGATGGGCCCGGTGTTTGTGTCGGCCACTAGGGTCGCTAATCTTACTCACACAGCTACCTCATTGCGCCTCTTTTTTTCTTTGCGTCATGTGCTGTTTGGGGAGGGTTTTTTGGAAGGGACATCCTGCGTGACACTGCAGTGCCACTCCTAGATGGGCCCGGTGTTTGTGTCGGCCACTAGGGTCGCTAATCTTACTCACACAGCTACCTCATTGCGCCTCTTTTTTTCTTTGCGTCATGTGCTGTTTGGGGAGGGTTTTTTGGAAGGGCCATCCTGCGTGACACTGCAGTGCCACTCCTAGATGGGCCCGGTGTTTGTGTCGGCCACTAGGGTCGCTAATCTTACTCACACAGCTACCTCATTGCGCCTCTTTTTTTCTTTGCGTCATGTGCTGTTTGGGGAGGGTTTTTTGGAAGGGACATCCTGCGTGACACTGCAGTGCCACTCCTAGATGGGCCCGGTGTTTGTGTCGGCCACTAGGGTCGCTTATCTTACTCACACAGCGACCTCGGTGCAAATTTTAGGACTAAAAATAATATTGTGAGGTGTGAGGTATTCAGAATAGACTGAAAATGAGTGTAAATTATGGTTTTTGAGGTTAATAATACTTTGGGATCAAAATGACCCCCAAATTCTATGATTTAAGCTGTTTTTTAGTGTTTTTTGAAAAAAACACCCGAATCCAAAACACACCCGAATCCGACAAAAAAAATTCGGTGAGGTTTTGCCAAAACGCGTTCGAACCCAAAACACGGCCGCGGAACCGAACCCAAAACCAAAACACAAAACCCGAAAAATTTCAGGCGCTCATCTCTAAATTCGGCCTTTCATAAATTTCAGTTCCAGGCCCAAGTGGACGTTAATCTGGCACTGCCCCCTCCGCTCAAACCTAGTTACGGCCCTGCTTACCAAAAAGGGCTTGTAGAATAATAGAGGGGAGACATGCAGTCCCACCCACCCTGCTTCCAACCAGCTATACTGTAGGTCAGCATGGTTGGGTTTCCTAGGGGTTCGAGCTGGAAAAAAAACTTACAGGCCTCCCTGCTAGGTATACAAATCCCTAGTGACATTAGCACTAGGACTAGTCCCACCTAACTGGTACTGGGTGTTGGGCTAATAATTTTATATAAATCATAATAATTATAACAATGTTCTTTACTGACACACTACAGGTTCCGAATAGCCCGTCATGCCCAATTTTAAGGACTGCCAGGGCATGCTGGAACTTGCAGAACCACAAGCACCAACATGCCCTGGCAGACAGGGTCCACTGGCATGCACACATTGAATGGGGCAATAGTTTATTTAAAAAAATTTTTAAAAACCTCCCCAGATCCACCGTTCACCCTTTTATTACAAACTAATCCCTTGAGCAATGTCCTCTTAATTTAGTCATCTTCTTACTTGGAAGAAAAAAAACTCATAAACATAGCTGAGTTGCTATCAATGGAAGTCCATCACAAATGATAAGTCCATTCTGATTGGTCACAGCACGTCAGCTACCACATTATGACCATACTGTTGGTTTTACCTTTATGGTTCCACCAGCCCCAGTGGTAAAGCCTAGAGCTCTTTAGAGGAAAATCAGGGTGACCCACACTCTTTATCCCCAATTTTTTTTACCTTAGGTTTCATGACGTAGGGTTGGCAATAGGGTTGCGTAGGGTTGGCAATTAATTTAGGAGGAAACCCCACACTGTTTTTAATTTTGCCATTTTTGTATTAAAAAGCTTGTACAGATTCAAAGGATCTGCACAGTGCTTTCTATAAGCATGCCTGCCAGGTCTGTTATTTTTGCTGCAATTCCATCAAAACTGCATAACTATTTTGTTGATGACATTTCTATACAGATATCCTTGTTCGCAGAGGATCTTTGTCCAGGCCCAGTGCTACAGTCCCCCCTGATGGCGGCCCTGGGGCAAAGCTACAACAATCTCTATTTCCAACAAACACACATTTTCATCGTGATAAGAGCTTTTCACCATTTGATAAATAGGTCCCTCAAATCACGCATGGTGACAGGTGAAGCAAAGGGGTTAAACTCCTCCCCTGTTGCACAGGAGAAATTTAAATGAGTGAATTTACAGTAGCATGACATTTCTTCAGAGCTTAGATGCTCCAGTGCGACATTGAAGAACTCTCCCCCTTAACATTATCCTGCCACCACAAATGTGACTGACAAACACTGCTCTTTTCTAGATGGAACCATGTGTCAACGTCCTTGGGGAGTTTTTCTCCTGCGCTACTGCACTTAATCTAATAAGAAGGGAAATAGAGTTGTTATCAGCATTTATATTCTGATGTGTTTGCACATACAGCAGGGAATGTAAACAAGTGGCAGAGAATTAATAGCAAGAAAACATGAAGGAATGATTAGGAATGTTAACTCCTCCACAAACACCTACGTTTCATTGCTCACTCATTGCAGCACAGATTGTAGGTTTGGTCGTGTGCTGAAATAGTGAACCTCTATGTTGAATTTACATTTGAACATTTATTTAATTTTAACAATTGCCTAGGTCTGTCCAAAATACTGTTTATCAAAAGCAATCAAGTTCCAAAAGTGCATATGAAATACGAAATGTCCTCTGCGTAGATAAAAGATAAATGAGAAGAAGGTTATATCTTATGCTTTGTGTAATACAGTTATCTATTTTGATCTTATTACATCTTTCCATTACATCTGAGCTTTAGGGGACAAGTTGTTGCAGGGGATACTTAATTACTGGAGCAAATCAGCATTGCTCAAGTGCGGGGACAGCTCCCCCGAAATGCAACCATCCCCATGGTCAGTAACACTGCTTCTTCAGTAGCACTGATACTTACAGAGGCCGGGTGTTCCCAGTGCGCATGCGTGACCTCAGAAACACATGCGTATGGCCGTAAGAAGTCACTCAATTCGGAGGAGGTGTAGGGGTCCGCTGGGATCCCTCTTCGCAAACCCAGATCTGCCAGATCTGGCTGGTTGGAAGGAAAATCTGGTAATGGATGAGAGCAAATGACAATTGACCATTTGCTCCAAAATACTGGAAAATGGACAAAACCTGCCTTTCAGTCAAATTGGTTAAAACCCTTAGTTAACCAATTTGTATGAAAGACACTTTTTGTCCGTTTTCCAGTGTTTGGGAACAAATGGTCGATTGTCATTGACTCTCATCCATTACCATATTTTCATTCCAACCAGCCAGATCTGTCAGATTATCTGCCAGATAATTATATAGTGTATGCCCAGCTTTAGGCTGGTGTAAAGTTCGATTTACTTACACAAGGATAAGCAATACCTAACCATACTGTGGCTCGGGCCGCTGCGGCCGCTACACATGAACAATAACCGTTAAGATGTGTATGCACGTTGCGTATACACACCGACACGCTGTTCACACAGTGCAGTGACACGTGTGGCTGAATACACCTTATTCACCAAACAAGAATGGAATGCGACACCAGTAGTTAAATTAAATGTTATGTTGTGGTCCAACGCATCAATAATATTTACTCAAAAGATTCATGTCAAAGATACAAAAATATTACAGAGAAGAGCTACAACCAATAGCACATACGTTTGTTCGCCAGCGCTCTCGGATCCAGGCCTCAGTCAGTCTTAGCAAGATGACCTTCAGAGAATAGACTGGTGCCTGGTCAGGGAGCCTTTCTTTTATACAATGGGTCCAAATTCAATACAATGGGAAATGTAAGCTCTTCTTCCATAGGTCATGGGGCAGGTCATTTACAGTACATAAGGGGTCATAGGTTGGTTTGAATGAGTGGGCGATGCTTGGTCCAGGTGTGCTTGCAGGTCTCCACCACCGGGTTCCCGCCGAATATCAAGAGTACAGTATTTACAGTATTGGCAAATATTACAATTCTGCGCATAACTATGCGCAGAAACATGCGATTAACTGCACATAACAACCGGAATGTAGATCTCAAAATACTGCACGTTTGGATACCAAACACTAAGTCCTAACCTTGCTCTGTCCCCTCACATCCTGTAAAGCTGGATACCTCTATTGTTCTACCTGTCACGATCCGGGTATCTGGACGCCATTTCTTACCTATCAGATGCCTCCTAAGGCTGGCTCAGCGCTCCAGGACCGGATCCCATCTGTTATCCTGATGTGCACATTCCCGCATCCTCTCCTGTCTCTCTGGACGCAGTCACAGTAACGCCTTATACATCTGGCATGGCGTCTCCCGCGGCCTCCGCCGCCGTCCCTGAGCTTCTGCATTCAGAGTGGCGATTACGTCAGCCGCGGCCTCCGCTGTGTCTGCGTGGTCGGATGTGCATCTGTCAGCCTGGCGTCTCCTGTCTCCGGTGGCCGGCGCCGCCATTACTGTTTTCCAGACCACATGGATTACAATCCAAACTTCCCTCCAAGTGTCTGCATGGGCGCAGCCATCTTGGATTCTGTCAGCTGATCATGTCTACCAATCCGTTGTCAGTATTATTAATTTGCATAATTGTCTAGCCAATGCCTTCCTTGCTGCAGGTATAAATAGGTTGTGCCTGAGCAAGGAAGGCGTCAGTGCTTTGGTTGTCAAACCTAGTTCCAGTTTGTCTCTCTCCTGTGAATGTCTTCCAGGTTCCAGCTCCTGTTTCCAGACTTCTGCTATAGAGACCCGCACCAGCATTCCATCTGCGGTGTAGCCTGACTCTCCGATCCATTCTGGACTCACCTGTTTCCAGCTACAACATCACCTGCTTCCAGCTCAGCTTCCAGCAGTGTACAGCTTCTCTTAAAGGGCCGGTGTCCTTTCTGCAGTTTACCACTCTCCACCGGTATTTATTATTTCTCCGCTCTCAAATTCTACATTTCATCTACATTGCATCGCTCTCAAGCTTTATTTATTATTTAACTGGTTCCAGCCAGTATCCACTCCGTGCCAACACCTGTCTGGTTCTAACCAGTACCCACAGCAGCATTTTATCTACAGCAGTCCAGCTTTCCCTGGAACACCAGCTGGTACGACCCTGGGCTTTCCTCATTGCTACAGTTGAGCCTGGTAAGGACTTTCCAACTTGCAGATAATAAGAACTGTCTCATACCACCAGAGCTCTGTGGCCCCTGCCACCCTGTAGTACCCAGGAACTGTATTATTATTTCTCTGCTGATTTTTATGTTACTTTTTACTGCTACTGTGATGCATGGAGTTTGTCATAAATAAATATCATTGACTTTTACTCAAGTTGTCGTGGTCACGCCTTCGGGCGGTTTCTCTTCATGTTACTTACATGTCCAGGGGTCTGATACAACCTCCCAGGTTCCGGTACATCTCAGCCCCTACAACTGAGGCTGCCTTCCGTCAGCTCAGGCCCTCAGTTGTGACAGTAAGCACTGACCAAATGAATCCAGCAGGAGACCAGGATCAAGCGGCCAGGCCGATGCAAGAACTGGCAGCCCGACTTGAACATCAGGAGGCTGCACAGGGCCACATCATCCGCTGTCTCCAGGATCTCTCTACTCGGCTGGATGGGATTCAGACAACTCTCCGTGGATCAGGCGCATCTGGGGCGTCAACCACAGTGACTCCAACTATAACCCCACCCACCTTACCCGTTTCTGCTCCACGTCTTCATCTTCCAACGCCAGCAAAATTTGACGGATCTCCAAGATTCTGCAGGGGATTTCTCAACCAGTGTGAGATTCAGTTTGAGCTACAACCTGGCAATTTTCCCAGTGACCGTACAAAAATTGCCTACATCATCTCTCTTCTCAGTGGCTCAGCCCTTGACTGGGCATCACCGTTATGGGAGAGGTCCGACACCCTGCTATCTTCTTACACTGCATTCGTGTCAACATTCAGGCGCATCTTCGACGAGCCAGGCCAGGTAACTTCAGCTTCGTCTGAGATTCTCCGTTTACGCCAGGGATCACATACTGTAGGACAATATCTTATACAGTTCCAGATCCTGGCATCTGAACTGGCATGGAACGACGAGGCCCTGTATGCTGCATTCTGGCATGGTTTATCCGAGCGTATTAAAGATGAGTTGGCTACCAGAGACTTACCCTCCAAGTTAGATGAGCTAATTTCACTTTGTACAAAAGTTGACTTACGTTTCAGAGAGAGAGCAACTGAGCGTGGAAGATCATCTGCTCCAAAATCTTCTGCTCCTCCTCCTCGCCAACTGTCACCAACTAAAGATGAACCCATGCAAATTGGCCGTTCCCGTTTAACTCCTGCTGAGCGCCGAAGACGTCTCTCTGAGTCTCTCTGTCTGTATTGTGCAGCTCCGTCTCACACTATTAATGCCTGTCCCAAACGTCCGGGAAAACTCCAAATCCTAGCTCGCCAAGGAGAGGGCCGGCTAGGAGTAATGATCTCCTCTCCATCTCCTCAAGATTGTAATCTCCCAGTCTCGCTTCAAGTTGCTCAACGTTACCAGAACGTCATTGCCCTCCTGGATTCCGGAGCAGCTGGGAACTTTATTACCGAAGCCTATGTTAAACGGTGGTCCCTACCCACCGAGAGACTTCCTTCCTCCTTTTCCTTAACTGCCGTGGATGGCAGTAAAAATTTTTATACAGTTATTGCTCTAAGGACTCTACCAGTTCGTCTGAGAGTGGGAGTTCTTCATTCCGAACTTATTTCACTTTTAGTGATTCCAAGAGCCACACATCCTGTGGTCCTGGGCCTTCCATGGCTCCGTCTTCACAATCCTACAATTGATTGGACGACTACGCAAATCCTGGCATGGGGTTCCTCCTGTGCTGAGACATGTTTGTTTAAAGTGTTGCCTGTCTGTTCTTCCTCCCCCAGGTCGTCTGATGTTCCACCTCCTCCATATCAAGATTTCACGGATGTGTTCAGTAAAGCTTCTGCTGATATCCTTCCTCCTCATAGAGAATGGGACTGCCCGATTGATCTCGTTCCAGGGAAGGTTCCACCTCGAGGCCGAACTTATCCGTTGTCTCTGCCCGAGACGCATTCTATGGAGGAATACATTAAAGAGAACCTAGCAAAGGGGTTCATTCGACCTTCTTCTTCTCCAGCCGGCGCAGGCTTCTTTTTTGTAAAAAAGAAAGATGGTGGTCTGCGGCCGTGCATCGACTACAGAGGTTTGAACGACATTACCATCAAGAACCGCTATCCTTTACCCCTGATTACTGAGCTCTTTGACAGAGTTAGCGGAGCTACCATCTTTACAAAGCTGGACTTGAGAGGTGCATACAATCTCATCCGGATCCGTGAGGGTGACGAGTGGAAGACCGCATTTAACACCCGTGACGGACATTATGAGTACCTCGTCATGCCCTTCGGATTGAGCAATGCTCCAGCTGTCTTCCAGCATTTCGTCAATGAGATCTTCAGAGACATTCTATACCGTCATGTCGTGGTCTATCTAGATGATATCCTCATTTTTGCCAACAATTTAGAGGAACATCGTTTTTGGGTAAAGGAGGTTCTGTCCCGTCTCCGTGTCAATCATCTCTATTGCAAATTAGAGAAATGCGTCTTTGAAGTCAAGTCCATTCCGTTTCTAGGGTACATTGTGTCCGGTTCCGGACTAGAGATGGATCCTGAGAAACTACAAGCAATCCAGAATTGGCCGGTACCCTTAACCCTCAAAGGGGTCCAGAGGTTCTTAGGGTTCGCCAATTATTACCGAAAGTTTATACGAGACTTTTCCACCATTGTGGCGCCTATTACTGCTTTCACCAAGAAGGGTGCTAACCCGTCCAAGTGGTCTGAAGAAGCCATGCAAGCTTTTCATCTTTTAAAACAGAGGTTCATCTCTGCGCCTGTCCTGAAACAGCCTGACATCGACTCTCCTTTCATCTTAGAGGTGGATGCCTCCTCCGTTGGAGTAGGAGCGGTGTTATCTCAGAGGGCTAAAGATGGCCATTTACATCCTTGCAGTTTCTTCTCACGGAAGTTCTCCCCAGCGGAGCGCAACTATGCCATTGGCGACCAGGAGTTGCTAGCTATCAAGCTCGCTCTAGAGGAGTGGAGATATCTGTTGGAGGGAGCTTCTCATTCAATCACCATCCTTACAGACCACAAGAACCTTCTATATCTGAAAGGCGCACAATGTCTCAACCCTCGTCAGGCCAGATGGGCACTTTTCTTTTCCAGGTTCGACTTTAAACTCCAGTTCTGTCCGGGCTCTCAGAATCGCAAGGCCGATGCCCTTTCCCGCTCATGGGAGCAAGAAAATGAGTCAGAGTCTTCAGACAAGCATCCTATTATAAATCCGTTGGCATTCTCCATGGTAGGGATGGACTCTACGCCCCCATCAGGGAAAAGTTTTGTGAAGCCGACACTAAGGAAGAAGCTCATGCATTGGGCCCATGCTTCCCGCTTGTATCCAAAAAACCCTTGAGTTTATCTCTAGGTCCTATTGGTGGCCAACTCTGAAAAAGGACGTTTTGGAGTTTATTGCATCTTGCCCAAAGTGTGCTCAACATAAAGTATCCCGCCAGTCACCTGCGGGGCAACTGGTTCCACTATCTGTTCCCCGTCGACCATGGACCCATTTGTCGATGGACTTTATTACAGATTTGCCCATGTGCAACAAGTTTAATACCATCTGGGTGGTAGTTGACCGGTTCACCAAGATGGCACACTTCATTCCTCTCACCGGTCTTCCGTCAGCTTCCAAGTTGGCTCAAGTATTCATACAAGAGATCTTTCGACTCCACGGTCTCCCAGAAGAAATTATCTCAGATCGAGGAGTTCAATTCACAGCCAAATTCTGGCGAAGTTTATGTCAAGTCCTCCAAGTCAAGCTAAAGTTTTCCACGGCTTACCATCCTCAGACCAATGGTCAAACTGAGAGGGTGAATCAGGACTTGGAGTCCTTCCTCCGCATCTATGTGTCCTCCTCTCAAGATGACTGGGTTCAATTACTTCCCTGGGCCGAGTTCTGTCATAACAACCAGTATCATTCTTCATCTTCTTCAACACCATTCTTCACCAACTTTGGATTCCACCCTAAAGTCCCTGAGTTCCAACCGCTTCCAGCAACTTCTGTTCCCGCAGTGGATATCACCTTGCATCAGTTTGCCAATATCTGGAAGAGCGTACGATCAGCTCTGCTCAAGGCATCGTTCAGGTACAAGAAGTTTGCGGATAAGAAGCGTCGAGCAGTTCCTGCTCTCAAGGTGGGTGATCGGGTATGGTTATCCACGAAGAATTTGAGGTTAAGAGTTCCCAGTATGAAGTTTGCACCTCGCTATATCGGTCCTTTCAAGATTGAACAAGTCATCAATCCTGTTGCTTACAGACTCCAGTTGCCTCCCTTCTTAAAGATACCCAGGACATTCCATGTTTCCCTGTTGAAACCGCTAATCTTGAATCGGTTTCATTCCTCACTTCCTCCAACTCCAAAAGTCCAAACTCAACGAGGCGTTGAGTATGAAGTAGCCAAGATCCTGGACTCACGTCACCGTTACGGTCAACTTCAGTATCTTATTGACTGGAAGGGTTATGGCCCTGAGGAACGTTCATGGACCAAAGCTTCTGATGTCCATGCTCCTGCCTTGGTCCGGAGATTCCATTCCAAGTTTCCTCAAAAGCCAAAGAAGTGTCCTGGGGCCACTCCTAAAGGGGGGGGGGGGTGCTGTCACGATCCGGGTATCTGGACGCCATTTCTTACCTATCAGATGCCTCCTAAGGCTGGCTCAGCGCTCCAGGACCGGATCCCATCTGTTATCCTGATGTGCACATTCCCGCATCCTCTCCTGTCTCTCTGGACGCAGTCACAGTAACGCCTTATACATCTGGCATGGCGTCTCCCGCGGCCTCCGCCGCCGTCCCTGAGCTTCTGCATTCAGAGTGGCGATGACGTCAGCCGCGGCCTCCGCTGTGTCCGCGTGGTCGGATGTGCATCTGTCAGCCTGGCGTCTCCTGTCTCCGGTGGCCGGCGCCGCCATTACTGTTTTCCAGACCACATGGATTACAATCCAAACTTCCCTCCAAGTGTCTGCATGGGCGCAGCCATCTTGGATTCTGTCAGCTGATCATGTCTACCAATCCGTTGTCAGTATTATTAATTTGCATAATTGTCTAGCCAATGCCTTCCTTGCTGCAGGTATAAATAGGTTGTGCCTGAGCAAGGAAGGCGTCAGTGCTTTGGTTGTCAAACCTAGTTCCAGTTTGTCTCTCTCCTGTGAATGTCTTCCAGGTTCCAGCTCCTGTTTCCAGACTTCTGCTATAGAGACCCGCACCAGCATTCCATCTGCGGTGTAGCCTGACTCTCCGATCCATTCTGGACTCACCTGTTTCCAGCTACAACATCACCTGCTTCCAGCTCAGCTTCCAGCAGTGTACAGCTTCTCTTAAAGGGCCGGTGTCCTTTCTGCAGTTTACCACTCTCCACCGGTATTTATTATTTCTCCGCTCTCAAATTCTACATTTCATCTACATTGCATCGCTCTCAAGCTTTATTTATTATTTAACTGGTTCCAGCCAGTATCCACTCTGTGCCAACACCTGTCTGGTTCTAACCAGTACCCACAGCAGCATTTTATCTACAGCAGTCCAGCTTTCCCTGGAACACCAGCTGGTACGACCCTGGGCTTTCCTCATTGCTACAGTTGAGCCTGGTAAGGACTTTCCAACTTGCAGATAATAAGAACTGTCTCATACCACCAGAGCTCTGTGGCCCCTGCCACCCTGTAGTACCCAGGAACTGTATTATTATTTCTCTGCTGATTTTTATGTTACTTTTTACTGCTACTGTGATGCATGGAGTTTGTCATAAATAAATATCATTGACTTTTACTCAAGTTGTCGTGGTCACGCCTTCGGGCGGTTTCTCTTCATGTTACTTACATGTCCAGGGGTCTGATACAACCTCCCAGGTTCCGGTACATCTCAGCCCCTACAACTGAGGCTGCCTTCCGTCAGCTCAGGCCCTCAGTTGTGACACTACCCTTTGAATAAATGTAACTTGCTGGCAATGTGTGTGGAGACTATGGGTTTAATTCTAAGTTGATCGCAGCAGGATTTTTGTTAGCAGTTGGGCAAAACCATGTGCACTGCAGGGGAGGCAGATATAACATGTGCAGAGAGAGTTAGATTTGGGTGGGTTATTTTGTTTCTGTGCAGGGTAAATACTGGCTGCTTTATTTTACACTGCAATTTAGATTGCAGATTGAACACACCACACCCAAATCTAACTCTCTCTGCACATGTTATATCTGCCTCCCCTGCAGTGCACATGGTTTTGCCCAACTGCTAACAAAAATCCTGCTGCGATCAACTCAGAATTACCCCCATGTGTAAATTGTGCACTATATGAATTGAATATTGAATATGTCTTTGTAGCTTTTCTGTTCGAATGCATATGCTACCATATATACTCATACCATGCGCCAATGCACAAGGCTCGCGAACCAGTGTACGTAGCGTGCGTGTATGCGTACGCATGGTGAAAACGTGCTGTTGTGTGTGTAATATTTTCGACTTTGACACTGGGTACACACTTCAGGATGTCGGGCAGGACATACGTTGTATCAGCAGCGACCACATCCGCCCATATCCCGGAGCATGCAGGGCAGTCACATATCTTTTGCTCTCAAGCGCAGAACAAAAGATATGTGACGTTGTATACGAGCCGCGGGACCACACATCGTATACGAGATCACCCGTACACACTGTCCGATGGTACCGATATATCGTACGAGCCGGCAGCTTGTACAATATATCGGGTGCACATCAGGCAGTGTATACCCAGCCGTGTTTAAAAAAACATATGTAGTTTTTAAGTTTCAAACTACTAAAGCTGGATGAATATTTTTCAGTTAAAAATCCTTCAAGCACTGCATATATTATATATGACCTAAAATTGTATTATTAATGTATACTAATAGAGCTTTGTTCTTAGTTTAGGTCATTGCCGAAAGTGGATATAACTTTTAAATAGTTTTGCAGCTTACAGTTCTTGTTTTAATTATATTTTTACTTTATTTTAATTAATGACTTGTCTATAAAATAAATATGTTACTGTTCAATACACATTAAGCACATTAATGTAGAAATTAAATATATGAAATCATGATAGATAAATAATCTATCATTTGATCGTACACAATAGGTTTGCAGAGAGGATTATGGGGACACACCTTAATACCATGATGACTCACATATACAGTATGGGGAAAAAAATACGAGCAAGCAGAGTTATTTAGGAAAACATAGTCATATTTTATTTAAGACAATGCATCTTATATTATTACGCATATTTAAAGTATAACCTGGAACTTAATCTTGTTATTGAGTTTCTTCCTTCTTTGCCCAAACAAGAGCTTCCCAGATCCTTCCAGCCTGGTCACCACACCTTTTTTCAATGTCTTAGCACGAGAAGTCAAATATTATCCTCTTAAAGAATAAAAATGATTACCGAATACACAACTGGGGAACATGCATAAATGTGAATAAAAAAGATTAATGTTAATACATCAGCATAATGTATGACAGATGAGAGATAGAGATTTCATTGTAGAATTAGAGTCACATTGTACTTCGGCCATTCTTGAGTGATAAGCGGGATAAGTGTCAGTAGAAGTCTACTCATTGACTTGAGGTCCACAATGAAAAAAAACTTCCAGAAACATATAACAGATGTTAAAGACGATAGGAATCACACCAGACATGCTGTAATTTGTAAAAATCACGTTAAGCTAAAAAAAGAAATATCAAAAAGGCAAAGGGGGAATGTAATAGGGTGTGAGAATCAGGAAGTGAGACATTTTGTGAGGGTTCTACTGTTTTGTTTTGGTTTTTGTCTTGGTTCTTTTAAAGTGGCAATCATTTACAGTACATAACAAAACCAGATTCATTTTGCTATGTAAATGATTGCCACTTTATAAAAACAAAACAAAACAGGAGAACCCTCACAAAATCTCTCACTTCCTGATTCTCAGACCCTATTACATTACCCCCAAAATGTGTGTGAATAACCAAGAAGAATAAAAATGTAGGGGTAGATAAACTGGAACCGCTGGAAGTACAATTGACAATATGGTATTAAGGTTGCGAATGGGTTAATTGGATGTGTGTACTGTGTGAAGTATAAGATACGTACCAGGGCAGATACAAGTAACCAATGTTTGGAATCAGATGAGGATGCAAATAAAACTGCTTAGCTCTAAAGGGTCAATCCAATTGTGAGCAATGTTTTTGCCTCCCCTACTTTACGGTAGCTCGTACTTGCACCATTTTTTTTCCGCAACCCCATAGGGCTGTCTACAAAATTGTGTGAGTTTGGGTGGAGATCAGGACCCAAGATGTGGTGCCATTGCCAGCAACTCGCACCCTTTCCCTGCAATTGTATTGCCTCTGGGAGTATTGAGTGGGAATTATTTAATTCTGTTCGCATGTGGTATGAATGAGATTATTGGTGCAATAATAAAATGAATCCACTGCAGGTGGAGTTATTTGTGCAGTATCAAACAATGTTTACAGCTCTTATTGAGGACTTGGAAGTGGAACCTTAAAGCGGGAGTTTGGGAGCCCTAACTCCGACTCAAAGTGCATGGAGCCCTAACTCCGACTCAAAGTGCATGCTAGCATTTTCGTCGTCATTGGAGTGGTTTTCAGCACAGTCTCTTCTTTGCATTCTGCTCCAGTCAATGAGTGGGGAGCACCGCTGTGAGCTTGATTCCAGCTTTCCTTGGATGGGAGCTGGCCTGAGTCAGTGTTTTTTGCAAAAAAACTAATTGGTGAGATGAAACGCGATTGTAATAGAGTGCCATACTGACTAAGGCTGGCTTTTTTATTTTATTTATTATTATTAGTAGTAGTAGTAGTAGGAGTAGGAGTAGTAGTAGTTATTTTTAGTCATTTCTATTGGGCTTTTTTTCTGTTGAGTATACTATTGTCTCACAGCATACTTATTGGTAGGCCTTGAACGGTACTTCCCTCATACATTTGCATGAGTTGGGGATGGAATCCCAGCGGCCCGCCGCCCGTAGGTCAGAATATCTACACCGAGATCCCGGACGTCAGAATGCAGGCAGCGGGGTGAGCGCTAGAAAGCCCCTTGCAGGCTCACTGCGCTCGCCACACTGTCAACTCAGTGACTCGCTGCGCTCGCCACAGGTTCTATTCCCACTCTATGGTTGTCTTGGACGCCCACGAGTGGGAATAGCCCTGGCGCAGCTGTCGACATTCTCATTGGTCGGGATCCCGGCATCAGTATTCTGACCGCCAGGGTTCCAACCGGCATACCTGCTTATTACTTTTCACAGGAGCACTTGTATACTTTTAATGCTGTTTAAACAAGATACACTTTAAATCCAGCTTTGAAAATTGCAAAAATCTATGATTTTGACAAATTGCTGTTCAATACATTTCCCCATTTGAGTAAGCAGTCTGTGTATATGTGATGTGTTTTTGCTTTAGAAACAAGTAGTTGCTTTTAGCGTGCAATCATTTGCACTGCTTCCGGGTGTATTCACAACATGGCTTTCATTTGTGTTCCAAATTAAAGTTTCTGTAACTTTTCATGGATTGGCTCCATTTGTACTCCAGTAACATCCTATGATGAATTCCCAGGCTTAGACGGGTATTTATGATGCTCTGATTATAGGGGCTTGGCTTCCTGCTACTCTACCACTGGTCAAGCACTAAATACTTGAGCTTAACGTGCTTTTTCTGTCTGATTCTCTGCTGTCCTGGATTGTTCGATGACTATAGTGACCTATACAATCCTGACCCCAGCTTTCTTCTAGAACTCCCCTTGGCTATCTGCTTGCCCTGAACTCAGATTCTCGTTTACTTTGCTTTCACCTAACCCAGATCTCGAACCTAAACCTTAGCTATTATTTGATGCTGCCAGCCAAGACAGAGCATGATTGACCTAACCCCTGCTTACTGATTCCACAATCTTATGATATCCTACTGAACATAACTGTTATGTCCGGTACTAACCCAGGGGTCACAACCTGAGTAGCGTAGCAATGAAGACCATTGCAGGGGTCAGTGATAAATAGAGAAGGGAAGTCGTGGCTGAAACTAGAAGTTGGTCAGAAGTCTATTAAAATCAAAGTGAGTATACAAAGATTGTGGCAAATATAATGTTTCCTACACTGACAGGTTATACTATTAGTAGTATTATTAGCACTTTTAGTAATTTTGTCAGTAAACATGGAGGAAAGCCATGATAAGAAGGTTAGATGGCCACAAATTTGTTAGGGGTCTAAGGAAGTTAAATATAATCAAGGCCAGTTGTGTACAGTAAGTTCATTTTTTTTACTTTATTATGAGTTACAATCACCAGAAGACAAGCAC
The DNA here is from genome assembly GCF_028390025.1 of Pseudophryne corroboree. Classification (NCBI taxonomy): domain Eukaryota; kingdom Metazoa; phylum Chordata; class Amphibia; order Anura; family Myobatrachidae; genus Pseudophryne; species Pseudophryne corroboree. The sequence continues at coordinate 1,035,732,028 of NC_086444.1, read as the reverse complement.
AGCATATACAGTACTCCGTATGATTGTGACTTCTTCCAGATCTAGTGAATAGGAGGACTAAATGTGTTAAATGGGATCCACTCGAATTACTCCAAAGGAGAAATGCCAATAAGCAACTTAGACTACCCAGGTAGTTAATTTACAGTTCATGGGGGAATCGTTTCATTTACTGTATACTGTAGATTTCTCAGATATTGTGGAAAGCACAAGGAGTTTAACTAAGTATCACCTACACTTAAACTGGATAACAGGAAACTATGAGCAGGGTCAAAATATATTACATGTCTCAGACTTCAAGGTATTAATCTTTAAGAATGAAAGATCACTGAAACAGGATTGTAATAACATAATCTGCAAAAAGTGCCCACCTCCACCAGTAATTTTTGGATCAAGATAAATGCTACACATCAGAGACTCAAAAAAAAGGTCAAAAAGCCCTGTCATATACTGTATCATTCACACCAAGCATCAGTTGTGAAATGTACAAAACTGAACTGCATGGAAAGAAAGCATAAAACAACACATACAGACCATGACTATCAAAATACTTCTCAATATCAACTACAACTACCACGATGAAGCATGAGACTAATATATCAGGTTATTTACATGTGTATGGTTTAGATCTTATTTTTATTGAATGTGTAACAGAGTTCGCACTGCCTCACCTGTGATAAACTTTTTACTCCAGAGTTTTGGTTATAAAAATGATTAGAATAATGCAAAGAAGATATTTCAAACAGATTTTTTGTATTTTTCATATACTTTATTCAGTCAAAACTCTGGCACAAACGTTAGTATGACAGGAAAGGCTCTGCCTCACCTGCCTCACCCCACCACACGTCACTGGAGTGGGGTGGATGTATTAAACCTGGAGAAGTGATAAAGCAATGATAAGTGGAAGGTGATAACACACCAGGCAATCATTATGGTCTGAAAAATGACAGGAGCTGATTGTCAGGTGCGTTATATCACCTTCCACTTATCACTGCTTTATCACTTCTCCAGGCTTAATACATCTGCACCGTTATACCCCTTTCACATCGCACTGAAAACCCGGTACCGACACGAAACGGGTCCATGTGCGATGTGAAAGGTCCAAATGTGAATTAGCGGGTCGCCTGACCCGGTAATTTAACCCGGTAAAAAAGAAGGGTTTTACCCGGGTTGATTACCGGGTCAGGTGCGGTGTGAATGGGAGCCGTGTCGATGCGACACGGTTCCCATTCACAGCATAGGGAGAGGCGGCGCAGGAGATGAGCTCATCTCCCAGCGCCGCCTCCACCCCCGCTCCTGCTGCTGCTGCTCCCTCCGTTGCTATGGCAACCGACCCGGTATATTGCCGGGTCGGAAAGCCAGCAGCGGAGCGCAAATGCCGGATCCCACCCGGTAAGTACACGTTTGTCTTACCGGTTAGGATCCGGCATTTGCGGTGTGAATGCGGTATTACCTACCTGCCTAGTGGCAGGGGCCATTTGTGGTTTGATGGTAAAATTGAGCACAGACACATTGATATGCTTGCCTGAAATACTGCTCTAGAAGAGGGTCTATATCAAATCTAAAGGAGGAGAGCTCCACAGCCTCATACTTGTTCGTGACTAATCTTCATGCTCAAGATGTGTCCTGAGTTCGATCCCAGGTCTAACCTGTATCCCATCCTTAAGGGTAATACACAGTTAAACTTGTGGCATAAAACTTTAACCTAAAAATAGGTTAAGAAAAGGTTTAGGAGTGCGCACATATGCTTAAATCACAATAGGCTGCCATAGTAACCACTTCTGCTATGCAAATATTAAACTGAATCAACTTTACACAATTTTTTTTAAAATAATAATGGTGATACAAGTTTGATCATTTTCTCTAATCCAGTTCATTATATGGGAGTACTTTAAAATACAGGATGGACCCTGTACACTTGTCATTGTGGACACTGCCCACTTGTCATTGTGGCTCACAGAATGTAAGATGTCCTCTTGCACTCTTTGAGGCTAATGCAGAGTGCGCACTATGCCAAGCGGTAAAGCCTAGCCTGCATGAATTCACAGTGCATACAGGTATGCTCAGAATAGTTGGCACATACTTATGTGCCCATGCAGATTTGAGTGATTGTACTACTTGAATGAGCAAATGAGGCAGGACAGAGTTCTCTAGAATAGGCTAAGTACAGTAAGGGTGTGTTTGTGCAATTGTGACTTGTATACTCGGGAGAAGACGCACACAGTATACGCCTGGGGAAACGCATAGGGGGGAATTCAAATGTTTGAAAAGTCAGTTGGGTGTATGTTTTTTTCTATCTAATAGACAGGGGGGGGAAAAGACACCCAACCGACTTTTCAAACATTTGAATTTCCCCCATAGTATTTGCAGGTGGACTGATGCAAATAGGTATGATGATGATGATGATGATGATGATGATCGCCACCGGTACTAGCAAACCACTTGTGACTGTTGGTTTTTAAGCACTTTTTGACACTGATTGGCTTTTTTTTTTATTATTTTTTATTTAACTCTAAAATGGTTTCCTGTTATATCATAGAGTTCTTTAGTATTATGGTTCACTAATATCAAATGAGTTTGTTGCACATAAAATAAATGGGTAATAACATGGGCGATAGAGCGACGTTGTCTATTGTGCATGGAGCTTACGAGTGATCAGGCTGTGGCTGCTGTTATGCTAGGTATTGGAACGAGGTCTGCACTGTAAACCAATGACAGACTGCTTCCTGTTGGCCATTATAAAGTTTTTTTTTATGGCAACGCTTCCAATTGAATCTGCCCCATGGCTTTGTCCCTCAAAAAACTGACAACTCTGGTGAATAACAGATAGATGGCAGACCTATACAAGATAGTGTGCACTAATGAAATGCATCAGACTGAACTAGTTACATACATGAATATGAGCAAGTCAGAGCACACTCCCTCTTAATGTAAAAAAAAATATTTTTTTTTATCCAGTGCTACAGTATTTTATGAAATCTTGTAATGTATGTGGTGAGAGCAATCTGAAGGCAGTCTTGTAGTCTCTCGTTACAAAATGAGCTTCATGTGTTGCACTTTATTGTGTTTATGTGTGAAAATGCCTATTCACATACATAAGCAGATCCAAACATTCTTCTTCTTTTTCAAAATTGTATTTATTGAGCAAACAATGGCAGTACAATCAAAGGTCAGTAATCCTCCAACAACCAGACACCATTGGGATAAAAAAAAGAGGTATATTACAGTCAAACGTGCAGTGTAGTATATGTTAATAAGTACAAAGTAGATAGGATACTACATAAAATCTCACTGAACATGACATTGAGGCTAATTCAGACTGGATCGTTGCAGCGGCAGCGATCGCAGTCTGAATTGTTTTGTGGAGTGCGCACGCGCAGTGGCCGCACTGCGAGTACGCACCCTGGGAGCCCAGTGAGATGCTAAAAGTATCTCAGGGCTGCGATTGCTACTGCCTGATTGACAGGCAGAGGCGGTCATGGGAGGGGGCGTGCCAATGGCGTTAGAACACCGTTGGCGGGGCGTGGTCTGGATAACGGAGGCATGTCTGGACCATTGGGGAGGGGCGGGCCAGGGTGGCGGCGAGACATCACGTTAAGTGGCTGTGACCCAGGACGCGGTGGGTAGCGGCCTGCCAGCGCGCAGGAACTGCGCTGGCAGGGAGCTACCCGCCAGGTGCAAAAGCATCACCGCTGTGCGATGCTTTTGCAACTGTGCGGGGGAGTCCTGACATGTGGGGGCGGACTAGCCCTGCGTTGGACGTCCCCCGCATGTCAGATCTGTAGTAAGAAAAAAGAAGGTGTAGCCATCATCTGTTCTTCCTTTTCCAGTTTTCATTATGGTCCAGAGCTGAGAACTTTGGAGAAAACGCAGGGTATGCAAAAGGAAGTGTCCCGATCCGGGTATCTGGACGCCATTATTTACCTTTCAGGTGTCTCCTGAGGCTAGCTCAGCGTCCTAGGCCCAGTTCCCAGCTGTGTTGCTAGCATTCATATGTCATGTCTCATCTCTGCTGGTCCGTGGATGTTGTCCTTCCGGTGCCCGGGCGACTGGCGTGGCGTCGCCAGCCGGCGGGGCCTCGGGCATCGTCTGTGTATTCTCAATGCATTACAGGTTATGTGGCACTCCTCATCTACTGCGGCCGCGGCCGTCCGCGCTGGAGGTTTGAGACGCAAGTCGGCGTTCTCTGTGTTCACCGCCGCCATTACAGAGGAATCTCCATGTGGTGTTACAAACAAGGTTTCCCTCCACTGGCCGGTATGGACGCAGCCATCTTAGTTCTAGTCACATGATTCTGTCCTCCAATCCATAGCTCCGCTGAAGTCTGCCTAATTGCTCATCCAATCCCTGCATACCTAAGGGTATAAAGGGATTGAGCCTGAACCAGGAAATCGTCAGTGCTTTGGTTGTCAAACCTTGTTTCCAGTCTCTCTCTCCTGTGGTTGTTTCCATTTAAGGTTTCCAGCTCCTGTTTCCAGATTCCACTAAGAGACCCGCACCAGCCTACCATCTTGCGGTGCAGCCTGACTCTATAGTCTCCTGTGTTTGCTCCAGTCTCCAGCTACAGTTTCATCTGCTTCCAGCGGTCAGCTTCCAGCAGTGATCAGCTTTCTTAAAGAGCCGGTGCTTTTCCAGCGGTTACCTGCATACCATCGGTTACCTGCATACCATCGGTAACCTGCATACCATCGGTACCTGCAAACCATCGTTTTCTACATCTTCGCTCCCTAGCTTCATTCTACTTTCTGGCTGGTTCCATCCAGCATCTACTCTATGTCTTAACACCTGGCTGGTTCCATCCAGCGTCCTCAGCAGCTACCTTAACTACAGTGCTACCAGCTTCCAGTGAAACATCTGCTGGTGTGTTCCTTGGTTATACCTCATACTACGGACGGGTCTGGTAAGGACATTCCATCTCTAGGACATTAAGAACTGTACCTACTGCTACCAGTACCCTGTGACCGTTGCCAACCCGTAGTTCTCCAGGAACTGTTTTTATCAAATCTACTGTATATCTTCATTGACTTATTACTGCTGTGATTACATGGAGTTCTGTTAATAAATACTTATTGACTTTTAATCCTGGTTGTCATGGTCACGCCTTCGGGCAACCTTTCTACATCCTACTCGTATGTCCAGGGGTCTGATAAAACTTCCGAAGTTTAGCTTCACCCCAGCCCCTACAACTGAGGCTTCCTCCTGTCAGCTCAGGCCCTCAGTTGTGACAGTAAGCACTGACCATATGAATCCAGCCGGAGACCAGGATCAAGCGGCCAGGCCAATGCAAGAACTGGCAGCCAGACTCGAACATCAGGAGGCTGCACAAGGCCACATTATCCGCTGTCTCCAGGATCTCTCTACTCGGCTGGATGGGATCCAAATGACCCTCCATGGTTCAGGGGCGTCCGGTGCATCCACCACAGTGACACCAGTTGTAACTCCACCCACCTTACCCATTTCTGCTCCACGTCTTCATCTTCCAACGCCAGCAAAATTTGATGGATCCCCAAGATCTCTCAACCAATGTGAAATTCATTTTGAGCTACAACCTGGCAGTTTCCCTAGTGATCGCACTAAAATTGCTTACATTATTTCCCTCCTCAGTGGCTCCGCCCTTGATTGGGCATCACCTTTATGGGAGAAATCCGACACCCTGTTGTCCTCATATACTGACTTTGTAACGACTTTCAGGCGCATCTTCGACGAGCCAGGCCGTGTAATTTCTGCTTCCTCTGAGATTCTTCGTTTACGCCAAGGAACGCGTACTGTGGGACAGTACTTAATACAATTCAAGATCCTGGCATCTGAACTGGCATGGAACGACGAAGCCCTGTATGCTGCATTCTGGCATGGCTTATCTGAACGCATCAAGGACGAATTAGCTACCAGAGACTTGCCCTCTAAGTTGGATGAGCTAATATCCCTGTGTACAAAAGTTGATCTACGGTTCAGAGAAAGGGCAACCGAGCGGGGAAGATCATCTATCCCGAAATCTTCTGCTCCTCCTCTTCGTCAACCGTCTCCACCCAAAGATGAGCCCATGCAAATTGGCCGTTCCCGTCTATCTCCAGCTGAGCGTCGAAGACGTCTTTCTGAGTACCTTTGTCTTTACTGTGCAGCTCCGTCTCATGTAATCAATGCCTGTCCCAAACGTCCGGGAAACTTCAAGTCCTAGCCCGCCAAGGAGAGGGCCGGCTAGGAGTAATGCTCTCCTCTCCATCTCCTCATGATTGTAATCTCCCAGTCTCGCTTCAATTTGCTCAACGTTATAGGAACGTCATTGCCCTCCTAGATTCCGGAGCAGCTGGGAATTTTATAACTGAAGCATATGTTAAACGGTGGTCCCTACCCACTGAGAGACTTTCCTCGTCCATATCTTTGACTGCTGTGGATGGCAGTAAGATTTTTGATGCAGTTATTTCCTCAAGAACTCTACCAGTTCGTCTGAAAGTAGGAGTTCTTCATTCAGAATTAATTTCCTTCCTAGTAATTCAAAGAGCCACACATCCAGTGGTTTTGGGCCTTCCATGGCTTTGTCTCCTTACCCCTTCGATTGACTGGATGACTACTCAAAACCTGGCATGGGGTCCTTCCTGTACTGAGACCTGTTTGTCCAAAGTGCTTCCCGTATGTTCTTCCTCCTCCAAGTCGTCTGATGTTCCACCTCCTCCGTATCAAGATTACACGGACGTGTTCAGTAAAGCTTCTGCCGATATCCTTCCTCCTCATAGGGAATGGGACTGTCCAATCGATCTCATCCCGGGGAAGGTTCCACCCCGAGGCCGAACCTATCCGCTGTCTTTACCAGAAACGCATTTTATGGAAAAATATATTAAGGAGAATTTGGCGAAGGGCTTCATTCGACCTTCTTCCTCCCCAGCTGGCGCAGGTTTCTTCTTCGTCAAGAAGAAAGATGGTGGCCTGCGGCCATGCATCGACTACAGAGGCTTGAACGACATCACTGTCAAGAACCGATATCCTTTACCCCTGATTACAGAACTCTTTGATCGAGTTAGCGGAGCAACCATCTTCACGAAATTAGATTTGAGGGGTGCCTACAACCTCATCCGGATCCGAGAGGGTGACGAGTGGAAGACCGCATTTAACACCCCTGATGGACATTATGAGTACCTCGTCATGCCTTTCGGATTAAGTAATGCTCCAGCTGTCTTCCAGCATTTTGTGAACGAGATCTTCAGAGATATCTTATATCGTCATGTCGTGGTTTATCTCGATGATATCCTCATCTTTGCCAACAATCTGGAGGAACATCGTTTCTGGGTAAAGGAAGTTCTGACCCGTCTCCGTGTCAATCATCTCTATTGCAAATTGGAGAAGTGCGTTTTTGAACTCAAATCCATTCCGTTTCTAGGCTACATTGTGTCCGGTTCTGGACTAGAGATGGATCCTGAGAAACTACAAGCTATTCAGAATTGGCCGATACCTTTAACCCTCAAAGGGGTCCAGAGATTTTTAGGATTCGCCAATTATTACAGAAAGTTTATACGAGACTTTTCCACCATTGTGGCGCCTATCACTGCATTAACTAAGAAGGGTGCTAATCCGTCCAAGTGGTCTGAAGAAGCTATTCAAGCCTTTCATTTATTAAAGCAACGATTCATCTCTGCTTCGGTATTGAAACAGCCCGACATCAACTCGCCTTTCATCCTTGAGGTGGATGCCTCTTCCGTTGGAGTAGGCGCGGTGCTATCCCAAAGAGCAAAAGATGGTCATCTGCATCCTTGCAGTTTCTTCTCCCGTAAGTTTTCCCCAGCTGAGCGCAACTATGCCATTGGCGATCAGGAGTTGCTGGCAATCAAACTCGCTCTGGAGGAGTGGAGATACCTGCTGGAGGGAGCTTCTCATTCTGTTACCATACTTACCGATCACAAGAATCTTTTGTATTTGAAAAGCGCACAATGTCTCAATCCTCGTCAGGCCAGATAGGCACTTTTCTTTTCTAGGTTCGACTTTAAACTCCAGTTCTGTCCGGGCTCTCAGAATCGCAAGGCCGATGCCCTTTCCCGCTCTTGGGAGCAAGAAAATGAGTCGGAGTCTTCTGACAAGCATCCTATTATCAATCCGATGGCATTCTCCACGGTAAGGATGGACTCTACGCCCCCACCAGGGAAAAGTTTTGTGAAGTCGGTGCTAAGGAAGAAGCTCATGCATTGGGCACATGCTTCCCGTTTTGCCGGACATACAGGCATTCAGAAAACCCTTGAGTTCATCTCTAGGACTTATTGGTGGCCAACTCTGAAAAAGGACGTCATGGAGTTTATTGCTTCTTGCCCAAAGTGTGCCCAACACAAAGTATCCCGCCAGTCGCCTGCGGGGCAACTGGTTCCATTATCTGTTCCCCGTCGACCGTGGACCCATTTGTCGATGGACTTCGTTACAGACCTGCCTATGTGCAACAAGTTTAATACCATCTGGGTAGTGGTTGACCGGTTCACCAAGATGGCGCATTTCATTCCCCTCACCGGTCTTCTGTCAGCTTCCAAGTTGGCTCAAGTGTTCATTCAGGAGATCTTCCGACTACACGGTCTTCCCGAGGAGATCATCTCTGACAGAGGAGTACAATTCGTAGCCAAATTTTGGCGAAGTTTGTGTCAAGCCCTCCAAGTCAAATTAAAGTTTTCTACAGCTTACCATCCTCAGACCAATGGTCAAACTGAGAGGGTGAATCAGGACTTGGAGGCCTTCCTCCGCATTTATGTGTCTTCCTCTCAAGATGACTGGGTTCAACTCCTTCCCTGGGCCGAGTTCAGCCATAACAACCAATATCATTCCTCATCTTCTTCAACACCATTCTTCATCAACTACGGATTCCACCCTAAAGTTCCAGAATTCCAACCGCTTCCAGCGACTTCTGTCCCAGCAGTTGATATCACCTTGCGCCAGTTTTCAAACAACTGGAAGAATGTTCGAGCGGCTCTGCTCAAAGCATCGTTTAGATACAAGAAGTTTGCAGATAAGAAGCGTAGGGCAATTCCTGCCCTCAAAGTGGGTGATCGTGTTTGGCTGTCTACAAAGAATTTGAGGTTGAGAGTTCCAAGCATGAAGTTTGCTCCCCGTTACATCGGTCCTTTTCAAATTGAACAAGTTATCAATCCTGTTGCTTACAAACTCCAGTTACCCCCATTCTTGAAAATTCCTAGGACATTCCACGTTTCCCTTCTGAAACCGCTGATCCTGAATCGATTCCATTCTGCACTACCTTCAGCTCCTAAAGTCCAGACTCAATGGGGAGTTGAGTATGAAGTTGCCAAGATTCTGGATTCACGTTTCCGTTATGGTCAGTTACAATATCTTATTGATTGGAAGGGCTATGGCCCTGAGGAACGCTCTTGGACCAATGCTTCAGATGTCCATGCTCCTACCTTGGTCCGGAATTTCCACTCCAGATTTCCTCAGAAGCCTAAGAATTGTCCTGGGGCCACTCCTAAAGGGGGGGTGCTGTCACGATCCGGGTATCTGGACGCCATTATTTGCCTTTCAGGTGTCTCCTGAGGCTGGCTCAGCGTCCTAGGCCCGGTTCCCAGCTGTGTTGCTAGCATTCATATGTCATGTCTCATCTCTGCTGGTCCGTGGATGTTGTCCTTCCGGTGCCCGGGCGACTGGCGTGGCGTCGCCAGCCGGCGGGGCCTCGGGCATCGTCTGTGTATTCTCAATGCATTACAGGTTATGTGGCACTCCTCATCTACTGCGGCCGCGGCCGTCCACGCTGGAGGTTTGAGACGCAAGTCGGCGTTCTCTGTGTTCACCGCCGCCATTACAGAGGAATCTCCATGTGGTGTTACAAACAAGGTTTCCCTCCACTGGCCGGTATGTGCGCAGCCATCTTAGTTCTAGTCACATGATCCTGTCCTCCAATCCATAGCTCCGCTGAAGTCTGCCTACTTGCTCATCCAATCCCTGCATACCTAAGGGTATAAAGGGATTGAGCCTGAACCAGGAAATCGTCAGTGCTTTGGTTGTCAAACCTTGTTTCCAGTCTCTCTCTCCTGTGGTTGTTTCCATTTCAGGTTTCCAGCTCCTGTTTCCAGATTCCACTAAGAGACCCGCACCAGCCTACCATCTTGCGGTGCAGCCTGACTCTATAGTCTCCTGTGTTTGCTCCAGTCTCCAGCTACAGTCTCATCTGCTTCCAGCGGTCAGCTTCCAGCAGTGATCAGCTTTCTTAAAGAGCCGGTGCTTTTCCAGCGGTTACCTGCATACCATCGGTTACCTGCATACCATCGGTTACCTGCATACCATCGGTACCTGCAAACCATCGTTTTCTACATCTTCGCTCCCTAGCTTCATTCTACTTTCTGGCTGGTTCCATCCAGCATCTACTCTATGTCTTAACACCTGGCTGGTTCCATCCAGCGTCCTCAGCAGCTACCTCAACTACAGTGCTACCAGCTTCCAGTGAAACATCTGCTGGTGTGTTCCTTGGTTATACCTCATACTACGGACGGGTCTGGTAAGGACATTCCATCTCTGGGACATTAAGAACTGTACCTACTGCTACCAGTACCCTGTGGCCGTTGCCAACCCGTAGTTCTCCAGGAACTGTTTTTTATCAAATCTACTGTATATCTTCATTGACTTATTACTGCTGTGATTACATGGAGTTCTGTTAATAAATACTTATTGACTTTTAATCCTGGTTGTCATGGTCACGCCTTCGGGCAACCTTTCTATATCCTACTCGTATGTCCAGGGGTCTGATAAAACCTCTGAAGTTTAGCTTCACCCCAGCCCCTACAACTGAGGCTTCCTCCTGTCAGCTCAGGCCCTCAGTTGTGACAGGAAGAAAACATGAGGAGAGAACAGAAAGAGAAAAGAACAAAGGAGAAAGAAAAAAAGAGGGGAGAGGAGAGAATGATGGAAGGAAAAAGGGGTTAGGGAACAAGGGAAGGATGGAGGAGGAAAAGAAGCAATGAGCATAGGAGAAGGGGTATAGAACAACAATCAGCTATACAGGGTGCAGCAGACGCAAGCATTCTTAAAAGAAGAGGCCAATTTGTTTTAAATTCAGAATTTGGAAGGAATCAACATCCAAAATGTCTCTAAGCCTGTGTTTCTGAACAGGTCTTCAAGTGCAGATGAAGATTGGCATCTATTACCTCCAACTGTAGCTGACCTTCATCAGTTGTAGTAGGTAGCTGCTGTTTACATAAACTCAAAAAATCCGCACACTGCAAAGGGAAGAATGGGTTGCAAAAAAAAAGACATTATTATTAGACTATCCACACTGAAGCTGTTAAAACATTCTTCAAAATTATGATTAAGCTTAACCAAGAAATCTGTCATAACATGAGTGACACCAACAGATGAAGAATTGATAAAAATAAGTTCAATTTGAACTTAAATGCTTTGCGCCCCATTTAACAAAGAGTGTGACAATGTCTATAATATTTATCTTATTTAAATCCCTCTAAAAGGTTAAAGAACACAGTACGCTATTGGCGTATGGACTACCGTAAGAGTACGCACGTTGCGTACCAAACGCTTTAGCCGTGGTCGAGACGCACGAGCGGCACGTTCTCTCACGGCTAAGAGCGTACAGGCAAGCACGCTATAGGCTGCCGACTAACGTAATGGTATGCTATCAGCGTAGCGGACGCTTGAGACCACGAGGAGATCACCAGCAGCGCAGACGCTCACAGAGTTAAACCTTAACAACTATACCTTGAACAATGTATCTATACAGTAAACCTTCGTGCAATGATAGGGTGTAAATGCAACACAGTGTAACCTTATTAGTTCAAAAGCTGTATGAGCGTAAGTGATGCTCTGAGAACCCCTTAGTAATACAATAATCAACCAAATACCGGTCTAAGGTTCTAACGCCTTTAGTGAGAGAATGAGAACGTTCACTTTGCAAAAGAATACACTTTACAATTTATACACTACCAAGATAACATAGAATATCTAACCAAGTAACTACACATAAAATACAATAAAGACACAAGTACGTTTAAGGGGGAGGGGAGAGAGAGGGGGAGAGAGAATGGCTAACAATAACAATAAGACAATATGGTTGCAGAGAATCTTTGTGGAGAGAATACTTGAGCTTACCCATACTGGCTGTCCCTATATACACAACACCCAGCAACAACACAATGGTACCGCATGGGACAGAAGCTAGACTCCATTTTGGGAAAACTCCCATGATTCCAAAGACTGCAACACATGGTTCAAAGGGGGAGGGGAAAACACCCAGCAGCAGCCATTTCTTACAAACCAACTAATCTTATTCCACATTCCAATCCAACTTCCTAGAACCATCTTATTCAATTTCACATTCCAAACAAACTCAGTATTTCAATAACCAGAGCATATGGTATGCTGGCTATGCTATATGAATCATCACAAGAACCACACATATCAGCCTGCCATTGCTACAAGCACATGACTACAGTAACAAAAGGAAGTATGCTTTGACTTTAAACCTTCAGCAAGATGCATCATGTAAAACTACTATAATCTGTTATAAATCACCAACCATAAATGTATACCAGGAATGCTATGCTACAGATTGTCTACTGTTCCAATTCATTACAGATTTCATAGAGTATTATCACCAACACATAACAATCACACAACTGCACAAGCCTCATTAACCTTAAGCCATTTGTATCTCCACTAACTATTCAATACCAATCATTTCACAACTACTTTAAACTATGCCAATCAGCCATGTGGATTCAATACTTAGCCTTTCGCTTGGAGCCTGGTGATAAGCAAGCCATTTCTTCTGGATGCCAGCTTGGTTCTGAGTGTAGCTACAGTACATCTGTTCTCTGAGATCACAAGCAACTGCACTGATCTCTCTTTTTGGCCAGGAACTACCTTCCTGTTTGACTAGTTCCTGGGGGAGGGGTCTCTCTTGCTTTGTATATGCTGATCAGGTTCAGCCCTGCAAACTGCCAACTGTATCATTCATTGTTCTAACAAAGGGATTTTAGCTTTTATACATATAATCATATCTATCCGCTGCAATGTCCCACAACTTCACAACAAGTATCAAATTAATCTACACACCAATCTGCTTGTTTCAATATTAAACATGACGGGTGTATCTGGTTCTGTTCAAATAATACACATTCATGACATTAATTCATTAGCTAATTTTAAATCTCCATGATGTCTGGTGCTTGATATTATTATAATTATGCACTGTATGAAATAAGTGTCGAATCCATCTCTGTGCCATGTCCGTGTAAATGCGTGTGTTACCATATATTGCTGTGCTCGCTGCGCATATTTGCAAGTATAGCGACTTAAATGTGTGCAGTTTGTATGTTCTCTCTATGTAATATTTTTGACTTTGACAAGTGATAAGCAATTTATCACTCACTTAAAATGATAATAGGTGCACCTTTCCAGTATCTATTAAGGCAGGTACTGCTCTCTGCCCAGGGGCTGGCTGGCAACTTTCAGCCTGGGGGGCAGACGCTAGCAAGCATCCCAGCTTTTCACAGGGAATCTGCAGTCAGGTGGCCCTGGAACACTTAAATTGGACTGGCTCGGGGGGCAGATGGCACCCTGCCCCCCTGCCCAGCCAAACCCTGTCTCTGCCCCATCCCTGCAGCTCTCTGCACATTCTCTCCTATTCTCTGCCCCTTCTACCCACTTTCTATCCCCTTCCTCCTACTCAGTGGCGTAAGTTTGTCCCAGTTGCCGGAGGCAAGAAAAATATTGGTGCCCGCCCTATATATCATCCGTGAGCCAATAAGATGCCATTTGGAGATCCGAGTAAAACCGAACCCGCTCATCTCTAATTCTTACTACAGTATATGAAGCTACGACAAAACCGTTGCAACTAGTCAGATCTATGTAGGGGTCCAACCACACACTACATAGATCTGCTCAGTCACTCACAATGCTGATTATTTCTCTGATTATTAATTTACAAGTGTCATATCCAGGATTAGAACCCACAACCTTTTACACTGGAAGCATGCACCTTACTGGTGGATATATCTGCTCTTGCATAGGAAGTATGAGAATTCTAACTGTATGAAGTTACTTGTAATCGTCAGAGAAATAACTTCATATAGTTAGAATTGTCATGTTTCCTTTATATGAGCAAATAGCTTCATCAGTAAGGTGTCTGCTTCCAGTGTATCTATAATAAAGAAGGTGTGATTTGTAAGGTGCAGTGACTAGTGGGGAAGTCGGGTACGGAAGAGATAGCGGCTGCTGTCAGTGTCAATTAACTTAATTGATTAATGTTGCTGAACACACGGAACAGGAGGAGAGGTGCCCCCCTTCAAAACAGGAGCCCAGCGGCAGCTGACTCCGTTGCCTCCCAGAGTTCTGCCTCTGCTCCTACTCTCTGCACTTCAGTCCTGACACTCCGACCTCCCACAGATCCTCTTTATTTGTTGTCGTCTGTGGATGAGAAAAAAGTGCTGCCTGGTAAAATAACACTAACACTCGCTGGATAGCATTACAACATTAAACACCAGCAGTGGTTATGTAAATTGGCTGCGAGCAGGAACGAAAAGCAGCCGCTATATTGTGCCTAATTTTTCCCCATGTTAAATGGGGCCCTAAAGTATGTCATTGAACAAGATAAACAGTATATCTATCTTTTCCTTGCAACTGTTGGTTCTGCACGTTAAGGTGAGAATATACATCACATATAAAACACAATGGTGGCCATAAATTCGTTATATTTATTAGCGTTCTTGATAGTTGAAGTGTGAAGAAATTGTACAATTTCATTTTTGAGATCAATAAACCTCTTAAAAACTTTGCTCTTACTCAACCAACAAATCACCCTGGAAATAAGAGTGCAGCAAGAAACTGAAAAGTCTGAGCTGAAGACTTGATGTCGCTTATATATTGCTAACAATTTTAAACACAGTATCCAAAATATATTTGTGGCCACTTGAGAGTCTGGCACCAAGCCCACTTTCATGAATAAGACAATGCAATGACTGCACATAAGGCAAAACCCCGTTCAGTTTAGTGACCCAATCATTCTACCTTTCTTATGGGCCAGCCGGCTCCCGAGCTGAGCATCCACCGGCCTGGAGGCAGACACCCATCCCTGTGCTGCATTCCGGGCTGGATGGGTGGCTTCTCACCTTACCCTGCCGGGAGTTAGGTAAAAAATCTTAAAAAAGAGGGGGAAAAAACTTAAAAGAAATCTTAGAAATTGAACACTGTGGATCATAGCAGTTTGCAGGCTATACCTGCACTGTGGACCGCCAATTGACTAGTCCTTATTTCTGCATGACCATCTAGAACCATCCTGATTTTTGCACCCAAAAAGAGGTGGATCTTTTGTTTGGAGGTGAGTGTGCTCTGAGCTGTCTCTCTCCAAATGCAATGTCCAGGAGGGTGCGCTGACCCAAATGCACAATTCTCTCTCCGTCCTCTATTAATGCAGGACATGCCCCTGAGCTTCTCGCTGCTCCAGAGAATGGATTACACAGTTGGAGTCACTACAGATATCTCTGTGCCATCACAGCTCGCTGTAAAAGGGTGTACATACAGGTATGTGCTACTCTAAAATGCACACCACCTGCATTAACCCTATAAGCTCCTGGCTGGTTCTGTTTGCACCATTATATATGCATACGTACATTAACCCAGTGTTACCCTGCATCCTGTTTCCTACCAGTAAATAAACCAATAATCACTAGAGATGTGCACCGGACACTTTTCGGGTTTTGTGTTTTGGTTTTGGATTCGGTTCCACGGTTGTGTTTTGGATTCGGACGCATTTTGGCAAAACCTCCCTTAAGAATTTTTGTCGGATTCGGGTGTGTTTTGGATTCGGGTGGGTTTTTTTTTAAAAACCCTCAAAAACAGCTTAAATCATAGAATTTGGGGGTAATTTTGATCCTATAGTATTATTAACCTCAATAACCAGAATTTCCACTCATTTCCAGTCTATTCTGAACACCTCACACCTCACAATATTATTTTTAGTCCTAAAATTTGCACCAAGGTTGCTGGATGACTAAACTAAGCGACCCAAGTGGGCGGCACACACACCTGGTCAATCTAGGAGTGGCACTAAAGTGTCAGACAGGATGGCACTTAAAAAAATAGTCCCCAAACAGCACATGATGCATAGATAAAGTTTTTTAAAAAAGAGGTGCAATATGGAATTGTCCTTGGGCTCTCCCACCCACCCTTATGTTGTATAAACAGGACATGCACAATTTAACAAACCCATCATTTCAGCGACAGGGTCTGCCACACGACTGTGGCTGAAATGATTGGTTGGTTTGGGCCCCCACCAAAAAAGAAGCAATCAATCTCTCCTTGCACAAGCTGGCTCTACAGAGGCAGGATGTAGTATTATATACCACAATGCAGCACTGATACTGAGCACAGATATTGAGCATTGATGAGGATACTAGAACTGACACGGAGCAGCAATATACAGCAATGGACTATTGTACTTTAGTATTATATACTGGTCACCACAATGCAGCACTGATACTGAGCACAGATATTGAGCACTGATGAGGATACTAGAACTGACACGGAGCAGCAAGATACAGCAATGGACTGTTGTACTGTAGTATTATATACTGGTTACCACAATGCAGCACTGATACTGAGCACAGATACTGCGCACTGATGAGGATACTAGAACTGACATGGAGCAGCAAGATACAGCGATGGACTATTGTACTGTAGTATTATATACTGGTCACCACAATGCAGCACTGATACTGAGCATAGATATTGAGCACTGATGAGGATACTAGAACTGACACGGAGCAGCAAGATGCAGCAATGGACTATTGTACTGTAGTAGTATTATATACTGGTCACCACAATGCAGCACTGATACTGAGCACAGATACTGAGCACTGATGAGGATACTAGAACTGACACTGGGCAGCAAGATACAGCAATGGACTATTGTACTGTAGTATTATATACTGGTCACCACAATGCAGCACTGATACTGAGCACAGATATTGAGCACTGATGAGGATACTAGAACTGACATGGAGCAGCAAGATACAGCGATGGACTATTGTACTGTAGTATTATATACTGGTCACCACAATGCAGCACTGATACTGAGCACAGATATTGAGCACTGATGAGGATACTAGAACTGACACAGAGCAGCAAGATGCAGCAATGGACTATTGTACTGTAGTAGTATTATATACTGGTCACCACAATGCAACACTGATACTGAGCACAGATATTGAGCACTGATGAGGATACTAGAACTGACACTGGGCAGCGAGAACAGCACTGGACTATTGTACTGTAGCATTATATACTGGTCACCACAATGCAGCACTGATACTGAGCACAGATATTGAGCACTGATGAGGATACTAGAACTGACACGGAGCAGCAAGATACAGCAATGGACTATTGTACTGTAGTGTTATATACTGGTCACCACAATGCAGCACTGATACTGAGCATAGATATTGAGCACTGATGAGGATACTAGAACTGACACGGAGCAGCAAGATACAGCAATGGACTATTGTACTTTAGTATTATATACTGGTCACCACAATGCAGCACTGATACTGAGCACAGATATTGAGCACTGATGAGGATACTAGAAATGACACTTGCAGCAAGATACAGCAATGGACTATTGTACTTTAGTATTATATACTGGTCACCACAATGCAGCACTGATACTGAGCACAGATATTGAGCACTGATGAGGATACTAGAACTGACACTGGGCAGTGAGAACAGCACTGGACTATTGTACTGTAGTATTATATACTGGTCACCACAATTCAGCACTGATACTGAGCACAGATATTGAGCACTGATGACGATACTAGAACTGACACGGAGCAGCAAGATACAGCAATGGACTATTGTACTGTAGTATTATATACTGGTCACCACAATGCAGCACTGATACTGAGCACAGATATTGAGCACTGATGAGGATACTAGAACTGACACGGAGCAGCAAGATACAGCAATGGACTATTGTACTGTAGTATACTGGTCACCACAATGCAGCACTGATACTGAGCACAGATATTGAGCTGATATTGGGCTTTTCAGGCAGAGAACATAGCCTCGTCCTCTCCGCTCAATCTACAATGCACGAGTGAAAATGGCGGCGAGGCGAGGCGCGGCTCTTTATATGGAATCCGAATCTCGCGAGAATCCGACAGCGGGATGATGACGTTTTCCCCCATTCAGGTTTTGCGAGTAAGGCGGGAAGAACCTAGGTTGCCTCGGACCCGTGTAAACCACGTGAAGTTCGGGGGGTTCGGTTCTCGGTGAACTGAACCCGCTCATCTCTAATAATCACAGAATGGCTCTTTACATTCACCTGTAATGGACCAATAAATTAATTTGAGCAATAACAATTCTGAGGGGCATAAATGGGATCAGTAGTTGGGGTGGTATGCTGATCCTTGTAGTGCCATATTGGAGAAACCTGGCTCCAGGTAAGTTGGCTCTCACTTTAAAAATACATAAACATATGACCCAATTATGCCTTGCGGTAGCTGCAGCTTACCATATGTCTGCAAAAATATGTAACTGAGATCTCTGCATTGCTATTTTCACCTAGGATGTATGGGGTCCATGTACTAAGGGATCAGATGGCCAAACAAAAAGGCAGGTCCAATCCCTGTTCCTTTTCGCTTCTCGTTATGCAGTAAAGGGATTTCTCTGCCTTCTGCCTGCTAGCGCTAATATGGGTAAATATATGATGTGGCGATATGGGGGAGAAGCACTAAACGCACGTTATGTGCACTATGCCGCTTCTCCCCCATGTATGATGGCTGCGGTGCGGGCACAGTTATAGGGGCGCTATTCACCCCTCTCCATATCAGTGCTGCTATCTAAAAGATAGCAGGCCGATATGCGCGGACAATGTATGAACGGTCAATATCGCTGACCATTCCGAAAACCTGGCGCTGTCAATTTCTACAGCTGCAGGTGGCGAAGCCCATAGACCACAGCATGGACAGAGCTGTCCCTGGTTGTGGCTGGTGTCGGTTTCAGACTGCGCTGGGGATCCCTCGTGAGTAGTGAGATCCCGCACATGCGCACAGGAGCCTGCCGGGCAGGGAGACACAGCACATTAGCACTAAGCTGATGCACACAGCTCAGGCAGGGCATCGCCGCAGAGGGGAGCGTCGGCAGACAAGATGTTCTTACATTCTGCTGATGTCCCTTCCTGCTTCACCTCGGTACGCACGGAATGCACGATGCATGCCGCTATAATACATTTACCTAATAGTGGGCTAGAATATTGTGCTGTGGCAGAGCTAAGTGATCTAGCTACTACTGAGAAGAGAGGTCACTTACCGTCAGCTGTCTTCTCCAGCACCACCTCTAGCTGTCATCAGTCATCTAGTCTCATGGTTGAGACTAGATCCTCTTCAGAGAAGTGTGGGAAATACAATATGACCCACGATACGAGGAGGGAGAGCAAGGTTCAGAAAATGGGAGCCAAAGTGTACCCTTGCTGGCTCGCTTTGCTCGCCACACTTCAGACTGCTAATGGTACTATATGGTGACGTGGATAGTGTAATTGCTCTTCCCCCTGTGAGATTGTTTTTCCTATGGTTTTCATTTTCTTTGAAGGTGATCTAGCTACTACCCTCCTCAAAGTTTGAAAAAAAAATATTCCTAATGCTAAAGCTACATGGGACTCGGGAGACCAGAGGAGAGAGGTGGGTGAGAGCACTGAGAGGTCACAGTGTCAGGATGCGCAATGCGCTCTGCTGTCACCACCAAGTTGTGATGGGGAAGCTTAATGATATTTTCAGTACAAATCACGTCAGTCACCTCCTGCTTCTCACCGATAACAGGTGAAGCACGAGCAGCTTTTTCTCCACTACCAGTGGATTTTTGGCACATGGTGCCCTGTGTCTCTTTTGCTGGTCCACTATGGTGTGCTGGGGGAATTTGTTATATTCGAATAAGCCAATAAGCCTGGTTAAGCATTCTTCCACGTGGACTGCATTGCACACCACTGACACCTATCAACAGCATATGTTCTGTCTATATCTTTGATAAATAGGGTGACGTTTCATTTAGTTAGGCTGTAATTTGGGTAGGTCAGGGGTTGTGACAAGTGAGATTGTAGCTGAAGGGTTAAATGAGGAATCCGTAAAGCATACAAGTAAGTGCCACGTAGGCTGGCTTTATTTGTATTACCAAATATGGTCAAGCACTGTATGCTTGCTATACATTGATACTGTGTATCTGCTAATGCTCTAGTTTCACCATGTAGCCTACACATGCACGGACGCCCTTATATGGAGATTCCCCTCTTGATTGGCTCGTGCTATGTGTCCTTCCTGCATATGAGATCCTGTATGCTTTTACTAAACTGCCTAGTAACTGTTAACGAGCCAATGACAATGTAACACATACTGCTTACACCCATGTATCCTGTCCTTTTTAACAAGCTGTTGCCCCCCTAATAAACCAGAGTGATTCTTAACTATCAACTGTGTGTTTTCTGTATGGTGTTAAGTTTTGCTCTCACGGGTACCTAAGAGGTCATCACATCGAGGTGGTTCAGAGATATTATCCTTACAATTTGGGGG
Source organism: Pseudophryne corroboree (assembly GCF_028390025.1). Classification (NCBI taxonomy): domain Eukaryota; kingdom Metazoa; phylum Chordata; class Amphibia; order Anura; family Myobatrachidae; genus Pseudophryne; species Pseudophryne corroboree. The sequence goes on along the minus strand of NC_086444.1, from coordinate 1,035,711,491 downwards.
CTCGATGCCGGGATCCAGCCGATCGTCCCCTGATCGGTAAGATAGAGAATTTTGTTGTCTGTCTTGTCCGCTAAGGGATTGCGACCATCTACTGGATCTGAACTCACTCCGTGTTCCGGGAACACGTGACAAGGTAATATTTAAGTCCGGGACTTAATGTTACGTAGTTTTATGTAAAGGATTTTTTTAAGGCGCCATAAACAGGTATCAGGGATACCATAGAAGGACCAGGGGTCCACGTAACAACGCCTCCTCGATTTGATCACCTAAATATTTGTATGTCTGTCTTATAAGTACTCATATTGTAATTTTTCTATTAAGGACACTCAGTGAACGGGTGGTAAGTGCACGGACGCTGAGTGTCAGAGGACATTGTTGTTTACAGTGATTTTAAGTACATTTAGAAGTTGATTTGTGACAAATATTATTGTGACTGTATTAACTAAAACACTGACATATTATGGGATCGCACCAGAGTAAGGAGACTGAATATCCCCCGCCCTTACCAGGGGAGACATGCAAGGAATACGTTGCCCGTGTGTCTCCCACAAACTATTATCTTGTCAATCCCTGGGTAGATAATTTGTCAGGCTGGACAGAAGCCGTAAAAAGTCCCAGTCCTTTCCCTCGAAATGGATCAAATTATCCATTCTATATGGATATGGTTAAGGGACTATGTTTAGGAGATAAGGCAGCCTGGCCGTGGTATGATCACGACCCCCAGTGGAATATGACATATATGAGGGCGGGAGGGGAACAATGGCTTACCATAGCACCCTACTGGCGCGACAGGTCCGCCATTAAGAAACAAAAGACATCCATAGACTGTAATAAATTACACAAAGGAGAACAGGAAAGATTAAATAAGTTAAAAGAGGCCACCTGCCCACCTCCTTATACCCCACTTTACCCATCTTTAACTGATGAGGAGATCCTAGCGGCGGTCTCTCTACATCGACCGCCACCTCTCAACCCCGATCTTCCCCCTCAAGACAACGTTCCCATAATGCCACCCCCTGTAAATGACCCACCACCTAGACCCGCTCTCACCAGAAGGTCGCCCGACTCAACTATCGTAGACCTCAATGTTACTAGTCCACACCACACACGGGCCGGTGCACATTTTTCCGGTTCCACTGCGGAAGCACTAGACACTAGTAACCCAGATATATCCATCGATCATCTCCCGTTTATGACGGTCGGTGACCAACTCCTAAAGAAACCTATAGAAGTAGAGGACCTCGATAGGATAATTAAAAATTGCCCTAAGCCAATGGTCACCCCCTTAGGATGTATCACATACTTAAAAAAGGCTTGTAAGGGACGTAGTTTCACACAGGAAGACATGAGACTTATTATTGATGGTGTCATAGATCACTATAATGGTTGGGACTGGGCAAAAGTCCCCTCGATCAGTACTGTGGCAGCCAACCAGACCGCAACCGGTTACCCACTTAATACCCAGAGTGGCATTGACACTATGTGGACAGAACTCACAGAGCATATGGGGGAGGTGTTTAAAACTCGCTCGTCTCTCCCCATAGCTGTAGCCTGTAAGCAGAAAAATAGTGAAGGAGTGACAGAATTTTGGAAGAGATTTAAGAAATGCTGGTCTGAGGAAGCAGGACTTAGTCTGGTAGGTAGTGACAACCTTCTCATTTCTACATTTGTTAACAATCTGCTGCCCTCAATTGGCCTCACAGTAAAACAGAGTGTTTCCAGTTGGACCTCTGATAATCTTAAAGATTTTGAAAAACATCTATATGAAAAAGAGGCAGCAGGCTGTTTTGAAATGAGGAAAAATACTGCCACCACACCCTCACACAATTTTCAGAATCACCCTAGGAGACAGAACCGACCTTTCCGTCCCCCACGGGACAGCCTACCTCAGAGGGCCCCTGTGGGACCCCCAGTCAGAAGACAAACATGCTGCTATAATTGTGGAAGGGATAATCACTGGGCTAGAGATTGTCCATATCCCTCAAGCAAGCCCCGACAGACCCCGGCCCCCATGCAGACCAACCAGCCCAGAGACGCTTCCCGATTCCAGATTGACTGGCAGGGACAAACCCGTTGACGGGGCCCGGAGGAGGGTATCCCAGCCTTTACCCAGGTCACGGAGCACTGGAAACAGCCGCCGCTTGTCACCTTGATTGTGGATGGAAGACCCATCCCGTTCCTGGTGGACAGCGGCGCTACTACCAGCGTTCTGTGTAGGGACCTCTACAATGGTCCCCTGGAAAGGACTGCTCCTTCTATGGGAATCAATGGGATACCCACAAGAGCTTACATCACGATTGCCCTCCCCATAGAGACCTCAAAAGGCCACTACATGGGGAGACACATATTCACTGTAATACCTGACTGTCCAATCAACCTATTGGGAAGGGACCTTCTCAATGCATTAGAAATCACAATCAGCCCATCTGAATCAGGCAGCGGCATAGACATCACATCGCCACACTTACCCATGTGGGAAACCTCTAATCTGTACCCTGAGTTAGACACTGTGGACCCGCAGATATGGTCAGACGGGCCCTATGACACAGGCTTAATATCCTGCACACCGTACAAGGCCACACTTAAGCCCGATGCACAGCCAATCTATCACAAACAATACCCTTTGTCCAGAGAGAAAATAGAGGGTCTTAGACCTATGGTGCAGCGATTTTTAGGACAAGGCATCCTCAAACCCGTTGTGTCCCCATACTGCACACCAGTTAATCCAGTACCCAAGGCAGATGGTACTGTTAGATTTGTACAGGACCTCAGGGCAATAAACCAACTGATTGTCCCCATTGCACCCATTGTACCCGATGTGAACTCACTCATCTCAGCCATCCCTGTAGATGCTGCTTACTTCTCAGTAATTGACTTGAAAAATGCATTTTTCAGCATACCAGTGGACCCTCAGACACAACTGTTATTTGCATTTTCTTTTGAGGGCCAGCAGCTAACATGGTGTCGATTTCCGCAGGGTTATATTGATTCCCCTGTCGTGTACAGCATCATGCTCCAAGCCACTTTAACACCCTGGCACCCCCCCTATGGTTCCGTCCTGCTACAGTATGCAGATGATCTGCTTATCTGTAGTTCAAGAGAGGAGGCATGCCGAGAGGATGGTTTATCACTGTTAAACTGGCTCTGTAAATGTGGACACAAAGTGTCAAAGACAAAAATGCAATGGTGTAAAAAGCATGTTGATTACCTAGGTTTTGTCCTCACAAAGTGGGAAAGGAAAGTCAGTCCACAGCGCATTCAGTCTGTATTGGGTCTGGTCCGCCCAACCACTCAGAAAGAAATGCTATCTTTTCTGGGAATGATAAATTATTGCAGACAGTGGATATCTGACTGTTCCTACTATGATAATATTTTGAGACAAGCCACACTCAATGACAAACCTAAACAGATACAATGGTCACAAGAAATGTTAAATGCATATGAAAGCTTAAAATGTATGTTGATGAAAAGTCCGGCATTGGGCCTCCCAAACTATGTACAACCATTTCATTTATATGCAAGGGACAACTGTAAAACCATGGCGGGGGTACTAACCCAAGAACATGGAGGTAAACTGCGCCCCGTGGCATTCTTTTCTAAAGTAATGCCTGTGTCGGTCCAAGGTATGCCTGCCTGTCTTCGGGCACTGGCGGCCTGTGCAATGGTGGCTGAGATGGCAACTACACTCACCCTGGGACACCCCACTGTCCTTCACACAACCCATGATGTGATGGCCATACTTAAAGGGTTACACACACAGCACATGTCAGCCCAGCGTCTTAGTGGATATGAGGTCCTGCTACTAGGAAGCCCCTCACTCACCATTAAGTATGCAAACACATCCTCAGGCCCCGCACCCATTCTTAATGCACTTCTAGGACTAAAGGGTCCCCAAGATGACATACCTGACGACCATGACTGTTCTACATCAATAGAGTCAGAGACCTCCCCAAGACTGGATATGTCCCCTGTACCAATACCAGGTTCTGACCATGTTTTTGTGGACGGCTCATGTAGCAGACCCAATGACTCTACATACCAGGCGGGCTACGCTGTTGTACACCCCCCAAATGACATCCTAGAAGCCAAACCTATCCCATACCAGTCAGCACAAGCAGCAGAGCTCATAGCCCTTACAAGAGCTTGCCAAATGTACCAAGACAAACCTGTTACAATTTACACAGATTCCAAATACGCCCATGGCGTGGTGCATGATCATGGTATGATATGGGCCCGCCGAGGGTTTGTGGTAGCCGACGGGAAAGGAATTTCCCACGCACAACTCATCACAGATTTACTCCATGCCATCACACTGCCCTCCGATGTTGCAATATTGCATTGCAGAGCTCACACGGGTGGCAAGGATGACATATCTAAAGGTAACGCCCTTGCTGACAAAGCTGCCAAAGAAGCAGCACTGCAAGCCATTAACCAGTCACATATGACCGTCATGACACCTCCTGTGATTGACGATCAATATCTGATAACTGAATTACAGGCCTCAGCATCCCCAAAAGATTTAGATGACTGGGTATTCCCTATATTGCAGAAAAATCCTAAAACAGGATTGATCTGCAAAGAGGGGAGACCATGCATACCACAATCAAGTGCCCCTTTGTTCATTGCTCACTACCACGGGGTAGGACACCATAGCAAAAGCACCACAGCTATACTCTTGAGCAAAGACTTTTATATCACAGATGTTAAAACATTGGTAGATCAGTATGTCAGCAGATGTATTACCTGTCTACGCAATAACCCTAACAATCCTATGAAAGCAAAACATCAGCATCTTGAGTACCCCACCACGCCTTTTACACACTTGCAAATTGATTTTACGCACATACCTAGCAAAGGAACAAAACAGGAATACGCCTTGGTTATAGTGGACATGTTCTCACGATGGCCAGAGGCATTCCCAACAAAAGCAGAAGATGCCAAAACTGTAGCAAGAATTCTAACCCAAGAAGTTATCCCCAGATGGGGATGCCCGTTACAGATCAATAGTGATAAAGGCGCTGCCTTTACAGCAAAAATCACACAAGCCTTAGTAAAAGCACTCCAAATAGAGTGGAAAATCCACATTCCCTATCATCCTCAAAGCTCAGCGATAGTGGAGAGAATGAACAGAACTTTAAAGGACAAACTCAGGAAAGCAACAGGAGGGACGTTCAATAAATGGAAACAGGTCCTCCCCATTGTCCTAGCAGAGATTAGGATGACCCCCCAAAAGACTCTGGGTTATTCACCCTTTGAAATACTTATGGGAAGACCCTTTCCCACACCCTGGGCTAAGAAACCACTAGTAGTACAGGAAGGGGACCTAGAACAGATTAAGGAAGAATATGTCAGATCCCTTATGACCAGACTGAGTGAAATTGAAAACAATGTTGTACGTAAAAATCCTTTTAATCCACAGGAACCGACACATCCTTTCCAGGTCGGAGACAAAGTCGTTGTGAAGGTGCTCCCCAGGAATAAAGGCCCAGGAGATTTCACCTATGGTCCAGAGACGGAAGTCGTGGCAGTGACCAGGACGGCTGTCCTTACCGAAGAGGGGCCCACGTGGATACATGCATCCCGAGTGAAGAAAGTCCCAAGTGCCATCCCTGATAGAGAAGAGACTCAGGAAGGGGTACTAACGGGAGTAGACAACTCTGACCCCCAACTAGGAGAAGAGGTACTAACGGGGGCAGACAGCCCTGACCTCCACCATGAGGGAACAGAGGACTCCCCAGCAGATGGAGCGATCTCGGAATTCTGGTCAATGGTGGACTTACATCATCCTGTTGACCCTTGCTTACCAGATACCCCTGCACAGGACTGAAGTAGACATAACACAAACCCATGGAGTAATTACCCTATGGTACAACTCCTCCAGCACACATGTCGCCACTTATATTGTAGACTATTTCAAATTTACTAAACTCGCTGAAGCAAGACGTTCCATAGATCAAAAGATTAGACACTCAAGAGGCCCTGAAACCGTCTATATTTGTGTTACCAGTACACACTGGGGAAACAACTGTGATTATTGGGGAGCGATAGGGTGGAATACTGGGACTGACTGGGGTTACAAACCAACGGAAGCCCTGGCTAAGAAAGACAAAAATAATAAATCCCTAATTTCTAGAATGTCTGTCTTTAAGATGGATACTGGTTCACACAAATTCAGACTAAACATAGAAAACCCTAGCCCCACTGACAGTGGCACTTATGTATTTGGGCTCTGGTATGAAACAGGATACTACAGTGATAGGGAAGTGTTCCATTTAAAAGATATGTACAATAATAGTGAGTATTCTGCAACATCCACAGCCACATCCAGACAGGAGAAGCCCCTCAAACCCCATATAACCACCTTTAACGAAATAATAGCCATTGATAATCCCTCATTTGAGGACACTCTAGCTATAGAAACAGGTTTTTCAGATATCAACTTCTGGTTAGAATGGATGAAATATAATGCTATCAAGCATAATAAAAGTAACTGTTATGTTTGTGGCAAATCTAGACCCCATTTAGGTACTGTGCCTTTAAATATCCCAGTATCACAAGAAGGTTGTTTCTTCAGCCTTTACAATGGCACAGAAACCAACAGTAGTGAATGTGAGCTGTGGAAAAAGGAATACCCCATACTGTCTAAGAATCCCAACCCAGGTAACACCATAACTATATACCCTGGTAATTACACTTGTTATGTATCCAATGACACCTCGGGTAGAAATTTGAAAACTTTCCCCCCAGGATATTGTGCAGAGAGAAGGACTACTGTCCTAGTTAACCAGACTAAATCCCTAGGAGATATCTATTATATCTGTGGGGACATGAGGCTAAGAACAAAATTAGACACCCCATGGAAAGGAGAGTGTGCATTGGCTAAAGTAATCATGCCCCTCCATATTCTCTCAGAAGATGAGCAACCACCTTCTCCTACTGTAGCCTCCAAGAGAAGGAAAAGAGAGAGCCCAGAAGGTAGCTTTGACCCCCATGTATATATTGATGCTATAGGAATCCCTAGAGGAGTTCCTGATGAATTTAAAGCTAGAGATGAAGTTGCTGCAGGTTTTGAATCTTTAATCCCTATAATAACTGTTAATAAGAATGTTGCTTGGATTAACTATATATATTATAATCAGCAGAGATTCATTAACGACACCAGAGACGCCTTGGGAGGAGTAGCTGAACAGTTGGAATCCACTACCCAGATGACATTCCAAAACCGTATGGCCCTAGATATGATATTAGCAGAAAAGGGTGGAACATGCGTGTATATAAAAAGGGTAGAAGGATGTTGTACCTACATACCAGATAACACAGGTCCCAATGGTAAGGTCACCTTAGCTATTAAAAGGTTAGAGGATTTATCCATTGAGCTGAAGAGGAATTCAGGTATTGATAACCCATGGAGCCAATGGTTTGGATGGTTTGAAAATTGGAAGCAGGCCCTTGTCCAGTTAGGAATCTATATATTGATTATTCTTGCTATTATCTGTGTTGTTGTTTTTTGCATCATACCATGTTGCAGAAAGCTTGCTACCAAAGGTATTGAGAATACCCTTATGTATGAATCCATTGCCCCTGCACACGTAAATTCCCCTGAAGGCTACAAGCAGTACCTTGCCAAATACAGGAATAAGGAGTTTAGTAAGAAGAATCATATCATTTAAATGTATGATTCTAAGAGGGGATTGAAGGGTTAAATGAGGAATCCGTAAAGCATACAAGTAAGTGCCACGTAGGCTGGCTTTATTTGTATTACCAAATATGGTCAAGCACTGTATGCTTGCTATACATTGATACTGTGTATCTGCTAATGCTCTAGTTTCACCATGTAGCCTACACATGCACGGACGCCCTTATATGGAGATTCCCCTCTTGATTGGCTCGTGCTATGTGTCCTTCCTGCATATGAGATCCTGTATGCTTTTACTAAACTGCCTAGTAACTGTTAACGAGCCAATGACAATGTAACACATACTGCTTACACCCATGTATCCTGTCCTTTTTAACAAGCTGTTGCCCCCCTAATAAACCAGAGTGATTCTTAACTATCAACTGTGTGTTTTCTGTATGGTGTTAAGTTTTGCTCTCACGGGTACCTAAGAGGTCATCACATCGAGGTGGTTCAGAGATATTATCCTTACAGTAGCCACCATGGGGAAGATGGTAATACAGTAGGTCTTATTTTGCCTATAATTTATTTTCTCCAATATTGGAGATATACTGTAGGTCAGTGTTTTTCAACCACTGTGCCGTGGCACACTAGTGTGCCCTGAGCAGTCTCCAGGTGTGCCGACATAGAAGCACAGCCAGGCTCGTCAGTGTTTTGCCGCTACTGAGGCCCTGGAACGATTAATACTGGTGGGTTTAGTGGTTGCAGAGCCAGTTCTAATTTTGGGCCCGGGCAGTGTTGGGACCTTTTGGCTTTCTCAGATGTGACTCAGGCGTTACCTATAGAGAAGCTGCAACATGACATCCTAGGACATGCAACTGCACCATGCATCACCATTATATTTGAGTGTGCCTTGGCAATAGTTAAATCTTGTTCAGTGTGCCGCGAGTTGCAGAAGGTTGAAAATCTCTGCTATTGGTGAATAATTTGGATAAATAATTCAACTGTTCTGATCGGGTTAGCAAGTATTTGCCCCAGTGAAGTTCTATTTGCAGGCAGCTTGTAGAACTGTTTTTAGTTTGCTTTACACAAAATTAATACATTTCAAATTATTATTATTTATTTTCACCATCACAAACTATCCTGCCTTCAATGTCACTCCTTATGTGAAATCATCTAAATAATGGCACACCATGTAGAAAGCATCTGTTCATTCATCTGAAAGAAGTACATTTCTTTCAATAGATTACCTGAGTTCTACTCTCTAAGGGCAGTTGTTACCAAAAGACAATTTTCAACAGTTTTTATCGATTTTAAATTAATATTTAGTTCAAGGGGCTATAACACACATGTAATAAGAGTGGATTTTTTAATATTATTTTTTAGATGTTACTACTTGTGTGTTTTAGCCCCAGAAACACAACATCAATTTTGATTTCAGATCGATAAAAATGGATGAAATCGACTTTTAGTAAACAAACCCCTAGGGGACACATTGATCAAAGAGTGTATCTGGGATATATGCTGCAGTCCCCCGTAAATACATCTGGGTGATGCTTGATATTTGCAGGTACCTCCCAAAATCAATTGTTTTGTACGATCCCCCAATTTTGATTGTAAAAGCAGCCTTCATCGGCTGGCAGGGGCTGCTAAAATGACGAATTTACCAAGCTCTGCAATTCCCGATTGCACACACATACATGATCTGATCTGATGACTGTTTATTCATAGTACTGTGGCCACTGGACAGCCCCTGGGCCAGGAAGTAAAGTGATCTCGTCAGGAGGGCTGGAATTTGTGTTTGCAATTTTGCAGGAAGCTTCAGCCTCTCGGATATCTTTCACTGATCACCTACCTGGGTGATCGACCCTTTGGTCGTTTATTTTTTCCTTTATTAGAATCCCCCAAAACATCCCATAGTATATAATCAGCTATGTTTCACAAGGAATGGCCAAGTTCCTGCAAAATACTGGCAATTGTTCCCACCGATGCCGGAATCCCGAGTAAGATCACACTGCCGGTGGGGGAAGGTGGGGGGCGGGTTGGTGCGGGTAATTAGGCTGTGGAGAGGGAAGGGCTAGGTTTAGACGGCGGGGAGGTGGGTTAGGTTTAGGCACCACCAGGGAGGGTTAGGTTTAGGATGTGGGGAGGTGGGTTAGGTTTAGGCACCACCAGGGAGGGATAGGTTTAGGCTGCGTGGAGCAGGGTTAGGTTAGGCTGCTGTAAAGAAGGGTTAGGGGATAAGGGATTCTAAACAGCGGGATGCCGCAGTAGGTATTCTGACCGCTGGCATCCCGCCTGCTGGCATTGCAGCTCTAACTCGAACTTGCCACAACTATTCTGATAGCTAAGAAAAAGTTATCCAGTACAAGTCACCCATTCATATAATACACCAAAATATTCCAGAAACTGGCTTTGTGCGTGTGCGCAATGTCAGATTCTTCACATGAGAGACTCCTCCAATACGCCGGGGAAGTAACTCGCAGGGACAGCAGTTATCGCTACCGTTGTCCCTGTGGGTTTCCCTATGTACATAGCGGGGATACTTGCATCAAAGTGTTAATAATCGCAGCAGTTCCACGATTATTAAATAATTCAGAGGTTTGTCATTATAGTCAACCTACACCAAAAAATCTGTACGGTATATAATTTTATTGTTTAAAACACCAAGGTAGAAGGTCTGTCATAATGGGTGGTATTCATGTGACCGCCGGTCAGCTGACTGACAGTCACATAACCTCCTCCACCAGCCCGACGGCTCACTATCCCGATGGTCGGCATGCCGACCAACAGGGACTATTTCCACTCGTGGGTGTCCACGACACGCATAGAGTGGGAATAAAACCCGGTCGCCACCGAGCCCGCAGCGTGGCGAGCGCAGCGAGCCCGCAAGGGGCTTGCTGCACTCGCCCCTCCCCGCCGGGATCCTGGCGTCGGTATGCTGCCGGGATCCCGGCGTCGGTAAGCTGACCGGCGGTCTCCAGTACTACACCCGTCATAATAACTAGTTCTGATTATAGGGGATTCTCACAACATGACAGCAAAGTGATCTCACTCACATGCTGACCTGCTTACATAACCTAATCTTTAGTTAATACTCCGTACAATTCTTATGATAATTAGATTTGTGTAACTATAACAATACATGCTATTTTTGTTTTACTGTGACGCAAATCTCTTCTATTATCATATTGCAGCCCCAGCAACACGACCCCTTCCATCCGGTACAACATGCTCTGCTCCTGCACTTCCCCCTTAATCTATTATTTCAGTCACCTCTGCCGAACTAGTTAGCTGATGAGAAAGATGTTTCACCACAGGTGATGGCAGTCATAAAGTAAAAGGGAAGTCCAGGAGCAGTGCATGTTATACCTGATGGATGGGGTCATGTTGATATTAAGATATCCATACTTAAATCAATGAGCAGCTTTCTAGGTCACTAATTGTAACAGTGATATTGGGACTCTTTTTAAATAGATAAAAATAATACTGAATTCCACTGGCAGCAAAGGTGTTAATTTGGATAAACAGGAGCTGTGTGGTACTGTGGCATGTACTGAAATGATACAATTATAATATTAAGCAACATGGATAAAGCACACTGTAATTGAAAGAAATTAGCATTCAGGGCTGATGACCTGCACATGGTCAGCCATGCTTGCTGTGTAAGCCTGTCTGTTGGCTGTTGCTATAGTTACAAAAAGCTAATGCAACCCAATGAGCTATCTGCTCTGCAGCCATTTTCCTCCCTGGGAGCAGTGTGCTCTATTATGCCTGCCTAGTCTTGATTTAAAAGGGGGAAAATATATATGTAGAGTGAAAGGTGCAGCAGTGTAGGAAGACACAGCCAGCATAGCTGAGAATGCCTTCCATCTCCCATCATTACAGGCTGCCGGCTGCTGCTCCTGTGAGCTGAGTATGGAATGCAGGCTGATAGTGCTGCATATCCTCTGTCAGGAATGGAGTAGGTTTTTTTGTCTTGTAAAGGCAAGGTTCCTCTGCAACGTTATCTGCACGGCTAAGTACTAGCTCTTCACAAGGAAAGCTTAGTGACCCAGACAAAGGGTGTTGCCCTTTTTGTAAGCCTTCTTTTTTTTTTTTTCCATTCTATCTAATACAAGAAGACAGCAGTAGTGAAGAAGCAGGTGTATTACCCAGCCGGCTCTGTGCTACTAACCACAGCCTCACATTATCCTTCCTGGATACCTCTGCTCAGCACACCAAGATTGCTGGTATCCTGTGCAACCAAGGTAAGAGTTAACTCTATACATGGGGGAAAATGATTTAAGGGCAAATATTAATGTGATTTCCATGACTTGTGTTTGTGAGAAAATAAGTGATATTGTGCCTTAACCATTTTTATTTTCAGTAGTTTTTGGTTCATGATTCTGCCAGAAATCAGCTTTTAATTGGCCGCATCAAGCAGGTTGGACCCAGCAATTGCAACATTGTTAGTTGCCTAAAGATATGTTTCAAACTGGCAATGAAGTTATGTTATGCTGGGAATAATAATTAAATTTCCACATAATAATTAAATTTCCAATGCATTACAAAATATTGTCATACACATGCAAATTTTATTTTACATTTGCCCACTTGCGGCGCCTGCCTTCTGGTTTTCCCGCAATGCCTGTCGACACGCACACTACACCCCATTCCCAATCACCATAGTTTTTAAACTGTACATTTTTCTGCACATATATATGGGAAGATTTTAGTGATGTCAGATACTTGGCCTCCAGGATACTCCCCTGTCTCCTCATTGTTGTGGTATGTAGATCAGAGTGGCAGGTGGCCCGTCTATATTTTAGGCTGGCATTTGTTTACCATGGCTAGTAAAAGTTGGTAAATAATTGTTCACATCTACAGCAGAGTGATGCTGTTGTTACTGTCTAGAATAGCCCGGGCATAGAAGAGTTAATCAAATCTCGCTTACACCCCACTACTCAGCTTAGCACACCCACTGTGCTTCATAGCATGGAGTCTAAAGGAAAAATAGACAGCAGCAGCAAGCTGGGAGTGGAGCACGTACAGTGTGTGATGCTGGCTATAATAAGCATACAGTCTCATTTACCTCACATAAAACAGGATCTATCACACAATGAAACCAGTCTGTTACTCCTCAGATATTCATAACCACAACACAGACCAACACCCACCAATAATTCATTCTCTACCGTGACAGATCAGCTATCACTATTGGTAAAGGTCAATAGAGGCTGCAGAGACTGTCATCGGTCAATACTTAAATTATATTCAAGGATTCAGCTAAACACAAAGCTCGGCACACATGTCTAAGCAGAAGGGAAACATGCTGCATTCACTCAACTAGTTGAAATAATACTTTTCCTATCAAATGCAACACATCTCCTTTGTTCATTTACTGTGTGTGCAAATATTAACATTTCCATATAGTTAATGTTAACCAAGGTCATTTGTTTAACACAGTGTATCAGGTCAAACATTGATGCTGAAGTTCTAATTACAGTATGCATGTTGATGTTGCAGCCATGTCGTTTATATAAACTTTATTGACATGAGCCTCTGTGCACAATAACGCAGTGACAATGTGACAGCCGTCAGTCTAGTAAACAGATTTTTACTGTGTGTGTGTGTTTGAGGCTTTATCCTCATGTTCTTTTTAAATTGATATTTTGTTGTTTCCATTTGAATGGTTATTTGGGTCTTTTAATGACCAGGGGTTTTCTTCATCCGCTACTATGGTATGCATTGTGGTGTTATTGATTTTGTTCTTCCTCCCCCACCCTGTACTGTTGCTAGCTATTTTTTTTTTCTACTGTGCCATTGATATTGTCTTATATTGAATATACTATATAAAGTAATATTACTGGAAAATGTGTGCATAATCCTGCATCATTAGAATCCGTAAAAGTAATTTTGAAATATAATTTCTTAATCATGTTGTTCATTAATTGTGAAACAATGGAGGTGTTAATCTCTGGAAATACTGGGGGAGTAATACCCCTTTCAGACATAAGCGCATCAGTTCATGTCTGCAAGTAATGAATGACCTAAGTTGACAGTCCCGGATCGGTGCCCCTTCAATCGACCAGGATTATTCCCAGGACTTGCAACCTGGGTCAGTGCCCTGGCATATGTGTGAAAGGAATGACTCAGGGTATGCCTAAAATAAATTAATTGGTGGGAACAGTATCGCTTGGAGATTACATCATCTCAAAGCGCCCACAGTAAATTGAGAGACCAGGGTCTGGTGTGAAGTGTGACGACCTAGGTCATCACCCATGTGTGAATGGGGGTTAAGTACAAAAATCCCTGGCTTCAACCCCTGCTTGGTGTCCGGGGTTCCAACCCGGTTAAAGCCAGGGTTTTAAAACTGAAAGGGGTGTTAGAGACTTTCTGCTACAGCCTTATAAGGGATGAGGAATGAAGGTTAGATGACTAGACGGGCACAAGTCCCACGCAGGATGTGTCAGTGTGACCTACACCTAATGTCTTAACTGTTAGCATTGCTAAACATATAACATTCAAAGCCTCAGTACTGATAGTGGTCATAATTTACTGGGCCAGATTTAACATACTAACACTCACTACTTTTGCCACGCCCTACCTCCTCACCTCCTTCTCATTGTCAACGACCACCAGAACTATCCACATGTATCAGTATAAGTGTATTATAACTATAATTAAGTGAGCATTGTTCCTTTTTTTTGTTTTTTTCCACTGATGAGCATGAATAAGAAAAACATAATTGAGGATGAAACAATGCAGGTAGCCTTTCACCTTGCAAGTCCCTAACTCAGTCTCCAGGTCTATGTGGCCTTTTCACAAACCATGGAGACTGGTGGGGGTATGATCAAGAAGATATTTGCTTGACTTCTGTACTATAGTTCATTTTAGGATTAAGTCAAACTGGAGGGGTCCGTTTCTTTCTTTGTTCTTTATTCAGAAGAAATTTATAAAAAATAAATAAATAAAAATATATACATTTTAGTTTAATATACACTTTACAGGCACATGTGAAACCTGAGAATCCATTACAAACCTATTTGATTATATCCTGATTCTGTATAGGCCTCAATTGGTTTTGTTTAAGCTTACAATAGAACAATGACTAGTAATAAGAAGACTTTTCAGGCAATGTTCCCTGGGGAAAAAGATATTCAAATAATCCTCTTTTAAAAGGAGAATGGACTCCTGGAGAACGTTTTTACATGGCAGCCCAATGAGACAATACCTGCTATGTTTTTAGAGCAGTGCTTCTCAGCTCCAGTCCTCAAGTACCACTAATACCCCTTTCAGGCGTGCATCAAAATCCCAGGTTTATGCACACGAACGCACATCAACCTGGGATTTTGGTATGTTTGAATGCAATCAACCCAGGTCCACGACTCTTCTCCCGACCAGGGTCATGGAGCTCAGACCCGGGAATTTGCCGACATGCTAGACCTGTCATTTCCCTGGTCTGATGTCTGAAAGGAGTATAAGAGGTCATTTTATGTGGATTTCTTTAATTATGCACAGGTGAGTTAATCTATTTTGCTCAGTCAGTAATTATCCCACTTGTTTTCATAGATTATTTGAAACATGACCTGTTTGAAAAACTTGAGGGTTGAGAACAACTGTTTTAGACGTTGGCAGATCTATTTCTGCCTTCAGTGGTCTCATTACTACATGGCCGGTAATTCTGAGGCAGCGCTATGAGCAATAGAAGCAGCTTCATCAGGTAAATGAGATGCAATAGGATAATGTACATACATACGCATTTAAAAGTGGAGAGTTCCCACCTGCCGACTTTGGGTGGGCCCCCTCCTTTTTAACGGCACAGGAGGCTTTGCCATTATACCAGAGTCTACTGTGCATGCGCAATTCTCTGGAAATATGGCGCCCGCCATGTTTCAGAGACTAAATCCCTACTGTGGATTTTTTGCCGGTGACTTGTTTTTTTCTACCGTGGCTGCAACTACGATTCGGAAAGGTAAGTTATCGAACATGGGTGCAGTGTGTGCGGAAATGCCCATACATACATACATACATACATACATACATACATACATACATACATACATACATACATACAACTGGTCAAAAGTTTTAGAACACCAGCATTTCTCAAGGTTTTATTGAACTTTGAGTTCAGTGTCTCAATGTACTATTCCAGTGGTTCACTAACTTTTTGGAATCACGGCACCCTAGCGTATCAGAATTATTTTCATGGCACCCCCTAGGCCAAAAGTTTCTTATTGAGAAATTTACAAAAAAATTATTAAATTAAGCAAATTGTGTTTATCATCCTTAGGTTCAGTTGCGTGGTGAGGGACAAGATTTGCTTCTGTTTGTCCGCATATTTTATGATGGACAGCCACCAACACTGGTTTTGCCTATTACATTGACCATAAATAATTTGAATTGGTCCTGGACCACCAATCCAAGGCACCTCTACAAGTGTCCCAAGGTGACATGGCACACAGTTTGAGAACCACTGTACTATTCTATAAAAGCATGGAACAAATAAAACAATTGGAAATGAAAATAAATCTTGGAATCATTTTAACAAAATGTAGTCTACATTTTTGACTCCTCAAAGTAGCCATCTATTGAACATATAACCAGCAAGCACACTCACAGCATTATTTCTACATTTGAAGCCAAATATTGTTTGAAAAGTTCTGCCCAACACTGTTGTACTTCTGGTTTGCTTTGCTTGTACCCTTCTGTCAAGTTCATCCCAAACCAGCTAAATTGGGTTTAAGTCTGGAGGCTGTTCTGGCCATGCCATGATTTGAAGCTTCTTGTCTATTCTTTTCCTTGAAGGTAGATTTGACATAGCCTTGAGGTATGTTTAGAGTCATCATCTTGCTGTAGGATGAAACACTGACCAATTAGGCTTAGACCATAGGTCTGAGTATGGTGCTATAAAAAGCTGTGGTAGCCCTTTTGGTCTGGGTTCCAGTCATTTTGTGCAAATTGCTAACTTGGGATCCATCAAAAGAGCCCCAGACTACCATGCTTTCTCCACCATTAAATTATATTTCTCTAACGTCCTAGTGGATGCTGGGGACTCTGTAAGGACCATGGGGAATAGACGGGCTCCGCAGGAGACATGGGCACTTTAAGAAAGAATTTAGATTCTGGTGTGCTCTGGCTCCTCCCTCTATGTCCCTCCTCCAGTTTGAATCTGTGCCCGGACGAGCTGGGTGCTGTTCAGTGAGCTCTCCTGAGCTTGCTGTAAGAAAGTATTTTGTTAGGTTTTTTTATTTTCAGGGAGCTCTGCTGGCAACAGACTCCCTGCATCGTGGGACAGAGGGGAGAGAAGCAGCCCTACTCTCTGAAACTAGGTCCTGCTTCTTAGGCTACTGGACACCATTAGCTCCAGAGGGATCGTACACAGGATCTCACCCTCGTCGTCCGATCCCAGAGCCGCACCGCCGTCCCCCTCGCAGAGCCGGAAGACAGAAGCCGGGTGAGTATGAGAAGCAAGAAGACTTCGAAATCGGCGGCAGAAGACTCCGTTCTTCACATGAGGTAACGCACAGCACTGCAGCTGTGCGCCATTGCTCCAAACACACCTCACATACTCCGGTCACTGTAAGGGTGCAGGGCGCAGGGCGGGGGGGCGCCCTGGGCAGCAGATGGACCTCTGTTGGCAAAAGTACTCATATATACAGTTGGGCACTGTATATATGTATGAGCCCCCGCCAAAAATATATGTATTTTAGCGGGACAGAAGCCCGCCGTCGAGGGGGCGGGGCTTCTCCCTCAGCACTCACCAGCGCCATTTTTTCTCCACAGCTCCGCTGAGAAGAAGCTCTCCCCTGCAGATCACTGTAGAAAAGGGTAAAAGGAGAGGGGGGGCACATAATTAGGCGCTAAAAACACAGTATACAGCAGCTACTGGGTTAACATTAAGTTACTGTGTTATTCCTGGGTTATATAGCGCTGGGGTGTGTGCTGGCATACTCTCTCTCTGTCTCACCAAAGGGCCTTGTGGGGGAACTGTCTTCAAAAAGGGCATTCCCTGTGTGTGTGGTGTGTCGGTACGCTTGTGTCGACATGTCTGATGAGGAAGGCTATGTGGAAGCAGAGCGGGAGCAAATGAATGTGGTGTCTCTGCCGACTGCACCGACACCTGATTGGATGGATATGTGGAAGGTTTTAAATGATAATGTTAATTCCTTGCATAAAAGGTTAGACAAAGCTGAAGCCTCAGGACAGTCAGGGTCCCAACCCATGCCTGATCCTATGTCGCAGAGGCCGACAGGGTCTCAGAAGCGCCCACTATCCAAAATTATTGACACGGATACCGACATGGATTCTGACTCCAGTGTCGATTACGATGATGCAAAGTTACAGCCAAAATTGGCTAAATCCATCCGTTTATATTATTATAGCTATTAAGGATGTGTTGCACATCACAGAGGAAACCCCAGTCCCTGACAGGAGGGTTCATATGTATGGGGAAAAGAAGCCGCAGGTAACTTTTCCCCCCCTCACACGAGCTCAATGAGTTATGTGAAAAGGCTTGGGAATCTCCAGATAAAAAACTGCAGATTTCCAAAAGGATTCTTAAGGATTCTTTCCCGCCAACGGACAGGTTACGCTGGGAATCCTCCCCTAGGGTGGACAAAGCTTTGACACGTTTATCCAAGAAGGTAGCCCTGCCGTCACAGGATACGGCTACCCTCAAAGATGCTGCGGATCGCAAACAGGAGGTTACCCTGAAGTCCATTTATACACATTCGGGTACCTTACTGAGGCCGGCAATCGCGTCGGCTTGGGTGTGTAGTGCTGTAGCAGCATGGACGGATACCTTATCTTAGGAACTTGATACCTTAGACAAGGATACTATATTAATGACCCTGGGGCATATTAAAGACGCTGTCCTTTATATGAGAGATGCTCAGAGAGACATTAGCCTACTAGGTTCTAGAATAAATGCTATGTCGATTTCTGCCAGAAGGGTCCTGTGGACTCGGCAATGGACAGGTGATGCCGACTCAAAAAGGCACATGGAGGTTTTACCTTACAAGGGTGAGGAATTGTTTGGGGAGGGTCTCTCGGACCTCGTCTCCACAGCTACGGCTGGAAAGTCAAATTTTTTGCCATATGTTTCCTCACAGCCTAAGAAAGCACCGTATTACCACATGCAGTCCTTTCGATCACAGAAAAACAAGAAAGTCCGAGGTGCGTCCTTTCTTGGCAGGGGCAGAGGAAAGAAGCTGCACAACACAGCTAGTTCCCAGGAACAGAAGTCCTCCCCGGCTTCCACTAAATCCACCGCATGACGCTGGGGCTCCACAGGCGGAGCTAGGCCCGGTGGGGGCGCGTCTCCGAAATTTCAGCCACAATTGGGTTCACTCCCAGTTGGATCCCTGGGCAATAGATATTGTGTCTCAGGGATACAAGCTGGAATTCGAAGAGATGCCCCCTCACCGATACCTCAAGTCGGCCCTGCCAGCTTCCCCCTTAGAGAGGGAAATAGTTTTAA
The DNA here is from genome assembly GCF_028390025.1 of Pseudophryne corroboree. Lineage (NCBI taxonomy): Eukaryota > Metazoa > Chordata > Amphibia > Anura > Myobatrachidae > Pseudophryne > Pseudophryne corroboree. Next base: position 1,035,692,409 of record NC_086444.1, on the reverse strand, counting down.
CTGCAATTCACAAATTGTATCTTCAACAGGTGGTGGTCAAGGTTCCCCTCCTTCAACAAGGAAAGGGTTATTATTCGACCATGTTTGTGGTACCGAAACCGGACGGTTCGGTCAGACCCATATTGAATTTAAAATCCCTGAACATGTACCTAAAAAGGTTCCGGTTCAAGATGGAATCGCTGAGAGCGGTCATTGCAAGCCTGGAAGGGGGGGATTTTATGGTGTCTCTGGACATAAAGGATGCATACCTTCATGTCCCCATTTATCCACCTCATCAGGCGTACCTCAGATTTGTGGTACAGGATTGTCATTACCAATTTCAGACGTTGCCGTTGGGTCTCTCCACGGCTCCGAGAATATATACCAAGGTAATGGCGGAAATGATGGTACTCCTGCGGAAGCAAGGGGTCACAATTATCCCATACTTGGACGATCTCCTCATAAAAGCGAGGTCAAGAGAGCAGTTGCTGATCAGCGTAACACTTTCTCTGGAAGTGTTACGGCAACACGGCTGGATTCTGAATATTCCAAAGTCGCAGTTGGTTCCTACGACTCGTCTGCCTTTCCTGGGCATGATTCTGGACACAGACCAGAAAAGGGTTTATCCATACCTCCCAACATTTCTTGTTTGCAAAGCGGGACACACGTGCGGCGAAGCCGTGTGCACTCCCGAAAAGGGGTGTGACCTAAGAAAAAGGGCGTGGCTTCGTGGAGGACCCGCGATCGCGAGCCACGCCCCCATTTTCGTCACTGAGGGGGCATGCCCAGCGCTCTGTGAGCCGCTGGCATGCCCCCTCTCCCTCTGACTTCAGTGAATAGACGCTGTGCGCATGCGCACAGCGTCTATTCACCGCTGCTCTGCTAAGCAGGGCAGCGGGTGACAGAGCCTCCCAACTGCCCCCCCACCCCACCCCACCGCGGGACACTGTGGCCCGCGGGTGGGACAGCGGGACAGTCCCCAAAAAACTGGACTTTCCCGCAAAAATCGGGACAGTTGGGAGGTATGGTTTATCTCCCGATAAAGAAGGTTCAGGAACTCATGACACTGGTCAGGGACCTATTAAAACCAAAACAGGTGTCAGTGCATCTCTGCACTCGAGTCCTGGGAAAAATGGTGGCATCATACGAGGCCATTCCCTTCGGCAGGTTCCATGCGAGGACCTTTCAATGGGACTTACTGGACAAATGGTCCGGATCACATCTTCAGATGCATCGGTTAATCACCCTATCCCCCAGGGCCAGGGTGTCTCTCCTGTGGTGGCTGCAGAGTGCTCACCTTCTCGAGGGCCGCAGATTCGGCATTCAGGACTGGGTCCTGGTGACCACGGATGCAAGCCTCCGAGGGTGGGGAGCAGTCACACAGGGAAGAAATTTCCAAGGTCTGTGGCCAAGTCAGGAGACTTGCCTTCACATCAACATCCTGGAACTAAGGGCCATTTACAACACCCTACGTCAAGCAGAGACCCTGCTTCGTGGTCAACCAGTTCTGATTCAGTCAGACAACATCACCGCTGTGGCTCATGTAAACCGACAAGGCGGCACAAGGAGCAGGGTGGCGATGGCGGAAGCCACCAGAATTCTTTGCTGGGCGGAGACTCATGTAAGCGCACTGTCAGCAGTGTTCATCCCGTGGGTAGACAACTGGGAAGCAGACTTCCTCAGCAGGCACGACCTCCACCCGGGGGAGTGGGGACTTCATCAAGAAGTCTTCGCACAGGTTGCAAGTCGGTGGGAACTGCCACAGGTGGACATGATGGCATCCCGCCTCAACAAGAAACTACAGAGGTATTGCGCCAGGTCAAGAGACCCTCAGGCGATAGCTGTAGACGCCCTGGTGACACCGTGGGTGTTCCAATCGGTCTATGTATTTCCTCCTCTTCCTCTCATACCCAAGGTGTTGAGAATCATAAGAAAAAGAGGAGTGAGAACAATGGGGGTCATTCCGAGTTGTTCGCTCGGTAAATTTAATCGCATCGCAGCGATTTTCCGCTTAGTGCGCATGCGCAATGTTCACACTGCGACTGCGCCAAGTAAATTTGCTATGAAGTTAGGTATTTTACTCACGGCTTTTTCTTCGTTCAGGCGATCGTAATGTGATTAACAGGAAGTGGGTGTTTCTGGGCGGAAACAGGCCGCTTTATGGGTGTGTGGGAAAAAACGCTACAGTTTCTGGGAAAAATGCGGGAGTGGCTGGAGAAACGGAGGAGTGTCTGGGCGAACGCTGGGTGTGTTTGTGACGTCAAACCAGGAACGACGAGCTCTGAACTGATCGCAGATGCCGAGTAAGTCTGGAGCTACTCAGAAACTGCACAGAGATGTCTTTTCGCAATATTGCGAATCTTTCGTTCGCAATTTTACTATGCTAAGATTCACTCCCAGTAGGCTTAGCGTGTGCAAAGCTGCTAAAAACGGCTTGCGAGCGAACAACTCGGAATGACCCCCATTACTCATTGTTCCGGATTGGCTAAGAAGGACTTGGTATCCAGATCTGCAAGAAATGCTCACAGAGGACCCGTGGCCTCTTCCTCTAAGACAGGACTTGTTGCAACAAGGGCCCTGTCTGTTCCAAGACTTACCGCGGCTGCGTTTGACGGCATGGCGGTTGAACGCCGGATCCTAGCGGAAAAAGACATTCCAGATGAGGTCATTCCTACGCTGATAAAGGCTAGGAAGGACGTGACAGCTCCACATTATCACCGTATATGGCGAAAATATGTTGCTTAGTGTGAGGCCAGGAATGCCCCTACGGAGGAATTCCAGCTGGGCCGTTTCCTTCACTTCCTACAGTCAGGAGTGACTTTGGGCCTAAAATTGGTTTCCATTAAGGTCCAGATTTCGGCCCTATCCGTTTTCTTTCAAAAAGAGCTGGCTTCTCTACCTGAAGTTCAGACGTTTGTGAAGGGAGTGCTGCATATTCAGCCCCCTTTTGTGCCCCCGGTGGCACCTTGGGATCTTAACGTGGTGTTGCGTTTCCTGAAATCCCACTGGTTTGAACCACTCAAAACGGTGGAATTGAAATATCTCACGTGGAAGGTGGTCATGCTACTAGCATTGGCTTCGGCTAGGCGTGTGTCAGAATTAGCGGCTTTGTCACATAAATACCCCTATCTGGTTTTCCATGCGGATAGAGCAGAGTTGCGGACCCGTCCACAATTCCTGCCAAAAGTGGTTTCATCTTTTCATATAAACCAACCTATTGTGGTGCCTGTGGCTACTACTGACTTGGAGGATTCCGAGTTGCTTGATGTGGTCAGGGCTTTAAAGGTTTATGTAGCCAGAACGGCTAGAGTCAGGAAAACAGACTCTTTGTTTATCCTGTATGCTTCCAACAAGCTTGGTGCGCCTGCTTCAAAGCAAACTATTGCTCGCTGGATCTGTAACACGATTCAGCAGGCTCATTCTGCGGCTGAATTACCGCTGCCAAAATCAGTTAAGGCCCATTCCACTAGGAAGGTGGGCTCTTCTTGGGCGGCTGCCCGAGGGGTCTCGGCATTACAGCTGTGCCGAGCGGCTACTTGGTCAGGTTCAAACTAGAGATGAGCGCCTGAAATTTTTCGGGTTTTGTGTTTTGGTTTTGGGTTCGGTTCCGCGGCCGTGTTTTGGGTTCGAACGCGTTTTGGCAAAACCTCACCGAATTTTTTTTGTCGGATTCGGGTGTGTTTTGGATTCGGGTGTTTTTTTCAAAAAACACTAAAAAACAGCTTAAATCATAGAATTTGGGGGTCATTTTGATCCCAAAGTATTATTAACCTCAAAAACCATAATTTACACTCATTTTCAGTCTATTCTGAATACCTCACACCTCACAATATTATTTTTAGTCCTAAAATTTGCACCGAGGTCGCTTTGTGAGTAAGATAAGCGACCCTAGTGGCCGACACAAACACCGGGCCCATCTAGGAGTGGCACTGCAGTGTCACGCAGGATGGCCCTTCCAAAAAACCCTCCCCAAACAGCACATGACGCAAAGAAAAAAAGAGGCGCAATGAGGTAGCTGTGTGAGTAAGATTAGCGACCCTAGTGGCCGACACAAACACCGGGCCCATCTAGGAGTGGCACTGCAGTGTCACGCAGGATGTCCCTTCCAAAAAACCCTCCCCAAACAGCACATGACGCAAAGAAAAAAAGAGGCGCAATGAGGTAGCTGACTGTGTGAGTAAGATTAGCGACCCTAGTGGCCGACACAAACACCGGGCCCATTTAGGAGTGGCACTGCAGTGTAACGCAGGATGTCCCTTCCAAAAAACCCTCCCCAATCAGCACATGATGCAAAGAAAAAGAAAAGAAAAAAGAGGTGCAAGATGGAATTGTCCTTGGGCCCTCCCACCCACCCTTATGTTGTATAAACAAAACAGGACATGCACACTTTAACCAACCCATCATTTCAGTGACAGGGTCTGCCACACGACTGTGACTGATATGACGGGTTGGTTTGGACCCCCCCCAAAAAAGAAGCAATTAATCTCTCCTTGCACAAACTGGCTCTACAGAGGCAAGATGTCCACCTCATCATCACCCTCCGATATATCACCGTGTACATCCCCCTCCTCACAGATTATCAATTCGTCCCCACTGGAATCCACCATCTCAGCTCCCTGTGTACTTTGTGGAGGCAATTGCTGCTGGTCAATGTCTCCGCGGAGGAATTGATTATAATTCATTTTAATGAACATCATCTTCTCCACATTTTCTGGATGTAACCTCGTACGCCGATTGCTGACAAGGTGAGCGGCGGCACTAAACACTCTTTCGGAGTACACACTTGTGGGAGGGCAACTTAGGTAGAATAAAGCCAGTTTGTGCAAGGGCCTCCAAATTGCCTCTTTTTCATGCCAGTATAAGTACGGACTGTGTGACGTGCCTACTTGGATGCGGTCACTCATATAATCCTCCACCATTCTATCAATGTTGAGAGAATCATATGCAGTGACAGTAGACGACATGTCCGTAATCGTTGTCAGGTCCTTCAGTCCGGACCAGATGTCAGCATCAGCAGTCGCTCCAGACTGCCCTGCATCACCGCCAGCGGGTGGGCTCGGAATGCTGAGCCTTTTCCTCGCACCCCCAGTTGCGGGAGAATGTGAAGGAGGAGATGTTGACAGGTCGCGTTCCGCTTGACTTGACAATTTTGTCACCAGCAGGTCTTTCAACCCCAGCAGACTTGTGTCTGCCGGAAAGAGAGATCCAAGGTAGGCTTTAAATCTAGGATCGAGCACGGTGGCCAAAATGTAGTGCTCTGATTTCAACAGATTGACCACCCGTGAATCCTTGTTAAGCGAATTAAGGGCTCCATCCACAAGTCCCACATGCCTAGCGGAATCGCTCCGTGTTAGCTCCTCCTTCAATGTCTCCAGCTTCTTCTGCAAAAGCCTGATGAGGGGAATGACCTGACTCAGGCTGGCAGTGTCTGAACTGACTTCACGTGTGGCAAGTTCAAAGGGCATCAGAACCTTGCACAACGTTGAAATCATTCTCCACTGCGCCTGAGACAGGTGCATTCCACCTACTATATCGTGCTCAATTGTATAGGCTTGAATGGCCTTTTGCTGCTCCTCCAACCTCTGAAGCATATAGAGGGTTGAATTCCACCTCGTTACCACTTCTTGCTTCAGATGATGGCAGGGCAGGTTCAGTAGTTTTTGGTGGTGCTCCAGTCTTCTGTACGTGGTGCCTGTACGCCGAAAGTGTCCCGCAATTCTTCTGGCCACCGACAGCATCTCTTGCACGCCCCTGTCGTTTTTTAAAAAATTCTGCACCACCAAATTCAAGGTATGTGCAAAACATGGGACGTGCTGGAATTTGCCCATATTTAATGCACACACAATATTGCTGGCGTTGTCCGATGCCACAAATCCACAGGAGAGTCCAATTGGGGTAAGCCATTCCGCGATGATCTTCCTCAGTTGCCGTAAGAGGTTTTCAGCTGTGTGCGTATTCTGGAAAGCGGTGATACAAAGCGTAGCCTGCCTAGGAAAGAGTTGGCGTTTGCGAGATGCTGCTACTGGTGCCGCCGCTGCTGTTCTTGCGGCGGGAGTCCATACATCTACCCAGTGGGCTGTCACAGTCATATAGTCCTGACCCTGCCCTGCTCCACTTGTCCACATGTCCGTGGTTAAGTGGACATTGGGTACAACTGCATTTTTTAGGACACTGGTGAGTCTTTTTCTGACGTCCGTGTACATTCTCGGTATCGCCTGCCTAGAGAAGTGGAACCTAGATGGTATTTGGTAACGGGGGCACACTGCCTCAATAAATTGTCTAGTTCCCTGTGAACTAACGGCGGATACCGGACGCATGTCTAACACCAACATAGTTGTCAAGGCCTCAGTTATCCGCTTTGCAGCAGGATGACTGCTGTGATATTTCATCTTCCTCGCAAAGGACTGTTGAACAGTCAATTGCTTACTGGAAGTAGTACAAGTGGGCTTACGACTTCCCCTCTGGGATGACCATCGACTCCCAGCAGCAACAACAGCAGCGCCAGCAGCAGTAGGCGTTACACGCAAGGATGCATCGGAGGAATCCCAGGCAGGAGAGGAATCGTCAGAATTGCCAGTGACATGGCCTGCAGGACTATTGGCATTCCTGGGGAAGGAGGAAATTGACACTGAGGGAGTTGGTGGGGTGGTTTGCGTGAGCTTGGTTACAAGAGGAAGGGATTTACTGGTCAGTGGACTGCTTCCGCTGTCACCCAAAGTTTTTGAACTTGTCACTGACTTATTATGAATGCGCTGCAGGTGATGTATAAGGGAGGATGTTCCGAGGTGGTTAACGTCCTTACCCCTACTTATTACAGCTTGACAAAGGGAACACACGGCTTGACACCTGTTGTCCGCATTTCTGGTGAAATACCTCCACACCGAAGAGCTGATTTTTTTGGTATTTTCACCTGGCATGTCAACGGCCATATTCCTCCCACGGACAACAGGTGTCTCCCCGGGTGCCTGACTTAAACAAACCACCTCACCATCAGAATCCTCCTGGTCAATTTCCTCCCCAGCGCCAGCAACACCCATATCCTCCTCATCCTGGTGTACTTCAACACTGACATCTTCAATCTGACTATCAGGAACTGGACTGCGGGTGCTCCTTCCAGCACTTGCAGGGGGCGTGCAAATGGTGGAAGGCGCATGCTCTTCACGTCCAGTGTTGGGAAGGTCAGGCATCGCAACCGACACAATTGGACTCTCCTTGTGGATTTGGGATTTCGAAGAATGCACAGTTCTTTGCTGTGCTGCTTTTGCCAGCTTGAGTCTTTTCATTTTTCTAGCGAGAGGCTGAGTGCTTCCATCCTCATGTGAAGCTGAACCACTAGCCATGAACATAGGCCAGGGCCTCAGCCGTACCTTGCCACTCCGTGTCGTAAATGGCATATTGGCAAGTTTACGCTTCTCCTCCGACAATTTTATTTTAGGTTTTGGAGTCCTTTTTTTACTGATATTTGGTGTTTTGGATTTGACATGCTCTGTACTATGACATTGGGCATCGGCCTTGGCAGACGACGTTGCTGGCATTTCATCGTCTCGGCCATGACTAGTGGCAGCAGCTTCAGCACGAGGTGGAAGTGGATCTTGATCTTTCCCTAATTTTGGAACCTCAACATTTTTGTTCTCCATATTTTAATAGGCACAACTAAAAGGCACCTCAGGTAAACAATGGAGATGGATACTAGTATACAATTATGGACTGCCTGCCGAGTGCAGACACAGAGGTAGCCACAGCCGTGAACTACCGTACTGTACTGTGTCTGCTGCTAATATAGACTGGTTGATAAAGAGATGTCGTAGTAGTATGTATGTATGTATGTATAAAGAAGAAAAAAAAACCACGGTTAGGTGGTATATACAATTATGGACGGGCTGCCGAGTGCCGACACAGAGGTAGCCACAGCCGTGAACTACCGCACTGTACTGTGTCTGCTGCTAATATATAGACTGGTTGATAAAGAGATAGTATACTCGTAACTAGTATGACTATAAAGAAAGAAAAAAAAACCACGGTTAGGTGGTATATACAATTATGGACGGGCTGCCGAGTGCCGACACAGAGGTAGCCACAGCCGTGAACTACCGCACTGTACTGTGTCTGCTGCTAATATATAGACTGGTTGATAAAGAGATAGTATACTCGTAACTAGTATGACTATAAAGAAAGAAAAAAAAACCACGGTTAGGTGGTATATACAATTATGGACGGGCTGCCGAGTGCCGACACAGAGGTAGCCACAGCCGTGAACTACCGCACTGTACTGTGTCTGCTGCTAATATATAGACTGGTTGATAAAGAGATAGTATACTCGTAACTAGTATGTATGTATAAAGAAAGAAAAAAAAACCACGGTTAGGTGGTATATACAATTATGGACGGGCTGCCGAGTGCCGACACAGAGGTAGCCACAGCCGTGAACTACCGCACTGTACTGTGTCTGCTGCTAATATAGACTGGTTGATAAAGAGATAGTATACTCGTATGTATGTATAAAGAAAGAAAAAAAAAACCACGGTTAGGTGGTATATACAATTATGGACGGGCTGCCGAGTGCCGACACAGAGGTAGCCACAGCCGTGAACTACCGCACTGTACTGTGTCTGCTGCTAATATATAGACTGGTTGATAAAGAGATAGTAGTATACTCGTAACTAGTATGTATGTATAAAGAAAGAAAAAAAAAAACCACGGTTAGGTGGTATATACAATTATGGACGGGCTGCCGAGTGCCGACACAGAGGTAGCCACAGCCGTGAACTACCGCACTGTACTGTGTCTGCTGCTAATATATAGACTGGTTGATAAAGAGATAGTAGTATACTCGTAACTAGTATGTATGTATAAAGAAAGAAAAAAAAAAAACCACGGTTAGGTGGTATATACAATTATGGACGGGCTGCCGAGTGCCGACACAGAGGTAGCCACAGCCGTGAACTACCGCACTGTACTGTGTCTGCTGCTAATATAGACTGGTTGATAAAGAGATAGTATACTCGTAACTAGTATGACTATAAAGAAAGAAAAAAAAAACCACGGTTAGGTGGTATATACAATTATGGACGGGCTGCCGAGTGCCGACACAGAGGTAGCCACAGCCGTGAACTACCGCACTGTACTGTGTCTGCTGCTAATATATAGACTGGTTGATAAAGAGATAGTAGTATACTCGTAACTAGTATGTATGTATAAAGAAAGAAAAAAAAAAAACCACGGTTAGGTGGTATATACAATTATGGACGGGCTGCCGAGTGCCGACACAGAGGTAGCCACAGCCGTGAACTACCGCACTGTACTGTGTCTGCTGCTAATATAGACTGGTTGATAAAGAGATAGTATACTCGTAACTAGTATGACTATAAAGAAAGAAAAAAAAAACCACGGTTAGGTGGTATATACAATTATGGACGGGCTGCCGAGTGCCGACACAGAGGTAGCCACAGCCGTGAACTACCGCACTGTACTGTGTCTGCTGCTAATATAGACTGGTTGATAAAAAGATAGTATACTACTAATATTATATATACTGGTGGTCAGGTCACTGGTCACTAGTCACACTGGCAGTGGCACTCCTGCAGCAAAAGTGTGCACTGTTTAATTTTAATATAATATTATGTACTCCTGGCTCCTGCTATAACCTATAACTGGCACTGCAGTGCTCCCCAGTCTCCCGCACAATTATAAGCTGTGTGAGCTGAGCACAGTCAGATATATATATACATTGATGCAGCACACTGGGCTGAGCAGTGCACACAGATATGGTATGTGACTGAGTCACTGTGTGTATCGTTTTTTTCAGGCAGAGAACGGATATATGAAATAAAACAAACAACTGCACTGTCTGGTGGTCACTGTGGTCGTCAGTCACTAAACTCTGCACTCTCTTCTACAGTATCACAGCCTCAGGTCAATCTCTCTCTCTCTCAACCCTAATCTAAATGGAGAGGACGCCAGCCACGTCCTCTCCCTATCAATCTCAATGCACGTGTGAAAATGGCGGCGACGCGCGGCTCCTTATATAGAATCCGAGTCTCGCGAGAATCCGACAGCGTCATGATGACGTTCGGGCGCGCTCGGGTTAACCGAGCAAGGCGGGAGGATCCGAGTCTGCTCGGACCCGTGAAAAAAACATGAAGTTCGTGCGGGTTCGGATTCAGAGAAACCGAACCCGCTCATCTCTAGTTCAAACACTTTTGCAAAGTTCTACAAGTTTGATACCCTGGCTGAGGAGGACCTTGTGTTTGCTCATTCGGTGCTGCAGAGTCATCCGCACTCTCCCGCCCGTTTGGGAGCTTTGGTATAATTCCCATGGTCCTTACGGAGTCCCCAGCATCCACTAGGACGTTAGAGAAAATAAGATTTTTACTTACCGGTAAATCTATTTCTTGTAGTCCGTAGTTGACGCTGGGCGCCCGTCCCAAGTGCGGACTTCTTCTGCAATACTTGTATATAGTTATTGCTGCAATAAGGGCTATGTTATTGTTGCATCAGGGTTGAACTGATGCTCTGTTGTTGTTGTTCATACTGTTGACTGGGTAAGTTTATCACAAGTTATACGGTGTGGCTGGTATGAGTCTTGCCCTGGGTTTCCAAAATCCTTTCCTTGTACTGTCAGCTCTTCCGGGCACAGTTTCTCTAACTGAGGTCTGGAGAAGGGACATAGAGGGAGGAGCCAGAGCACACCAGTATCCAACTTCTTTCTTAAAGTGCCCTGTCTCCTGCGGAGCCCGTCTATTCCCCATGGTCCTTACGGAGTCCCCAGCATCCACTACGGACTACGAGAAATAGATTTACCGGTAAGTAAAATCTTATTTTTCCTATGTATAATCTATAAATTGCTATTCTATATGAAACATGGTATCTTCAAACTGCATATGTCAAGTATTGAAATCAAATGCCAGGGTCCCTACTTTGTCCGCACATCTTTCAATGCTATGACCATAGGTTTGTGTTAGGGCTAACTGTTTACCTAAAAACAGCATGAACCCTGGAAGAGAGGTCTGTGTCTCCAGATCTACTTATCTTCCCTCTCCATATCACAAAGAAATGTGTAGCCCTTACAGGTCATGTGTAGATGGAAAAATCATGCCTTGTAAATGATTGTCGCTTTAAAAAAAGTCAGAGAATGTTCGGCATCCCACACCTCTGGCAAACTCGGACCCTATTACATATGCCAGACTAAGGGGTATATTCAATTAGGGTCAAACTGCCATCTGTCGAAAAGACATCAGTTTTTGACTTTTTAAGGTCAAATGGTGATTCGACCTATTCAATCCCATCAGTTTTTATTCGACAAGTCGTGGAATTCGACTTGTCGAATAGTATGTGAATCGGCGGTATAGCTGCCGATTCACGTACTTTTGAGTGAAATGGGGCCAAATTCGACAGGATTTGGCCCGGTTTCCGACCATCTCAGTCCGACATAAAAAAATGTCGGACTGAGATGTGGGACCCAGAGGAGGAGAGGGGGGAGAGCCGCGGGCATACAGGGGAGAGCAGCACTACAGCACAGCGCTGCAGCAGGATGTCTCATAGCCGCGCCGCTCACGGCAGCGTCCACCCGGCTCCAGTAAGTGAGGTCACGCTTGCTGGAGCCGGGTGGACACTGCCGTGATGTCTGGCGGCTGTGAGACAACCTCCTGCAGCGCTAATGTAGCGCTGCTCTCCTCCGTCTGCCTGCGGCTGTCCCCGTTGGTCTCCCCGGGACTTGCCCCCCCTCTCCTCCTCTGGGTCCCTCATCTCAATTCGACTTTTTAAAAGTCGAATTGAGATGAGATTGAATAGGGGTTGTTGGATCCATTCCGACAAATGCATGTCGGAATGGATCTGACCCTAATTGAATAAACCCCTAAGTCTACAAAAGGTGACAAGTCTTTTGAAGCCAACCTAGACCAAGACAATGCAGGTAATAGGCTCTAAGGATGTTTTACACTCATCAGAGAGGACAGTTATGTACCTTTTACAGATCAGTGAATCCCAATTATTTCCTGCCATATGTGTAATTTAGTCAAATATCACTGTCAGAAGCTTTAGTCAAGTATCACTCTGTCAGAAGCTTTGTGGACACTTCTGACAAATATGTTGTAACTTCTCTGTAAGACCCTGCTAGCTTGACAAGTAGAACCTGTTTGAGGGGAACAAAGGAATTGTGTATCCATAAAAAGAGATGTCTCCCAAGAATGAGTGTTCATTCCTTGGGGAGCAGCCACATGCAGGGGACACACCACACGTCCTATTCTTGTGAACTCCCCCACAACAGAAGTTCCTAAGGCCTCTGTTATAAGTGTCCTGGATTTATGAACGTTATTTCTTTTACTTTATTTCTAAAACTAATTTGCATTTATAACCAGTATACCATATTAAGTGTTTTTGTAACTAAACCCTGTAAATATTTTTTATGTTAAATACATTTAATCTAGCATATTCTCAGTGATTCTTTTTGAATCTGCAAGCCTGTGAGGCCAATGCTACGGGTTCACTACGGCTGGCCGGCGGTCGGGCTCCCGGCGACCAGCATCCCGGCGCCGGGAGCCCGACCGCCGGCTTACCGACAGCTTGGCGAGCGCAAATGAGCCCCTTGCAGGCTCGCTGCGCTCGCCACGCTACGGGCACGGTGGCGCGCTACGCGCGCCACACTATTTTATTCTCCCTCTATGGGGGTCGTGGACCCCCACGAGGGAAAATAATTGTCGGTATGCCGGCTGTCGGGCTCCCGGCGCCGGTATACTGAGCGCCGGGAGCCTGACCGCCGGCAAACAGAAGACCACCCCAATGCTACTGTACATACTTATGTGTACTGTAATTATGTGTGAAATATTATTTGTTCAAAGAATGTAAGGACTTCATATTAATCCTTCATGGTGGCAGAGAAATTTTGTATTTATCAGTAAATTTCCGAAGTACTTACAGTTCACGATCAGCTGTTTCAGTTTTTTTGTGTCTGAAGGCAGGTACTGTAGGTTCATGACAGTGTCACAGTGGTTGATTTACTAAGTTACAGCAATACTTTTAATAGCAAAACGTGGAGTGTTTTCCCATTTATCTCTGAGTCAGATTATAAAAATATATAAGACTTTACTCTTAACCCATTACTAAAAAAAAGGACTTTAAAGGACTTAAAGAAAAAGAACCTCTGAAATTGACATTAGGGCCTTATTCGGCTCCAGTTGCAGTTTTGCTATTTTAGTAACACTGCAACTGGCTGCGATCGCATGCTGGGGGCCGCCAAGCATGCAAATGGCCGTCAGTGATGCGATCGCAATGCAGTTGCATTTGCATTGCTGATTTGCGGAAGCCCCCTGCCTCTGCAGCCAGACTGCGAAGGCAAACGCAGCGCAGCCTTTTTTCGGCTTGCAGCTGCCGCGTGTGACATCACACGGTCGTCCTGGACCCACCTTTTGTTTCACGCCCGTCCAATGCCTAGTCAACGCCCCACAACGCTGCATCGCCACCCCGTTCCGACCTGCGAACGCCTCTGTCTGTCAATCAGGCAGAGGCATTCGCATTCTCTCGGCTGCGCACACGTGATATGAGACCTCTAGCAGTTTCCCACTTCCCTTTGTACCTTTTCAGGTTATTCACTGGTCTTGAATTGCTTAAACTTTTAATTTAAAAAAAAGAAAAAAATCTAAAAATTGTGCTGCTGTAAAACTTTTGAAAGGATGTGTGCATGCTGCTGATTTCACAAACTGTGATATGGAGTACATATAAAGATTACTGAGGAAAGTAAAGAAAATGGTGTAAAGAAAACCTGTAGTAATACAAATGACGTAAAACTCTGTTCTAATTCTGGTTGTGAAATACTGTACTCCACTAAATCCATTTTTTTCCTCTCAGAAATGGCTTTCTTCAAGAGTTTGGGTGTGTGGAACTTATCACCTCTCAAATCCACCCAGACCCTGCTGCCTATAACTCTGATATGCCTATTATAATATAACACATGGACTTCTTCTGTTACGTTTATGTGTTAATTATAATATGCTAACAAGCTGCAGTGTCACTGTCTAGCTCTTCAACTAGTCAATATCTGGAACCTTCTTGAAAATGTAAGGGTTAAATCAAATGTAGATAGACACAGACCTAATCCTTCTGATTACACATTAATGGTTTGCAAACGCCTTTTGTCTGGATTACTGCAGTCAGCAAGTTGATTACCTGTCATTAAATCTCCGGATTTTGTGTTTATATTATTAAATAATAATGTTAATTTTCTCTTTCTTTTTGTATACTTGGAAATGTGGGAAGTGAATGAAAACATCCTTTAATACATGTTTAACAATGCCAACCTTAAGTAAGTCTAAATATATTTTATACTACAGGTTGAGTATCCCTTATCCAAAATGCTTGGGACCAGAGGTATTTTGGATATCGGATTTTTCCGTATTTTGGAATAATTGCATACCAGAATGAGATATCATGGCGATGGGACCTAAATCTAAGCACAGAATGCATTTGTGTTACATATACATCTTATACACACAGCCTGAAGGTAATTTTAGCCAATATTTTTTATAACTTTGTGCATTAAACAAAGTGTGTCTACATTCACACAATTCATTTATGTTTCTTATACACCTTATACACACAGCCTGAAGGTCATTCAATACAATATTTTTAATAACTTTGTGTATTAAACAAAGTTTGTGTACATTGAGACATCAAAAAACAAAAGTTTCACTATCCCACTCTCACTCAAAAAAGTCCGTATTTCGGAATATTCCGTATTTCGGATTTTTGGATATGGGATACTCAACCTGTATATATAATTTGTTGCTTAGTATTTAAGAGTGTACAGTACATGTCACCTGTACTGGAGACAGCTATATTGTGGGCTGAACTAATTGTGGTTTAGTGATAGTGCTAGATGATGATGATGATAATAATAATGTTATTTATATAGCCTTTTTCTCCCAATAGGACTCAAAGGCGGGGGGGAGTCATTGTTTTTTTTCCCCGTCAGCTACCACTAGGCGGCACAAAATAGAGCAATTCAATTGTTGCTCTGTTTAGACGCTGGTTAGCTGCGGTGGAGACATTTCTACTTGCAGCCTCCTGAGGTGCGAGCTGAAATGTGTGCATAGTTGGCTGTTTGGGTGCCTTTACCACTGTAGGGCGGTATTCTATTAGCTGTGGTGAGTTACCGCAGCTAAAGGATTCTCCCAGGGCTAGCCAATTAGTCCCGTAAGCCGGCACTTATTGGGAAATATGCACACACGCAGCAAAATCCCTGATAACCAAGCCCAGAAGACTCATTATCGGATAGTAACACATGGGCTCGCGGTCTTATCATGAATCCCTTGTGTTATCGGCTGATAACGGGTGATTTACTGCATGGTAAAAAAGGGCTGTAATTGGATAGCCCAATAGCATTATATGGATAAAAAGACAATTATTACCATAATGTAAATCACTGCATATAATAGCATACCACCTTTAGACTTTTAGACACGTCAATACTAATGAGTGCCCGAATGGAGAAACAATTTAATTACTCCATTGGGCACCTATTCATATAGACGCCCAGCAGGGAATGTGCAAAACTATTCAATCACACCCAAAGTGCTTTAAGTTTGCCTTTGCAAAACAAAATACAAATAAGTTTAACAAGGGATATTAGTGAAATGCTTGAGTAAACAGGTACGTTTTGAGTCTGTTTTTTAGAGGATACTATAGTGAAGGCAAGTGAGTGCAATAGAGTTGGAGTTGCAAAGATAAAAGCTTGACTTCCAGATGAATAGAGGGAATTTCTCTGTGCTGCTAATAGTCCTTCAGATTACAGTAATCGAGTGGTTTAGTAAGGAATCAGAAGGTGCTTCAGGTACCATGGGCTCTGGTCATGTGGTGAAAACCAGTAAGTCAATCTTGAAAAAAAATTCACAATCTTACAGGCAGCCAGTGAAGGGAGTAGAGAATGGGTGTTTATATGGCTGCGACGGGGCTGGTTGGTTAATAGCGAGGTAATATTTTGTACCAAATATTTTGCTGGGAGAGCAAGGTAGAGCGCATTGCATTAGGCTTTACGTGATGGTACAAATGCATGTATGACTTTAGTTAGATCTTCGGAGGTAACTTAATTCGGACTATGTTCCTCAGATAAAAGCATTGTTTAAGTGTTAACCAACTATCCAGGACAACATTATGATTCCGCACATGTTTAGTGTTTTGTTATTCTGAACCCCAAACATAAGTCCTATTGGTTGGCTATGCTACACTCTTGTCCTGTGACCTATCATAAAGACCTTTGTTTTATCAGGATTCAGTCACAGCTTTCCAACACTCATCCACTCCTGGAGCTCAGCTAGAACAGCTATTAAGGGTTGTATTGGGTTCTCAGTACCTGGGGCAAAGGACAGGTATGTTTGTGAATCATCTACATAGCCGTGGTAGACCAGGCCATGACATCTGATTATTTCACCCAGTGGTAGCATGTACTGTATACTGCAAGAAGCATGGAAGATAGTATAAGAGCCCTGTGGAAAACAACATGGCTGTGGCACTGGTGACGATGTGTATACTTCAGAAGACACTCTCTGTGATCTGCCAGTGAGCAATGATTTAAACCAGCTAAGGACTATGCCATGTCCACAGAAATTTTTCAGACACTTATTTAGAATTCCATGGTTTATTGTATCAAATGCTGCAGAGAGATCCAGAAGGAGTAAGATTGAACAGTCACCTCTGTCTCTTGCCATCAGATGATCATTAAGCACACGCATCAGGGCTGTTTCTGTGCTGTATCTTCTGAATACTGTCTGGAATGGATTGACAGGTGGGTTTCTAGTTGAGTTTTAACCACTTTCTCCATAAACTTTTCTAGAAAAGGAAGGTTTGATACCGGACTGTAGTTGGTCATGCAGTCTAGATCTAAACTAGTTTTTTTAAAGAAGTGGTCTAACAATTGCTTCTTTTAGTAAATCAGGAAAAATTCCTGTCTGCAAGGAGAATTGAACTATTTTTGCAAATACAGGGCCAATTATGTCTATATACCCTATTAGAAGCTTAGTTGATGCAGGGTCCAGATCACAGGTAGTGATAATTTCAGCAATGTCTTTAACATCTATTGGGTCAAAGCTGGTCCATTAAGACAGGTGGCTTACATTGACAGGTTTGGAAATTTGGCAACTCTTTGATGGCATTGTGAGGATTCCAGTCTGGATGGGGGATACGTTGTATATAAAGAAGTTTGAAAACTCTTTGCATCTTGACTGGGAGAGGCTTCATCAGGCTGCAGGCATGCTGGTTTGTAAAGCATCTCCACTGTGCGGAAAAGCTGAGCTGGCAAATTGTTTACTGCCATGATTTCATTTCATAGGATTTCTGTTTCCTTATGAGTGATTGTGGATTGGTATTCTCCAATACTTTTCATTAGTTTTAATTTATCCTCTAACAGGTAAGTATAATTCCTTAATCTTTCAGGTCTACTACCTCTTTTATTGAGTTCACTAACACTGTTGTCAAACCAAGGAGCTTGACTGTGTGAAACATGGGTTTGTATATGCACAGGGGCGATAATATCCATTGCAGCAGTCATATACCTATTATAGTAACTGACTAGTGAACAAGGATCTTCACATGTGTCCAATAGCGCAGAGAGATCCAGATTTGCTGTAAGAGCCTGGAGAGTCATACACCTCCTTGAACGATATCTGGTCAACTTCATGGGCAAAGTTCTATTTCGAGAGGTTGTAACTGAGAACCAAATTAAATGGTGGTCTGACCACGTGACTGAGTTTATTTCAGGTCAGAGACTTCTAACCCACTCTGGAAGACAAGATCACGAATGGGTTCACTTTTATGGGGTATATGCAATTGCGGTCGAATTCCCGAAATTGTCGAATTTCGGGAATTTTTCGCCCCAAAAAAAAAATCGTCAATGCAATTCAGTGCTTTCCGTCCAAAAAACGGACTTTCAAAATTCGACTTTTTGAAATTCGACTTTTGTCAAATTCGACTTTTCTGCAATGATACAAGTGCTGCAATTCGACCAAAGTGTATTCAATTGAAGTTTGGAAATTCGACAGCAGTGATTTTAGACAGTAAATTCGACATTTTCAATCTGCCACACTTTGGTGGGTGAAACTAATAAAAAAAAATTTAAAACATGTTTTTTTTTATTGATAATAGCATATCTATTTATATTAGAAGGGATTAGGTACTTGGTTTGTCTTTTTTGGAGGCACAAGTATTATTTATATATTTTTTTAAATATTTTTTATTTTATTTTTTTAGATGGAATGGTAAAATTCAGAAAAAAAAATGGCGTGGGGTCCCCCCTCCAAAGCATAACCAGCCTCGGGCTCTTCGAGCTGGTCCTGCTTCTAAAAATGCAGGGGGAAAATTGACAGGGGATCCCCCGTATTTTTAAAACCAGCACCGGGCTCTGCGCCTGGTGCTGGTGCAAAAAATACGGGGGACAAAAAGAGTAGGGGTCCCCCGTATTTTTTACACCAGCATCGGGCTCCACTAGCTGGACAGATAATGCCACAGCCGGGGGTCACTTTTATACAGTGCCTTGCGGCCGTGGCATTAAATATCCAACTAGTCACCCCTGGCCGGGGTACCCTGGGGGAGTGGGGACCCCTTCAATCAAGGGGTCCCCCCCCCCCCAGCCACCCAAGGGCCAGGGGTGAAGCCCGAGGCTGCCCCCCCCCCCCCCCCATCCAAGGGCTGCAGATGGGAGGCTGATAGCCTTGAGTAAAATGACAGAATATTGTTTTTCCCAATAGTACTACAAGTCCCAGCAAGCCTCCCCCTGCAAGCTGGTACTTGGAGAACCACAAGTACCAGCATGCGGAGGAAAACCGGGCCCGCTGGTACCTGTAGTACTACTGGAAAAAAAAATACCCAAATAAAAACAGGAGACACACACCGTGACAAGTACAACTTTATTACACACTGCCGACACACACATACTTACCTATGTTGACACGAAGCAGTCGGTCCTCTTCTCCAAGTAGAATCCACGGGTACCTGAAAATAAAAGATAATTATACTCACCTGATCCATGGTCCAGAGATAAATCCACGTACTTGTCAAAAAAAGAAAACGAACACCCGACCAGCGAACTGAAATGGGTCCCATGTTAACACATGGGACCCCTTTCCCCGAATGCAGAGAGACCCCCCCGTGACTGCTGTCACTGAAAGGTCTCGTAAGCCAATCAGCGAGCGCAACGTCCTTGCACTCTGCTGATTGGCTCTGTGCGCGTCTGAGCTGTCAGCGCATCGCACAGCTCCCTCCATTATATTCAATGGTGGGAACTTTGCGGTTAGCGGTGGGGTCACCCGCCGGTCAGCGGCTGACCGCGGGTAACCCCACCGCTGACGGCAAAGTTCCCACCATTGAAAGTAATGGAGGCAGCTGTGCGATGCGCTGTCTGAGCTTAGACGCGCACAGCCAATCAGGTGAGCGCCACAGAGTAGCGCTTCCTGATTGGCTGAAGGGACCTCAGTGACAGGAGTCACGTGATGTCCCGACATTCGGGGAAAGGGGTCTCATGTGTCAACATGGGACCCCTTTTAGTCCGGTGGTTCGGGTGTTCGTGTTTTTTTTTTTTTTGCCAAGTACGAGGATGATCTCTGGACGTGGATTTATCTCTGGACACTGGCAGGTGAGTATAATTTTTTTCACAGGTACCCTCGGATCGTCGAAGACTGTGGCAGTCGGCGTGTCAACATAGGTAAGTATGTATGTGTGTCGGCAGTGTGTAATAAAGTTGTACTTGTCACGGTGTGTGTCTCCTGTTTTTATTTGGGTATTTTTTTCCCAGTAGTACTACAGGTACCAGCGGGCCCGTTTTTCTCCCGCATGCTTTGGAGGGGGGACCCCACGCCATTTTTTTCCGGGTTTTTCCCCGTTTTTTTTTAAATTGCGGCAAAATCCGGCAAATCGGCAGTTTTTCACCCGCGGGACTGTCGAATCGTTTTTCATTGAATATGGTGAATTCCGGAAGCCACCTGCCGGAATTCACCTGTCGAATTGTGTCGAATTAAAAAACGGCGACAATTTGCCGCGATTCGCCGCTAATTGCATATACCCCTATATGTAGCAAAAGGAATGACTTGTGTGAGTCCCAGTGCACAGAAGATCTTGGCTAAGGCACGAGAGCTCATCATTAACCAATCCATTCAAATACCAAAGGATCAGCCATATTTGATGCTCCAGAACTAGTCCAGCACCGTGTCTGCAATTTCTTGTAGAAATATATCTTTCCATCTCCAGGGAGGTGGTAAATGAGAAGTACTCCGAAACCTAATTCTATAGAAATCTGGACAGCGATTCCCTCAAATGAGCGAGTAATTTGCATTTGATGGACCCTAAATTTAACTGCTTTTTTTTATAGCAGATGGCAACTCCACGTCCCCTGCAGTTTAGTCTTGGGTTGTGAATGTGGGAATTGCAGCTTCCAAGATAGGTTCTGCAATTTCGTCTATCCAAGTCTTTGTGACAACACAGATTATTTCTGAAGATTCAATAAGGTCATTAATTATAGCAGTCTTGTTTCTTTTATAGATCTGGAATTAAAGAAAAAATGGACCTGATTGGGCATACCAGCAGGCCTGTAGTTCTCTTTATGTTTAATGCAGGGGCTCTGGGCATGGAAGTCACAAAGCGAGAATTTACAGTTCTGTTCTTCCAAGCACAGGGCTGTCTGTTAGGTACCAGTCCTGTGTGTCTCCTTTTTGAAACTGTGGTGAGCCTAAAGTAAGAAACTTAGATGGTTACAGGGGAAAAGAGATCTTCAACCTCTCTTCCCACAACTGCCCTGGTGAGTTTGTTTGAAAACGCCAAGGGATTTAAGAATGGAAGTTGTGCAGGTTTAATAGGAACTGCAGCAGGTGGTGAATGGAGTAATAAACCTGGATGTGTACAAATACTATGGGTCATCAATATTTCCTTTATTTATGGAAATTGATCTAAATCGACATTGATTATCCCAGGATGAATATCTTGGTAAATAACCATGGCAGTTTACTGTATCTGTTATCTCTGAAATGACTTTTTTATTTATTATTATTATTATTATTATTATTATTATTATTATTATTATTATTAAATAGAAAGGTATTGCAGGCTATCATTGCAACACATTAAGGAGCAGCACTGATATCTAGGTTACACTGCTCACCTTACCTGATCAATTTATTAACCTATTGGGTGCGGGTTTCCAGCAAGACCATAGCGCCGACATCTATCCAGTAACATGCTGTAATCAGGCTACTTTGTGAGCAGTAAGCTTGCAGTATGTACATGATGGAGCAACAGTAAAAGAGTGTAATGTGTTTCACTGCTCCCAGTATGCTAAATGTGTCCGTACAGAGCAGTCATAAAGGTTAGGAAACGTGGGATGGGAGCCAGAGACCTTGCTTCATTAAACAGAATGTATTTGTATGTCTCAGTTTTAAAAATAGTCCTCACAAGATGTAATTATGAGGTGTGTATTTCTCACTTACCATCTAGTTTGTTGAGGGGATCAGATTTAAAAACAGATCTGTACGTACCTTCCCAACAACATCTTGTATACACTGGCGTGGTGAGCTAGTCAATTGCTGTACAGACACGCCTGCATATTAACTCGCCAAAAATGAAAATGAGCTGCATCGGCATCCTGTTTGCTGCTGTAGGAACCCCCTTTAAGGAATTGTGGGAAAGGACGTGTACATTGCTCATTATTATGTGTTCCTTTTAGTCAAATATATATCCAAAGCTACTGGGTTTAAAAGAAAATATACAGCTGTATTTCTAACTTGCAGAGCTGTTTCTTCATACAGTGCCTTGCTAAAGTATACACCCCCTTGGCTTTTTTCCTTTTTAATCTGAATTTTATGTGATGGATATGCACAAAATAGTCTGAGCTGGTGAAATGAAAGGAGAAAAATTTATATAAAAAAGAATTTTTATAAATAAAATGTGAAAATTGGCATGTGCATATGTATTTACCCCCTTTGCTATGAAGCCCCTCAAAAGTTCTGCTGTAACCAATTACCTTCAGAAGTCACGTAATTAGTGAAATGAAGTCCACCTGTGTGCAATCTAAGTGTCACATGATCTATCCGTATAAACACACCTTTTCTGAAAGGCCCCATAGGCTGCAACACCACTAAGCAAGAGGCATCACACCATGAAGACCAAGTGATTTAAGACTGGGACGGAGGTACACCTTCCAGCAGGACAATGACCCGAAGCATACTGCTAAAGCAACACTCGAGTGGTTTAAGGGGAAACATTTAAATGTGTTGGAATGGCCTATTCAAAGCCCAGATCTCAATCCAATTGAGAATCTGTGGTCAGACTTGAAGATTGCTGTTCACAAGCGGAAACCACCCAACATGAAGGAGCTGGAGCAGTTTTGCCTTGAAGAATGGGCAAAAATCCCAGTGGCAAAAATGTGGCAAGCTCATAGGGGGGAATTCAATTATTTGGAAAGTCGGTTGGGTGTCTGTTTTTTCCTGTCTATTAGATAGGAAAAAAACAGACAACCAACTGACTTTTCAAACAATTGAATACCCCCATAGAGACTTATCTAAAGCGACTTGCACCTGTAATTGCCGCAAAAGGTGGTTCTACAAAGTACTGACTTTAGGGGAGTGAATAGTTATGCACGCTGAAGTTTTCTGTTAAGTTGTCCTATTTGTTTGCTTCACAATAAAAAATAAAAAAAACATCTTCAAAGTTGTAGGCATGTTCTGTGAATTAAATGATGCAAACCTTCAAACAATCCATTTTAATTCCAGGTTGTGAGGCAACAAAACATGAAAAATGCAAAGGAGGTTTAATACTTTAGCAAGGCACTGTAGATCTCATCAATTAAAGTTATGGGACAGAAGCTTGTACATTGACCATAAGAAGTAATTGTATTTTTTTTGCAAAGTTCATATTATATGTTCTGTCATGTTTACAAAAAGTTTTTGCTATATTTTTGTTTATAAGGTAAGACTTGCATGGCTCCTTTTTAGCTGAGCTTAAGCTAACCTTGCTGTTTGTTTAGCATAGATCTGGTACAAGTCCTTTACTGTAGAGAAAGCAGGGTAATTAGGTTTTCGGTGGAACATGTTAATTGTCCGCCATATGTTCTGTAAACCGTTTGTGGTTCTAAACTTAACAAATTGCTTGTGAATTTACTACCTATACTGCATGCTCTGTTGGTGGTCAGTCATACCCCTTTCACACCGCAAACCCGGGTCCGACCCAGGTCTGATATGGGTCAGACCCTTTCACACTACACTTTCAACCCGGGTTATTGCAGGTTTGGCTCCTTTTAACTCAACCCGGGTTAGCAATTAAAACGCCATGGATGTCATTTTAAATGGACTCTTTTTGTCTCAGAAAGATGAGGTGTCAGAAGGGGACAAAAGGAGAGGGTGGGGACAGCTCACAGCATTGCAGGAATCATGGCTAACGGAGCTATGTTTTTATACACAGTTGCATCTCTAACCGTTCCTGTAACATACCTCCCAACTGTCCCGATTTTCGTGGGACAGTCCCATGTTTTTGGGACTGTCCCGCTGTCCCACCCGCGGGCCGCAGTGTCCCGGGGGGGCGGGGGGCAGTTGGGAAGCTCCTGTCACTGCTGCTCTGCCAATCAGCACTTTTACATGAATGCAGGGTTGAATAACCCAGGTTGGACACTTTAGACTGCACATTGACCCGTCTCCAACCCGTGTATAACACTGCTTTTATACCGGGTTGAAATGCAGGGTTACTCGACTCGGGATATTCAAAAGTGGTGCTTTTAGACTGCACCGCGACCCGGGTCAAGCCAGCTCAACCCGGCAATATCCCGGGATATATTTGCAGTGTGAAAGGGGTATCATTGAAGTACCTCAGAGCTCTGCAAAGGTTGGTTATAAGGTTGAGACACGTCACTAGTGTGAACATTGATGTCTGGTCATGCATGCAAAATACCACTGTGCTAGGTTTCACTGCTACCAAAGTAGCTGTGATGGGATTTCGGAGCCTTTATAAATGTACCAAGATGCACATTTTACAAATTTCATTATTATATAGGCAGACAATGTTTTATTGCCTTGTGAATTTCATTTTTTTTCCTTCAGGATATACAACACTTTTTTTTTTTTTTTCCCCCCCCTTTTCTTTTAGTGGTGAATTTCTTTCTTTTTATTTCATTGGCTGGGGAAAATTTATCTATAGAAGATAAAATGTACTTTTCCATGATTTCCCCCATATTTAGTTTGACATAATAATGACTTATTAACTTATGTATAGGAATACCAAATATGTGTACTTCTGTACATGATTTCACACCATTTAACAGGGCCCAAGAACTATGGTGTATAACTATGGTGTGCACAAGTTCTTAGATATAGGTCTTGATTGAGAGTTGTACATAGAGTAATGGTTTGCGTACAACTCCGTTGTTTTTTGTTATTGTCACCCTGAGGAAGGATAGAATATCCAAAACGCGATGGTGCTTAGTGCTATTTTGGACCCCAGGTTTGAGGTTTTGCTTTGTTTACTCTTGTTTTTCATCCACATAAGGACTGGTGTCTTATGCCGAATCAGCTCTCTTCCCATACAGAATTAATGGGTTTTTTTTGGAAAGTTTGAGCAACCGTCCTATTAAGGATGTACGGTGGAACAAACTGATGGCCTGAGGGGATTGTTTTGAATGTTTTTTTTATGTATCTCCATGGATGTATTTTTTATTACTTTTTATGAAGGTGACTGTATAATAAATACCGTGTGTTTGGACAAAGAAAAAACCTTTTTGATATTGTCCTTTAAATTTTACGTGGTTGTGGACGGGTGTCTTGAACCCTAAATCCGAATCGGTGGAGGCACTGGAAAAAAACCTTTCAAAGAACATAGGGAAAGGTGTTCAGGTGAGTGCCGTCCATAAGGGAGAAGATGAGGTCCATCATATATCTGTTGGGTATACACACAAAGAGTGAAAGAAACCTTTTGATGCACGCATTTCATTGATAAAAGGATGTTAAGGCAGATATCTCAGAGACTGACATTTGACTATTCTAGCAACGCTTGTGGACCACTCTATTGTTTGGTTGTGAGTGTTAGTTAAGAAACAGTGCATTGCTTCAGGGTTATGTAGTCAAATTGATGATGACCCAGACCTGTTGTTACCTCTAAGAAACCAAACAGATTTAAACGCCAGAAGGTTGTTAAACAAGTTTTTACCTCATTCTGACCATTTAGTTGACATACGTCCTGAATCCTGGGAAAGTCCAGGAAAGAAATTCACACCTCACAAGAAGATGCTGGCTTGCTATCCCCTCGCTACGGAGCTAAGTAAAAATTGGGAAACACCCCCGCCGTTGGATTCACAAGTGGCGCTGCTGGTGGTGTCCTCTCCTCTGCCTGTAACTACCGTCACCTCTTTGAAAGAACCGACGGATAAGCGTGTGGAGGGTTGCTTAAAAGCTATTTACACCCTCGCTGGAGCTGTGCATCGGCCCACTATTGCAGCTACTTGGGCTGCGGGAGCTATTGAAGCGTGGGCTCAGGAGTTGGAAGCAGAGCTTGCCTTCCAACTTTTCTGATAATGCTAGACAATGTCTCTCGTATATTGTCACAGCATCCCAGTACATTAAGTAGGCAGCTTCTGATGCCGGTATTCTGGCAGCCAAGGCTTCTACTACGTCCATTTTGGCTCGCCAAATTCTCTGGTTACGATCCTGGTCTGTGGATCTGGTTTCTAAGAATTCCCTGGAGGTACTCCCTTTTAAGGGAGACATTCTTTTTGTAGAGGATCTCAAAAAGATTGTGGCTGACCTAGCTTCCGCTAAGATGGCGTGTCTACCTAGTACTGCTCCTTCGGTCCCGAAGATTATTAGTACTTCCTTTCGTTCCTTTCGTCCTCCAGGTAAAGCAAAACGTCAGGCGTACCCGAACAGGCTCGCACTTCCAAAACCACTAAGCCCCAACCTAAACGTGCCTGGGCCGCCCGTCAGCCTGCTTCCAAATCAGACAAGACTACTGCATGACTGGAAGGGCCTCCCCCTGGGGGATCCCAGGGTGGGAGGCCGGCTTCTAAGGTTTACCCAGGAATGGTTGAAGACCACTTCCGACGCCTGGGTACGGGAAGTCGTCACTCACGGATATGCCATATCCTTCAAGAATCGTCCCCCTCATCGATTTTTGCCTTCGGATCAGGTGAAGGCAAAAACTCTTCACTTGGTGGTACAATCCCTCCTGGATACAGGTGTGGTAGTACTGGTGCCTCTGGCTCAGAGAGGCAAGGGGTACTATTCACTGCTGTTCCTAGTCCCGAAACCGAATGGTTCCTCCTGTCCCATTCTCATCCTCAAGTGCTTGAACAAATTTGTGAGAGTCTCCAAATTTCATATGGAAACTCTTTGCTCTATTGCTCTGGCCTTGGATCCCGGGGACCATATGGTCTCCCTGGACATACAGGGGGTGTGGTTCATCAAATCGACAGTATCTAGGTCGACAATGTTTAGGTTGACCACTATAGGTCGACAGTCACTAGGTCGACATGGATGGAAGGTCGACAGGGTTTCTAGGTCGACAGGTCTAAAGGTCGACATGAGGATTTTTTATTTTTTTTTTGGTGTCGTTTTCTTCGTAGAGTGACCGGGATCCCAAATTAGTGCACCGCGTTCGCTTGCCATGCTTCGGGCATGGTGCCTTCGCTACGCTACCGCTTCGCTCGGCACAGATTACCGTTCCAATCGTAGTCCACGTGGATCGTTAAGTATGAAAAAAATCAAAAAAATACATTTTTAAAAAAAAAACTCATGTCGACCTTTAGACCTGTCGACCTAGAAACCCTGTCGACCTTCCATCCATGTCGACCTAGTGACTGTCGACCTATAGTGGTCGACCTAAACATTGTCGACCTATATACTGTCGATCTTCAGACCGGATCCCCATACAGGATGCTTACCTACATATACCTATTGCAGTGTCGCATCAGCAATACCTGCAGTTTGCTATTGGCAACCTCCATTATCAATTTCGGCCTTTACCTTCTGGTTTGACCACGGCTCCGCGAGTCTTCACGAAGGTCATGGCGGTAATTACGGCTTTACTCCGCCGTCAGGGTGTCAGGATCCTACCGTATCTGGACAACTTGCTGATCCTGGCGAATTCCCCAGAAATTCTCCTCTGTCATCTGGATCTGACGGTCCAGTTTCTGCAAGCTCACGGGTGGCTCATCAACTGGTCGAAATCCTCCCTGGTCACTGCTCAGAGCATCGTGCATCTGGGAGCGCTGTTGGACACTGACAACCAGCGGTAGTTCTTGTCTCCGGAGAAGGTCCTGAACCTTCAGGACAGAATTCGATACTTCTTCTCCTGTCCGCAAGTGCCGATACACTCAGTGATGCAAGTACTAGGTCTCATGGTGTCGGCTTTCGACATGGTGGAGTACACTCCATTTCATTCCCGCCTTCTGCAGAAGCTGATTCTTGCCAAGTGGGACGGCCTGCTTCACCGGATCAGGTCTCACATGATCTCATTGTCTCTGGAGGTTCGTCTGTCACTGAACTGGAGGCTCCAGGACCTACGATTGAGCAGTGGTCGTCCCTACTGGATCTCCAACTGAGTCCTTCTGATGACGGATGCCAGTCTGAGGGGTTGGAGCAACACTCTCTTCAGGGTTGGTGGACCAAGGAGGAGTCTCTCTCCTCCCGATAAACATTCTGGAATTGCGGGCAGTGTTCAATGCTCTAACCCTGGCCCAGCATCTGATACAGAACAGGCCTGTTTTAAGTACAGTCGGACAATGCCACCACGGTGGCATACATAAATCATCAAGGTTGCACTCGAAGCCGCATGGCAATGAAGGAAGTGTCAAAGATTCTTCAGTGGGCGGAACGCCATCTACCAGCCATATCGGCAGTGTTCATTCCGGGGGTCCTCAACTGGGAAGCAGACTTCCTCAGTCGTCAGGACATACACAACGGAGAATGGAGCTTCCATCCAGAAGTATTTCAACTCCTAGTGGAAAAGTGGGGCCTACCAAACGTAGACCTGATGGCATCTCGACACAATCACAAGGTTCCGGTCTTCGGAGCAAGGACAAGGGATCCTCAAGCAGCGTTCATGGATGCACTGACAATTCCATGGAACTTTCGGCTGTCGTACGTGTTTCCTCCAGTGTTACTTCTGCCCAGGGTGATAAGGAAGTTCAAGCAAGAAGGAGGAATCCTGCTTCTGATCGCTCCAGCGTGGCCCAGATGGCATTGGTTCTCAGACCTACAGGGTTTCTCGATAGAGCATCCTCTTCTACTTCGACAACGCCCAGACCTCCTCGTTCAGGGCCCTTGTGTATACCAGGACTTGGCCCGGCTGGCTTTGACGGCGTGGCTCTTGAAGCTTCCATTCTGAGGGCCAAAGGAATTTCTGAGGCGGTCATTCAAACCATGTTGAAGGCCTGTAAACCGGCTTCTGCTCGGATTTATCAGAGGGTCTGGAATTCTTACTTTGCTTGGTGCGCAGGTAACAATCCTGATGCTTACAAGTTTAGTACGGCCAAACTTTTGGCCTTCCTACAACGGGGCCTGGACTTGGGCCTTCGTCTGGCCTCCATCAAGGTTCATATTTCTGCCTTGTCGGTGTGGTTTCAGAGAAAAATTGCGACTCTGCCCGATGGTCATACATTCACTTAGGGTGTGTTACGGATTCAACCTCCCTATGTCCCGCCTGTGGCTTCTTGGGATTTGTCGGTGGTTCTGGAGGCCTTGCAAGAGTCTCCATTTGCTTTAGGACATCCCCGATGTTATTCCCTTTGGAACCCAGTGTACCCCGCTGCAGAAAAGGAGATTTATGGTAAAAACTTGCAGTACACCGGGTTCCACAGGGCGCCCATCCTGACGCACTTTGTATGGCATTAGCTGCTGATACCTTCTCCTGTCGTGAGAATGTGGTGTACGTGGCTACTAACGGATGTCGTCTCTTTTGCCTGCTACCACATTGGACTGGTTAACGAAACTGAGCTCCTGTGCACGGAGGCAGGGTTATAGAGGAGGAGGCGTTGAGCATCTTGGGAACAGTCAAAGCTTTAGCCAGTTGGTGCCTCGGATCAAGATCCTACTCTACACCCCCACCCGATTTTATTCCCTGTGGAACCCAGTGTACCTCGCAGAAAGAGATTTAACAACGGTAAGTTCTTACCATAAATCTCCTTTTTTTTTCTGTGTGTGGTTTGTTTAATGCAGAAAGTCTATAAAAAATACTGTTTTGAAACAAAGGCTCCATTTGAATAACATTGGTGATAATGGCTCATGTTATATTTCATGTGAGCTTCACTCATACTGTCTATAAGCAAAAATTACCAGTGTCGGGTGTAGTGAGTACAAGGTGGGGCCCAGAGGCTTAGGGGAGCCCCCCTTAGGGGGGTTTAAAGTTGCATACAATATCCCAGATTTGTCTGCTAAGCAAATACAGTTAAAAATTATATAACAATATAATTAAATCCGTTTAAGAATGCAGCTCCCATAAAAGTACTATGGAATACTCTATTTGTTCAGAAAAGATAAAATATGAAAAAGGAGTGCACATACTGTATGTGTAAATAAAAAAAGTACATTTGTTCATTATACACTGTTACGAATATATAAAATAGATGATAACACTGATTTTGACCACTGCAATGTATAAAAATGCATAATTACCACATATAGGGAGCAAAATATATTACCACATCTAGTTCATAGATAGATAGTTCTTGTGGCTCCAAAGAGAATGGTTAGGTATTTGTGCAAAGTGCCTGGAGGTAACAGGAATGCAATTCTAAGGGCTTTTAGCTTGTAGTTCAATAACGATTTTGAACTACAACGGAGAAACGCGCCAAGGGTAACACACACCGCTCTGTGCCGCTTTCTGAAGTTGCATGTACCCAAACGGAGGACATAAGCAAGGACCACCTGCACTGCTCCTTGTGGACACCGTACCTATTCAAGGTTAAAGCACTTGGAAGTGCATTCCTATTACCTCCAGATGTGGTAATATATTATTTCACAATGAAAGCAACAAAAGAATATCTTGGTCAAGAGTAGCAGTGATGTCTTTCCCGAGTGCTGTATCGGGCTCTAGGATGGCTTATTACTTTTATTTCTTTCACATAATCTGGGGAAGTCTTCTTGCTGCTCTGCAATTCTCTTCCATGTCTTATATGGCTGTTGGTTTATTCCCTTACAAACATTATTAAGCAGTAAAAAGGATTTAGCACATGTTTAGTGAACAGTTTTATGTTATATAGGCTCCCTGAGAGGTTTGCATCTGGTAGCTGTTAGTTTAAATACCTGCTGAAACAGAAACACAGAGTGGAGACCAGTTTAATTTGATCATACATCAATGCCATAAAAATATTACTGCAGTACTTCTTAAAGAAAATAAAAGATAAATAAAGGGTGTAAATAACCGTTTACAATGCTTAACAACATCTAGGCAATTACTGTATATGTTATATCCCCTAAATTATACAACCAGGGACCTAGTATTTTCACCATCATTATCCCCAACATCATCACCATTATCCTCATCCTCCCAACCACCCATCTATTATTGTAAGGTACCACAGTATTCTGTAGCACTCAGTGGCGTGTGGTGAGGTCAGTGGCTGGTGAGGCACTACAGCCATAATGTCCGCCGAATCCTGCCGATGACCCCTACCGCCATCTAGCCAATGCCCACTACTGCCTCTGAGCCGATGCCCGCTGCCACCGCCAATGGCTTACAAACTCGCCCACCATCAACTGACCCAGCCCTCCGCCACTAATTTGCATCTCAGTCCGATGCCTGCCTGCCTGCTCGTCATACTTGTGATATATTGTACATTTTTATAGGAAAAAAATAATAATTAGTGTTTGGGAGTGGGAGGAGGACATGAATGCAATTTTGTTGTCCAGGGCTTCCATTAACTTAATGGAGAAGGGTCTGAATGGGTTAAAAAAGTGTAATAAAAAATGTGTGAAGTCCCCCCTCCTAAGTATAACCAGCATTCTTGGTCATTAAAAGATGATCCGTGCTAGTATACAATATATGTAAAAAGAGCAGCTTCTACTTCAATGTTGATTCGTAATAATAAAAAAAGGAAGGCCTGGTTATTTGGGATCCCGGCAGTAGAAATACCATCGCCAGAATCCCGACACTGCACGGAATGCCAGCACCAGCATCCCGACTAGGATCACAAGCCTGGCGCCAGAATCCCGATAGCTAGGATACCGAAAGAGTCATTGCCGGGCTGCCGGAGAGGTAAGCCGCACGGGAAGGGGGTCAGGTTAGGTTTAGTCTGTGGGGTGAGGGTTAGGCCGTGGGGAGTGTGGTTAGATTTATGCTACAGGAAAGGATTGGTTAGGTTTAGGCACTCCCAGGGAGGATTAGGGTTAGGCTGCGGGAAGGGGAGGCTAGGTTTAGGCAACTCCGGGCTAGGCTGCGGGGGGAAGGGTTGAGTTTAGGCTACGGGAAGGGAGTGAGGGTTTTCATACTTACTCGCCCCCTGTTGGACTTCTAACCATCAGGATACTGCGGTCAGTATTCTGACCACCGGCATATCAGCCCCATCCCGGTTATTTAGCTATTTGCACTGTATAGTAAAGTGTGTGTGGTGCTGTACAAAATGAAAAATAATGAAAAAATGTCATAAATGTTTATAGTCTTTTTTTAGATTATTGAAAGGAGACAGTGAGACTTCTCAGCGGTGCAGGGTGCCAGCAAAAGGTAGCTTGTATAGGGAGTGATAGTGAGACCGCTAAACGCCACCAGAATTTATTCTCAATACTGAAGAATAACATTGGGTGGAAACTCCATATGGGCGGGATGTATTAAAATACATTGCCGCCACCTACCGCAGTGATGCTGATCGCATATGTATTAACATCGCAATGCGGTGACAGAGGCCCCCGGCGATACCTGTGAGGGGGGTATGCGGGGGATCTCCGTCACCTCCCTGGAGTCTTTGGCTATCCCAGGCACCTCCTCCCTGCAGCTGGGCTGCGTTAATAGCAATATAGCAGAGGGGAGAGGGTGCCCGGCGGGGTCAGGAGACGGCACAGACGAGGGCAGCAGACTAGGTAAGCATGAGACCGGCAGGTGACAGAAACCGGGGGCGGGGGAGAGGAGGAGGACTCGGCAGCTGTGCCCACACCCCACACATCCTGCTGACGGCGACACCCAGCCCCGCAACCCCCGCTGCACTGACGCTCCAATAGTCACAGACCCCCTGCTCCACGGCTCAGCGGCGGTAAGAAGCCCATAGGCTTCTATAGGGTATCACCATCTTTTGATGGCGATACCCTCAGCCGCGAAAATGCCACGGACGGGGGTTAATACATATGAGAATGCTGTAAAACCCCCGAAAACGGGGGTTTTACTGCATTTTCACTTTTGTACATCCCGCCCTATTTCACTTAAAATTCTTACCTTTCTTCTACCTGAGGGCAAGCATTGGAAGGAGCTGCAGGGGACCCAGCATGCAGTCAGCCCTGAAGCAGCACATTGCAGTCATTCTCCCCATAAGGCTCATTTCTTCCTGTCCCTTAGCTACCGCCGCGGGCGAGAGCGACAAGCTTGCACTGTGGGAGGGAGCAGGGTCAGAGGAGTCATGAGTTGGAGGAGAGAAGCCGGGACCCAGGGGACAGGGGAGAGCCGAGCGTTAGCGTGATCAGTGTGATCTCCCAGACGCTGCTCCGCTGTGCCGTCCTCCTCCATCATCATGA
Organism: Pseudophryne corroboree; assembly: GCF_028390025.1. Taxonomy (NCBI): domain Eukaryota; kingdom Metazoa; phylum Chordata; class Amphibia; order Anura; family Myobatrachidae; genus Pseudophryne; species Pseudophryne corroboree. The sequence goes on along the minus strand of NC_086444.1, from coordinate 1,035,659,764 downwards.
CAGCGTCCGGCACGGCACAGGAATTACAAGTAGGAGCCAGCAGCGGGCCCCTATCTCTCTCCGGGACAGGAGTACCCGTAGTCCCCCCTTGATGACGGCCCTGCGCCTGAGTATATGTGGCTGGCAGGGCAGGGCCGTCCCGCCTGGTGCCTGTAGCTCACCTCGTGCCGAGCACTACCGCGGCTCTGCTGCCTGCAGGATCAGCAGGTGGGTGAAGCTTCGGTAGAGGCGAGGAGGCGGATACTGTCCCCGGGTGCCGGTGCTCAGTGGCGGAAGGGAGAGCTCTGAGTCTCTTTCTTGTCCCGCTGTGTGATTGGACCAGCAGATCCAGCACTGAATCCTCAGTCCAATCACATGTGCCTCACTGGCAGGGGCGTGCTTTCCCTGTCAGCAAGGCACTTGGAGAAGTGCCGCTTTCAGTGTTTTTTTGAATGGGCTTTTACAGCCCAGTGTTTGGCCCCGCCCCCCGCTCTGTCCCCGTTCCCAGTGTCAGCGGGAGGCACTAGCTATCAGTCTCCCAAACTAGTTTAATAATCTAAAATGTTTAGAATAATATAAAGAAGATACATATGACACAGAATATGTGTCATATGTATCTTTTTGTATTATTTTAATCATTGATGACAGGGGAGGCACTGCCTCCCCTGACTGCACGTCCCTGGTAGCACTGGGCAGTTGGGAAGAACATAAGGTTAAGGGGGTAAGTTGTAAGGTTAGATGATGAGATGAGTGCAGAGAGAATGTACTGCAGGCGATCTGAGGAGTGGAAAGAGTGCAATATTTAGCATGAGGAATATCTTGACTATTTTGTCTTTAAAAAAGGTGGCAAAATCACGGGCTATGTCTGAGGGAGGAAGGTCGAGGAGGTGCAGGTAGTAGAGAGGCACGTTATAGGTTGCAAAATGACATGGGGAGTTAGAAGGCTTGGTTGGTATTACACAAGTAGTGTTTGTGTGCTTGCCTAGTGAGGGGGTACGGCAGTTCTGTAAGGTGAGGTGTGCGTATGAGCAGTGGTGCAAGTAGCAAAAATGCCTTACGGGTACTGTGTGCGTGCGCCTTCGTCGCGCGCGCAAAAAATGGGTGTGACCAAATACCACATGGGGCGTGGCCAATGAAATGGGGGCGTGATACACATATGGGGGGAGGGGCAGATACACGTATGACCCCAATAGTGCCAGATACACAAATGACCCCAATAGTGCCAGATACACAAATGACCCCAATAGTGCCAGATACACAAATGTCCCCCCAGAGTGCCAGATACACAAATGTCCCCCCAGAGTGCCAGATACACAAATGTCCCCCCAGAGTGCCAGATACACAAATGTCCCCCCAGGTATAACATGCCCCCCCCCCAGGTATAACATGCCCCCCCCCCCCAGGTATAACATGCCCCCCCCCCCCCCCAGAGTGCCAGATATGCCCCCAGTGCCAGGTATAACACCCCCCACCCCCCAGAGTGCCAGATATGCCCCCCCCCAGAGTGCCAGATATGCCCCCCCCCCCAGAGTGCCAGATACACAAATGTCCCCCCAGAGTGCCAGATACACAAATGTCCCCCCAGAGTGCCAGATACACAAATGTCCCCCCAGAGTGCCAGATACACAAATGTCCCCCCAGAGTGCCAGATACACAAATGTCCCCCCAGGTATAACATGCCCCCCCCCCCCCCAGGTATAACATGCCCCCCCCCCCCAGGTATAACATGCCCCCCCCCAGGTATAACATGCCCCCCCCCCAGAGTGCCAGATATGCCCCCAGTGCCAGGTATAACAGCCCCCCCCCCCCCCCAGAGTGCCAGATATGCCCCCCCCCAGAGTGCCAGATATGCCCCCCCCCCCAGAGTGCCAGATATGCCCCCAGTGCCAGGTATAACATGCCCCCCCCCCAGAGTGCCAGATATGCCCCCAGTGCCAGGTATAACATGCCCCCCCCCCCCCCCCCAGAGTGCCAGATATGCCCCCAGTGCCAGGTATAACATGCCCCCCCCCCCCCCCAGAGTGCCAGATATGCCCCCAGTGCCAGGTATAACATGCCCCCCCCCCCCAGAGTGCCAGATATGCCCCCAGTGCCAGGTATAACATGCCCCCCCCCCCCCCCCCAGAGTGCCAGATATGCCCCCAGTGCCAGGTATAACATGCCCCCCCCCAGAGTGCCAGATATGCCCCCAGTGCCAGGTATAACATGCCCCCCTCCCCCCAGAGTGCCAGATATGCCCCCAGTGCCAGGTATAACATGCCCCCCTCCCCCCAGAGTGCCAGATATGCCCCCAGTGCCAGGTATAACATGCCCCCCCCCCCCAGTGCCAGATATCCCCCAGTGTCAGGTATACATGCCCCCCCTCCCCTGCTCACCGCTGCCGTCGCCGTCCTGTCTGTGTGAGGGAAGGAGAGCGCAGCCTGCGCCTCTCCTTCCCCTCAGTCTCCGGCGGGTGTCTCAGTTTAATTCAGCGCCGATCCGTGAGCCAATCAGAGCTCGCACCCGCGAGAATATAGATCAGTGCCGTTTTGAATTTTTATTGCCATTTTACGTGAATCTCTATGTATAGTATGCCCACCCTAATGGCTCCCGCCGAGCAATTGGCGGCTTGTAAACCTAGTTTAGAGTTATGAGACCCCTTTTATGCAGTGCATATGTAAGCACTAAATCTGCAGTACTTGCCTCCTTTTATTCTATACAGGCTTTAACTTAATGCATAGTAATCCGTAATCACTCTCTAATCAAAAGACAGTTCGTATAGACCATTGTCCAGACTCTTCTTCAATGGATTTACGCTAGTGAGTCTCTTGCATAAAAAAGGAAGTGTTATCCCAATTTTATTTGTACCATACAGTGCTGTAGTTATTACCACATCTTAGGGGCATTACCCTACACTTACGGTTGCGGGGGTGTCTAAAATGGGATACAGTTAATGTACCGGCTGCCGGGATCCCGGCGATCAGGAGACCAACGCCGGAATCTTGACAGCCGGTGAAATGCTGGCGGACGAAATCCCTAACAACACAGGTTAATCCCACACCACCAACCGAGCTGGAATATAACCTGTGGCAAGCGAAGCGAGCCACCAGGCCCAAAGCGTGGTGAACACAGCGAGCCCACAGGGGGACTCGCAGCCTCTTTACCGGGATTCTGACAGACGGGATGCCGCTGCCGTTATAGTGACAGCTGACATACAATCTGCCGGTCAAACATATGTATTCTGTCTAAAATAGTGAATAAGTGATGTAATAATATCATTATTATTTTTATTATCTTTTATTTATATGGCGTCACATGGGATCCACCATGCCCAATTACAGAGTACATAAACAAATAAGCAAGACAGGAAGACAGTGACTTACAGTTGGAGACAATATAGGACAAGTGCTGGGCACATAAACATATCTGCATCAGCAGATAACACTGAAATACAGTATCAGGGAGGCAGAAAACCACGAGATTTGGTGCACAGAATAGTTTAAGTAGGAGAAGGAAAGCACATGAGGGAAGAGGGCCCTGCTCGTGAGAGCTTACATTCTATAAACACTCGCGCAGTGTTCAATGGCCCCTGTGCGCCTCTACAACCTGATTTATGAGAGTATGTGGGGGGGAAAGAAAGTCAAACAATGTAGTATGAACATTTGTTTGTTACACACAAGCTTTAGAGAACAATAAATTAATAGTTTACTTGGGCATAAAAAATAAGGTATGAAAGAAAAGTCTATGCAATTTTATTAGCAAATGGTGATGGATATTTATATTCGATAAAAGTGAATCAAATAAAAGTGCACACATTTAATATTACAGCGCATCCGGAAAGTATTCGCATCGCTTCATTTTTTCACATTTTGTTATTTTACAGCCTTATTCCATAATGGAATAAATTAATTTTTTCCCTTCAAATTCTACACACAATACCCCATAAAGACAACATGAAATAAGTGTTTTTTGTGATTTTTGCAAATTTATTAAAAATAAAATACTAAGAAATCACATGTACATAAGTATTCACAGCCTTTGCCATGAAGCTCAAAATTGAGCTTGGCTGCACCCTGTTTCCATTGATCATCCTTGAGATGTTCCTGCAGCTTAATTGGAGTCCACCTGAGGTAAATTCAGTTGAGTGGACATGATTTGGAAAGGCACACACCTGTCTGTATAAGGTCCCACACTTGACAGTGCATGTCTGAGAACAAACCAAGCATGAAGTCAAAGGAATTGTCTGTAGACCTCAGAGACAGGATTGTCTCAAGGCACAAATCTTGGGAAGTGTACAGAAAAATATCTGCTGCTTTGAAGGTCCCAATGAGCACAGTGGCCTCCATCATCCGCAAATGGAAGAAGTTCGGAACCACCAGGACTCTTGCTAGAGCTGGCCGGCCGTCTAAACTGAGCGATTGGGGGAGAAGGGACCTAGTTAGGGAGGTGGCCAAGAACCTGATGGTCACTCTGTCAGAGCTACAGCATTACTCTGTGGAGAGAGGAGAACCTTCCAGAAGGACAACCATCTCTGCAGCAATCCAACAATCAGGCCTGTGTGGTACCGACGGAAGCCACTCCTTAGTAAAAAAAAACTCATGGCAGCCCGCCTGGAGTTTCCCAAAATGCACCTGAAGAACTCTCAGACCATAAGAAACAAAATTCTCTACTCTGATTAGACAAAGATTGAACTCTTTGGCGTGAATGCCAGGGGTCATGTTTGGAGGAAACTAGGCACCGCTCATCACCAGGCCAATACCATCCCTATAGTGAAGCATGGTGGTGGCAGTATCATGCTGTGGGGATGTTTTTCAGTGGCAGGAACTGACAGACTAGTCAGGATAGAGGGAAAGATGAACGCAGCAATGTAAAGAGACATCCTGTATGAAAACCTGCTCCAGAATACACTCGACCTCAGACCAGTGGTGAAAGTGTGCGGGTACGCTCGAGTACGCCGTACCGCCGGCAACACACTTTGCACTGCAGGAGCTGCAATCATGATCCGCCCCAGCAAACACTGAGGCTGGGCCACTGAGGAGAAGCTGTTCCCTGCTGTCTGAGGCAAGCAACACGGAGATCATTTGCATAGCTCCACCCCCTTGCCCACTAGCGCCGGGACCCGCCAATTTTAAAGTGGAAGTCAAAGCCATGATGACAGCATTGGACAGCGCTGGCTGACAGGTAGAAGCAGCGCTGCTAGTGTTTTGCAGCCCTGTGTGCTCTGAGAGGAAGGGGATTATGAAAGAGGCACTGTGGGTCAATGTATAAGTATATCTGGCACTGTGGGACATTTGTGTATCTGGCACTGTGGGGCAATGTATATCTGGCACTTTGGGGGCATTTGTTTATCTGGCACTGCGGGATAATGTTTATCTGGCACTGGGGTAATGTATATCTGGCACTGTGGGGGCATTTGTGTATCTGGCACTGTGGGCAATGTGTATCTGGCACTGTGGGGGCATTTGTGTATCTGGCACTGTGGGGCAATATGTATCTGGCACTGTGAGGCAATGTGTACCTGGTACTATTGGGGTCATGTGTATCTGCCCCCATTTTCATTGGCCACGCCTCATGTGGCATTTGGCCACACCTTCGGCACGCGCACACAGTACCTATAAGACATTTTTTCTACTTGCACCACCGCCTCAGACTGGGGCAATGGTTAATCTTTCAGCAGGACAACGACCTTAAGCATACTGCCAAGATATCAAAGGAGTGGCTTCAGGACAACTCTGCGAATGTCTTTGAGTGGCCCAGCCAGAGCCCAGACTTGAATCCGATTGAACATCTCTGGAGAGATCTGAAAATGGCTGTGCACCGACGCTTCCCATACAGCCTGATGGAGCTTGAGAGGTGCTGCAAAGAGGAATGGGCAAACTGCCCAAAGATAGGTGTGCCAAGCTTGTGGCATCATATTCAAAAAGACTTGAGGCTGTAATTGCTGCCAAAGCTGCATCAACAAAGTATTGAGCAAAGGCTGTGAATACTTATGTACATGTGATTTCTTTGTTTTTTATTTTTAAGAAATTTGCAAAAATCTAAAAAAAACTAAAACTTTTTTCATATTGTCGTTAGTGATGAGCGGGTTCGGATCCTCACGATACGAACCCGCCCGAACTTCACCCTTTTTTTCACGGGTCCGAGCAACTCTGATCCTCCCGCTTTGCTTGGTTAACCCGAGCGCGCCCGAACGTCATCATCCCGCGGTCGGATTCTCGCGAGATTCGTATTCTATATAAGGAGCCGCGCGTCGCCGCCATTTTTCAGTCGTGCATTGGAGATGATCGTGAGAGGACGTGGCTGGCGTCCTCTCAGTTTCTATGTTCAGTGGGCTGCAAATTGTGCTGCAAATATCTGTGCTCAGTGTGCTGCAAATATCTGTGCTCAGTGTGCTGCAAGTGCAAATGTCTAAGTTCTCTGCCTGAAAAACGCTCCATATCTGACTGTGCTCAGTGTGCTGCAAGTATCTGTGCTCAGTGTGCTAATTGCTTTATTGTGGGGACCAGCAGTATTATATAGTAGGAGGACAGTGCAGAGTTTTGCTGACCAGTGACCACCAGTATTATACATTCTCTGCCTGAAAAACGCTCCATATCTGTGCTGCATTGTAGTATATAGAAGGAGGACAGTGCAGAATTTTGCTGACCACCAGTATAAATATATATATATATATATATATATATATATATATATATCGTTACGGTACAGTAGTCCACTGCTCTACCTACCTCTGTGTCGTCAAGTATACTATCCATCCATACCTGTGGTGCATTTCAGTTTTGCACAGTTTGCTGACCACCAGTATATACTATATAGCAGTACGCTACAGTAGGCCACTGCTCTACCTACCTCTGTGTCGTCAAGTATACTATCCATCCATACCTGTGGTGCATTTCACTTTTGCACAGTTTGCTGTCCACCAGTATATACTATATAGCAGTACGGTACAGTAGGCCACTGCTCTACCTACCTCTGTGTCATCAAGTATACTATCCATCCATACCTGTGGTGCATTTCAGTTTTGCACAGTTTGCTGTCCACCAGTATATAATATATAGCAGTACGGTACAGTAGGCCACTGCTCTACCTACCTCTGTGTCGTCAAGTATACTATCCATCCATACCTGTGGTGCATTTCAGTTGTGCGCAGTATATAATGTAGTAGGCCATTGCTATTGATATATTACTGCCATATAATTCCACACATTAAAAAATGGAGAACAAAAATGTGGAGGGTAAAATAGGGAAAGATCAAGATCCACTTCCACCTCATGCTGAAGCTGCTGCCACTAGTCATGGCCGAGACGATGAAGTGCCATCAACGTCGTCTGCCAAGGTCGATGCCCAATGTCATAGTAGAGAGCATGTAAAATCCCAAAAAATAAAGCTCAGTAAAATGACCCAAAAATCTAAATCAAAATCTTCTGAGGAGAAGCGTAAACTTGCCAATGTGCCATTTATGACACGGAGTGGCAAGGAATGGCTGAGGCCCTGGCCTATGTTCAAGGCTAGTGGTTCAGCTTCACCTGAGGATGGAAGCACTCATCCTCCTGCTAGAAAACTTAAAAGAGTTCAGATGGCAAAAGCACAGCAAAGAACTGTGCGTTCTTCTAAATCACAAATCCCCAAGGAGAGTCCAATTGTGTCGGTTGCGATGCCTGACCTTCCCAACACTGGACGGGAAGAGGTTGCGCCTTCCACCATTTGCACGCCCCCTGCAAGTGCTAGAAGGAGCACCCGAAGTCCAGTTCCTGATAGTCAAATTGAAGATGTCACTGTTGAAGTACACCAGGATGAGGATATGGGTGTTGCTGGCGCTGGGGAGGAAATTGACAAGGAGGAGTCTGATGGTGAGGTGGTTTGTTTAAGTCAGGCACCCGGGTAAACACCTGTTGTCCGTGGGACGAATATGGCCATTGACATGCCTGGTCAAAATACAAAAAAAATCACCTCTTCAGTGTGGAATTATTTCAACCGAAATGCGGACAACTGGTGTCAAGCCGTGTGTTGCCTTTGTCAAGCTGTAATAAGTAGGGGTAAGGACGTTAACCACCTAGGAACATCCTCCCTTATACGTCACCTGGACCGCATTCATCAGAAGTCCGTGACAAGTTCAAAAACTTTGGATGACAGCGGAAGCAGTCCACTGACCACTAAATCCCTTCCTCTTGTAACCAAGCTCCTGCAAACCACACCACCAACTCCCTCAGTGTCAATTTCCTCCTTAGACAGGAAAGCCAATAGTCCTGCAGGCCATGTCACTGTCAAGTCTGACGAGTCCTCTCCTGCCTGGGATTCCTCTGATGCATCCTTGAGTGTAACGCCTACTGCTGCTGGCGCTGCTGCTGTTGTTGCTGCTGGGAGTCGATCGTCATCCCAGAGGGGAAGTCGGAAGACCACTTGTACTACTTCCAGTAAGCAATTGACTGTCCAACAGTCCTTTGCGAGGAAGATTAAATATCACAGCAGTCATCCTGCTGCAAAGCGGATAACTCAGGCCTTGGCAGCCTGGGTGGTGAGAAACGTGGTTCCGGTATCCACCGTTAATTCAGAGCCAACTATAGACTTGATTGAGGTACTGTGTCCCCGGTACCAAATACCATCTAGGTTCCATTTCTCTAGGCAGGCGATACCGAAAATGTACACAGACGTCAGAAAGAGTCACCAGTGTCCTAAAAAATGCAGTTGTTCCCAATGTCCACTTAACCACGGACATGTGGACAAGTGGAGCAGGGCAGACTCAGGACTATATGACTGTGACAGCCCACTGGGTAGATGTATTGCCTCCCGCAGCAAGAACAGCAGCGGCGGCACCAGTAGCAGCATCTCGCAAATGCCAACTCGTTCCTAGGCAGGCTACGCTTTGTATCACCGCTTTCCATAAGAGGCACACAGCTGAAAACCTCTTACGGAAACTGAGGAACATCATCGCAGAATGGCTTACCCCAATTGGACTCTCCTGGGGATTTGTGACATCGGACAACGCCACCAATATTGTGCGTGCATTACATCTGGGCAAATTCCAGCACGTCCCATGTTTTGCACATACATTGAATTTGGTGGTGCAGAATTATTTAAAAAACGACAGGGGCGTGCAAGAGATGCTGTCGGTAGCCCGAAGAATTGCGGGCCACTTTCGGCATTCAGCCACCGCGTACCGAAGACTGGAGCACCAGCAAACAGTCCTGAACCTGCCCTGCCATCATCTGAAGCAAGAGGAGGTAACGAGGTGGAATTCAACCCTCTATATGCTTCAGAGGATGGAGGAGCAGCAAAAGGCCATTCAAGCCTATACATCTGCCTACGATATAGGCGAAGGAGGGGGAATGCACCTGACTCAAGCGCAGTGGAGAATGATTTCAATGTTGTGCAAGGTTCTGCAACCCTTTGAACTTGCCACACGTGAAGTCAGTTCAGACACTGCCAGCCTGAGTCAGGTCATTCCCCTCATCAGGCTTTTGCAGAAGAAGCTGGAGACATTGAAGGAGGAGCTAAAACAGAGCGATTCCGCAAGGCATGTGGGACTTGTGGATGGAGCCCTTAATTCGCTTAACCAGGATTCACGGGTGGTCAATCTGTTGAAATCAGAGCAGTACATTTTGGCCACCGTGCTCAATCCTAGATTTAAAACCTACGTTGTATCTCTCTTTCCGGCAGACACAAGTCTGCAGAGGTTCAAAGACCTGCTGGTGAGAAAATTGTCAAGTCAAGCGGAACGTGACCCGTCAACAGCTCCTCCTTCACATTCTCCCGCAACTGGGGCTGCGAGGAAAAGGCTAAGAATTCCGAGCCCACCCGCTGGCGGTGATGCAGGGCAGTCTGAAGCGAGTGCTGACATCTGGTCCGGACTGAAGGACCTGCCAACGATTACTGACATGTCGTCTACTGTTACTGCATATGATTCTGTCACCATTGAAAGAATGGTGGAGGATTATATGAGTGACCGCATCCAAGTAGGCACGTCAGACAGTCCGTACGTATACTGGCAGGAAAAAGAGGCAATTTGGAGGCCCTTGCACAAACTGGCTTTATTTTATCTAAGTTGCCCTCCCTCCAGTGTGTACTCCGAAAGAGTGTTTAGTGCAGCCGCTCACCTTGTCAGCAATCGGCGTACGAGGTTACTTCCAGAAAATGTGGAGAAGATGATGTTCATCAAAATGAATTATAATCAATTCCACCGTGGAGACATTCACCAGCAATTGCCTCCAGAAAGTACACAGGGACCTGAGATGGTGGATTCCAGTGGGGACGAATTAATAATCCGTGAGGAGGGGGATGTACACAGTGAAAGGGGTGAGGAATCAGACGATGAGGAGGAGGTGGACATCTTGCCTCTGTAGAGCCAGTTTGTGCAAGGAGAGATTGAATGCTTCTTTTTTGGTGGGGGCCCAAACCAACCAGTAATTTCAGTCACAGTCGTGTGGCAGACCCTGTCGCTGAAATGATGGGTTTGTTAAAGTGTGCATGTCCTGTTTATACAACATAAGGCTGGGTGGGAGGGCCCAAGGACAATTCCATCTTGCACCTCTTTTTTCTTTCATTTTTCTTTGCATCATGTGCTGTTTGGGGACTATTTTTTTGAAGTGCCATCCTGCCTGACACTGCAGTGCCACTCCTAGATGGGCCAGGTGTTTGTGTCGGCCACTTGGGTCGCTTAGCTTAGTCATCCAGCGACCTCGGTGCAAATTTTAGGACTAAAAATAATATTGTGAGGTGTGATGTGTTCAGAATAGACTGAAAATGAGTGGAAATTATGGTTATTGAGGTTAATAATACTATGGGATCAAAATGACCCACAAATTCTATGATTTAAGCTGTTTTTGAGGGTTTTTTGTAAAAAAACACCCGAATTCAAAACACACCCGAATCCGACAAAAAATTTTCAGGGAGGTTTTGCCAAAACGCGTCCGAATCCAAAACACGGCCACGGCCGCGTAACCAAAACCAAAACACAAAACCCGAAAAATTTGCGGTGCACATCATTTTGTCGTTATGGGGTATTGTGTGTAGAATTTTGAGGGAAAAAATTATTTTATTCCAGTTTGGAGTAAGGCTGTAACATAACAAAATGTGGAAAAAGTGAAGCGCTCTGAATACTTTCTGAATGCACTGTATTTAATAGTTCACTATCAGTGTGGTGGTTTTTTTTTTTTTTTTTTTTTGGGGGGGGGCGGAGGGTTTATATGCTGACTTTTGCCATTGATGAATTTTACAAGGACATTGTGTGAGGTAGAGTAACAAAAGGTACCAGTCATTTTTCTGTAAAATGTTTTCTTTTAAAAGAAAGTGACAAATCTATTATTAATCTTGGTTTATCTCCCAAGTATTATTTGCTTCAACTGAGTGCTGTGGTAGATGGCAGATAATAAGATGAATTTTGCAAAGCCGAACCAATATTTGATTTACTGTACACCGAGATTCTTAATAAAAGTTTTTCTAACCATGTGCATTGCACAGGTCACTTTATTTGTGTTTTGAAATGCAGTAAAAAAAATTTTATATATAATATATATATATATATATATATATTAAAAGCAACGTGCAGCGGCACTCGGAGAAATAAACCAATAAAGCAGAGTGGTATACAACGTTTCGGAGCTTTAATGTCCCTCCGTCATCAGGTATACCTGATGACGGAGGGACATTAAAGCTCCGAAACGTTGTATACCACTCTGCTTTATTGGTTTATTTCTCCGAGTGCCGCCGCACGTTGCTTCTATTATTTGGACCTGCCGAAGGTACCTAGGAAGGCACCGGGACATTTGTTCTTGTATTGGGAGTGCTGCCCGAACGATATATATATATATATATATATATATATATATATATATATATATATATATATATATATATATATATGGAGGTGGTGTTCGGCACTCTGTACTTGAAGGCTGAAAGCTGCTCCGGTGCCCTGCCAGCTGAAGTCAGTATAAGGCAGGAAAAAACGGCTGGCACTCAGAGACTTGCAAAAACGACTCAGACTAAGTGGTTAAATGCCAACGTTTCAGGGGATAACCCTTTTATCAAGACAACCAGATAGTACAATGTAATAAAATTTATAGCTTACCTAATCACCGCGTGTACAATCCGACCACGGCACCCGCAGGGACCCGATGACGTCATTGGCGCTGGCCAGCGCCGGCGACCCGGCGTCAGAGGGGGGCGTGGCGGATGACGTGAGAAGTGAACCCATCACCAAGGAAACCAAACATAGAAACGGCTGTAGGAGAAAATGTAAACAATGACTCATTCCTGTCCAGTATTCTGCAGTGCAAGATGCAGTCAGTGAGGGGAAGGGCATATGGCAAATTCTAACCAAAATAGAAATAATATTATGCACTATATTGTCTACGTAAAAAGCGGTGTGCATAAACAGTTTATCTGTGGTTAATGAATCACAAATGAAGACATGTGTTTCTAAGCTGTATTGTTGCCCCTTCAATAACTGTCCAGCATTATGCAGTGCAAGATGCTGTCAGTGAGAGCAAATAGCAACTTCTATCCAAAAATGAAACATTATAATGCATTAAAATATCAACGTGGAAAAACGGTATGCATAAATAGTTGAGCTGTGGTTAATGAATCACAAAAGAAGACATGTGATTCTAGGCTATACTATTGCCCCATCAATAACTGTATAATGTATATACTGATGACTATACTCCAATCAACTAACAGACTATAAAGTGATCAATTAAAGGAAGTTCATGTCGCATCAAAGAAAGCTAGTATAAGAAAGAACATCATTAAGTCCCTGGGGTTTGACGGTCTGTAGCGTATGGATCCAATTGGCCTCTTTCTGTAACAACGTGCGACCTCTATTTCCTCCTCTTGGGGATTCTGACACTCCATCTATAATTTTGTAGCGAATGGAAGAGATGCTGTGGTTGAATTCTTTAAAATGCCGAGCCACAGGCTGGTCCCCTCCACGACCTTCTAAGGCAGCTCTTATACTTGATCGGTGTAGTGCTATTCGTTCCTTGAATTGACGAATAGTCTTTCCAATGTATAATAGGCCGCATGGGCACTTGATGTAATAGACTACATACCGACTCGTGCATGTATAAGGTTTCTTGATCTTGAATTCTTTGCCCGACCTTGGATGATAAAAGGTGGCTCCTGTTTCCAAGCTGCTGCATGTAGTGCAACCGAGGCATTTGAAGTTGCCCGGTTTGCGAGATAGAAAATGTGTGGTCTGAGGGGATCTGAAGTTAGTGATATCGTTATGTACCACTGCATCTTTGATGTTACGCCCCCGCCGGTATGAGGGTAGGATAGAAGTGTCCTTGAGTGCACTGAGTTGTTTGTCTCGTGTCACAATTGGCCAAATTTTTTTCGCCTTTCGCATAACTTCAACGTTAGAAGTAGAATATTCTTGTGGCCATACTATGCAATTGAAATTCTTTTTGGACTGTGTTTTCAATAATAGATTTGCACGATCTTGTGATAGTGCTCTTTCTTTAGCTTTTTTTAAAGGTTTTAATTTATACCCTCTGAGGATAAATTTGCGTATCATGATATCCATTTGTTTACTTGCTTCCAAACGATCACTGCAAATGCGCTTGATTCTGATGAACTGCGAATAGGGTAATCCCCATTTCAATGCTGGAGGGTGGTGACTATTCGCATGTAGAGTAGTATTTCTGTCAGTGTCCTTTGTAAACAGGGAGGTATGCAATTGATGGGAAGCGTCTTGTCTGATGGACACATCTAAAAAATGAATCTCATTATAACTAGAGGAAAAAGTGAACTTGATTGAAGAATCTAAATTATTGATTTCTTGCATTGCTTGTACGAAATGATTTTCAGTGCCTGACCACAAAACAAAGATGTCATCGATGTATCTATAGTATGCCTTGATGTTGTTAGATACTTTGGGGTTGAATAAGAACAAATCATCTTCAACCTCCCTCATAAAGAGGTTGGCAAAGCTCGGAGCCACGCAAGACCCCATGGCGCAGCCCGAGCCCTGCCTGTATATCTTCCCATCAAACAAAAAATAATTGTGAGTCAGGGTCAATTCTAAGAGCCGAATGAAAAATTCAGAATCAGGACCAGAGTATTTTTGTGAACCCGTGATGTAACGCCTGACTGCCTCAATACCTCTGTGATGGGGAATATTGGTATATAGGCTAATGACGTCAATGGTGCACATCAAATACTTTTCGGGAAGTGGAGATAATTTCTCAATTTCTATCAGGAATGCAGTGGTGTCTTTGAGGCAAATTGCTTGATCCTGCACAATCGGTTGTAGATAGAAATCCAAAAATTTTGAAATGTTGTAGAAAAGGGAATCCCGGGCTGCAATGATTGGCCGGCCGGGTGGGCTCGTAGGGTTCTTGTGGAGTTTTGGAATGGTGTATAACACCGGAATTACCGGCCATTCCACTGTAAGAAGATCCTTGGTCTTAGAATTAATGACGCTTTCCTTGACAGCTTCATCCAGAATGTCGTCAATTTCTCTTTTGTAGGTTGTCGTTGGATCCGAGAGCAGCAGATGATATGTAGCTGTATCAGAGAGTTGTCTGTAGATTTCTGATTTATAAGCCTGTAGGTCTTGTACCACTATGCCTCCGCCCTTGTCTGCTGGGCGGATGACAATATCAGTGTATTTAGCCAGGTTGTTCAATGCTGTATGTTCAGCAACAGATAGATTATTCTCTTTAGAGTTATGATGTGGCTGAAGATCTTCATAAACGCCATTGATATGGTTGATGAAACATTTAATGTTTAAATTTGTGGAAACCGGATCAAATTGTGAAGGTTTGTGTAGAGGGATGTCCTGCGCCATAGATGATGCATCTTCTCCAAAGTATTCCTTCAGTCTTACCCTCCGACCGAATTTGTATAGATCTACTTTGTTGGTGAATACATCTGGTTTCTGGGTTGGGACATATGACAGGCCTCTATTGAGTACGGCTAGCTCGTCTGGTGTTAAAGTCCGGGTAGATAAATTGAAAACTATGCTTTCTTGTTCTTGGCTTTGCTTGATTTGCCTTGCCCATTGTCCACCTCTGCGGGTGTAGGGCCTTTTTTGGGTTGTCGAGCTGCCCGAGTAGTGACCCCCGCTGGGGGTTTCTTTACGTTTTTTGACGTTGTAGCCTCTACACATTCTGCCTCGCTAGATGATTGAGCGCTAGAGTTATCTGTTTCCAGATTAAATTTTCTTTGGCGTCTATATTTAGGTTTCCTGTTTGTGTCTGGATGTCGACTAAAAGCCCAGGCGTAGACTTTCTGTTCTAAGTAGTCTCTATCCACGGTATTACGTTTAGTTTTTTTAAATTGAATCAGCTCCTGGCGATATTTTTCAATGTCCACTGCTAGTTTGTTAGACAAATCCAGAGACGTCTCTGCTTGGATGATATCGATATGACTCTGCTCGTAAGTTGTTATTCGTTCTTTAGAGATGCCCAGTTCCCTACGCGATTCCTCTATTACTAAGAGGATCAAATCGTAGGAACACTTATTCAATACGGCAGCCCAACGCCGGCAAAAATCTGGGTTGTGTCGACCAATCGTCGGAATGTTCCGGATCCTAAATCCACGAGGGATTTTTTTATCCCGGTAATAATCAGATAGCGTTACTCCATGGAAGTAATAATCAATTTCCCTTTTCTTTAAACGATTTAGGGTTGTGAATACTTGTTCAGCTGTTTCTGCTCCACAAGCATCCTCTAGTTTGTCAGTGAATAAAATTGCGTCTGCTTCAGAATCCGTCAGACATAGTCCTTCCCCAACTGGAAGCGTTACACTGCAAAATCCTGGCACTGCATCTGCAGTGGTCATGCTTCTCCAGCCAGTAAACTGTTAAAAACTGTAAGCAGCAGTCTAAGGGTAATGCTGCAATCCAACTGGTGCCTGAACAGTCCTGGTTGGAAATTAATCCAAACTGGATGCAAATAAATGGAGGTGGTGTTCGGCACTCTGTACTTGAAGGCTGAAAGCTGCTCCGGTGCCCTGCCAGCTGAAGTCAGTATAAGGCAGGAAAAAACGGCTGGCACTCAGAGACTTGCAAAAACGACTCAGACTAAGTGGTTAAATGCCAACGTTTCAGGGGATAACCCTTTTATCAAGACAACCAGATAGTACAATGTAATAAAATTTATAGCTTACCTAATCACCGCGTGTACAATCCGACCACGGCACCCGCAGGGACCCGATGACGTCATTGGCGCTGGCCAGCGCCGGCGACCCGGCGTCAGAGGGGGGCGTGGCGGATGACGTGAGAAGTGAACCCATCACCAAGGAAACCAAACATAGAAACGGCTGTAGGAGAAAATGTAAACAATGACTCATTCCTGTCCAGTATTCTGCAGTGCAAGATGCAGTCAGTGAGGGGAAGGGCATATGGCAAATTCTAACCAAAATAGAAATAATATTATGCACTATATTGTCTACGTAAAAAGCGGTGTGCATAAACAGTTTATCTGTGGTTAATGAATCACAAATGAAGACATGTGTTTCTAAGCTGTATTGTTGCCCCTTCAATAACTGTCCAGCATTATGCAGTGCAAGATGCTGTCAGTGAGAGCAAATAGCAACTTCTATCCAAAAATGAAACATTATAATGCATTAAAATATCAACGTGGAAAAACGGTATGCATAAATAGTTGAGCTGTGGTTAATGAATCACAAAAGAAGACATGTGACTGCACTGCACTGCAGAATACTGGACAGGAATGAGTCATTGTTTACATTTTCTCCTACAGCCGTTTCTATGTTTGGTTTCCTTGGTGATGGGTTCACTTCTCACGTCATCCGCCACGCCCCCCTCTGACGCCGGGTCGCCGGCGCTGGCCAGCGCCAATGACGTCATCGGGTCCCTGCGGGTGCCGTGGTCGGATTGTACACGCGGTGATTAGGTAAGCTATAAATTTTATTACATTGTACTATCTGGTTGTCTTGATAAAAGGGTTATCCCCTGAAACGTTGGCATTTAACCACTTAGTCTGAGTCGTTTTTGCAAGTCTCTGAGTGCCAGCCGTTTTTTCCTGCCTTATATATATATATATATATATATATATATATATATATATATATATTATTTTAATAAAAAGAAAAATGAAAAACAAAAGTTATGGGATTACACTTCCGTGTAATATTAATTCCAATATATAGAAAAAGATAGTTATGATCTGCATCGGTCCTTTTTTGTTTTGACTTTTTATTCAGTTTAAAACAATTATGAAAAGCTCTAAGTTGTTTTTGGTCTGTGATATTTTTACATTTTGGACTTAATGATTTTGTCAGTTGTTACAACAGTGACACCTGCACGACATTTGCAGTGATGACACAATAAGAAGAATCTGTATATTTTGTTGAATTTGGAAATATACAGAGTAGAATTTCTTGAACCTGCAACATCTACCTCAGTCCAAGCCTATCAGCTGATCATAGTTTGAGCAGAACATCATAAATACTGTATAGCCAAGAGTGAGTGAATGCTACATCATACAGATGTAGCCATGCTGCTCTATCCTCCGTGTGGTGTGTAATGCCTTGATTTCCGTCTTTTGTTTCTCTTATTTGCAACCGATCAAAGATGATTAAAATGGAGAAATCCAATATTATAGCTAAAACTAGTATCAAATTGTATTTGGTACACAACCACTGTGTACTAGGCTTACTAATGCACTGTTGTACTAATGTGCTACGCTATTAGGCATCTCTTTCCTTTCTTCATTCTTTTGCGAAATCTAGATCTGATAACGCTGATAAGTAAATTTTGCTGCAACAGAACATCTTATAATGGCAATCTCCACAGGAGGAGAGCTAACTGTAATAAACCACAATAAATGATACATTCCCAGTTAAGCTGGCACTGCTGTTTTCACTGCTCTGGGAAAGTCTGCTCTCCTATCCCTACTCTTGGCCTTGTACATTCTTGGAACTTTTCCGAGTCATAGAGATCTCTTGAAATAAATTTCCATAGTAAAATCTACTTAACAAAAGTATTGACAGTCTGCCTAACGATTGCCGTGCTGCCAAATGGAGGAATAAAAGCCTCTCTAGTAGAAACATTAAGCCGTACTCTTATTCATGACTTCAGGTCCTTGGCATTTTCATAAAGGACTGGCCAAACGGACAGGCATCTTTCTACGTTACATTTGATTTGCAATGGAAATTAACATTTCAAGATGTTGCTGGCTATTGTCTTTTACCTGAAGAAAGTTCTTTGACAACAACCCTGTATAGACAAGATCATTGTGTAGTAGTTGAGTGCAAATGTATTTATATAGTTTCGGCCTTATATCGCTCTCATAATATCATTAGTAGTATAGAGAAGTATGGTACTGACAAATCCTTAGCTAAAACTGGAACGCTATGTACTATCATTTGTGTATTTCAAGTGAAGTGAGAGTGAGCGTATGAATTAATTTCTAAAGGCTGCATACCAATGTGTTCCAGCAAGAGAGGCAAGGATATCCTATAAATACAAAATATCTAACTATATAGTTTATCGGACATAATAATTTGCATGGTGCTTTTATTGTTTATTCAGACAAAGCAAACTCTTAAGATATAAATAAAAAACACCAAAATGATTTTTGATGCTACTGTAAGTGCTAGAGGATGGGTAATATAACACAACTTCTAGTGCCCAAAGTGGCTTGCTGTCTCCTGATTGCAAACCAAGGAAGAAAACCAATAAGCGACTACAAGACAATGTATACCTAGCAATAAAATCATTCTCTCTGGGTGCGTGGCTAAGTGGCCACTGGAGACAGACACCCATTTTCAGAGCTCCAGATCAATCCACAAGGAAATAGGGTTGTTGATCTCCATATCTGGTGGACAAGGTTGATGGCTGTGCCAATGATAATTGTGGCTGAGCAGAAACCTCCTTTTCCTCAGTTCTTGCCTCAGGCACTGGAGCCAGTAGCTATGTTCAGCCACTATCTTTAAACATCTGCAGCCGGCTTGTACTGAATCTTCTCAGAGCCAGACGCCCACCTAGACAGTTCATGCAGAGGACAGAATCGCTGGACTTTTTGTACTGCAGATTGCAAGCTGCAGCCCTGGGACCTTATCAGCTCCGTTGAGACAGCCATGTGGCTTGCGCACTGTAGGGGATGTGCCCAAATCTGGGAAATGTGGCTACACCTCCAAAAAAATAAAAAAACTTAATTGTCTTTAGTAGAGCGCACAGAGCTTTGCACCAGTGGCAGGTCACAATTTATTATCCATGGTAGGGCCATTTTATAGGCACACTAGGCCCCACAACTCTAAGGGCAGGGGCTGGCTGGCAACTTTTAGCCTGGGTGGCAAGTATCTAGCACTGGCCCATAAGTTATGGCCCATCATTAAATCACGTGAAGAAGGACCACCACTTACGCCACCAGAGCTGGATTAAGCCTTGGGGGCCCCAGTGGATGGGGGGGGGGGGTCTGTATAAGATTGTGCATACCTCCCGACATGACCTGTTCCAGTAGGGACAAAATGGTTTGCTCCTGGACTTGCCTCTTAATATATGAATGGCGTCACCTGTGTTAAGCTGAAAGTTATGTCAGCACAAAAGAGGAGGCAAAGCTCTCATCCCCCCTGCCATCGCTCTCTACGTTATCTGCTTTCATAATACCGATCTGCAATGCGGATTTAGTTAATATACCGGCTGTCGTGATCCCGGTCTTCAGGATCAGCCGGAAAAATGCAGACGGTCGGAATACCGACCAATACCTATTCCCACTCTGTTGGCCGGTCCACGCCACGACCCGAGGGAGAATAAAACCCGTGGCAAGCTAAGCTCGCCAATGGGCCTGAAGCGTGAAGAGCCTGCGAGGGCACTTGATGCGGGATCCTGACAACCGGCATCCCGTCAGCCGGCATATCATATTGAACCTGTTCAATGTGAGGGGTCTATTCATGTAGCAGTGAAAAGCCTTGTATCAGTGATTACAGGGCTTTTCACTGCTATCGCCTATTAACAGAAGTTGTTACCGTGGAGAAATCTCAGATTTCTCCAGCGTTACCCCAACTCTGTGTAAGGATCACTTCCCCATACATTAGTATGGGGAGAGAAATTTATATAAGCACGGAAAGCTGAGGTTGGCGTAGACAGCCTACAAAATGGAGAAAGGCAGCGTCTCCTCCCTGTTCTCCCCGCCCCCTTCTGTTCTGCGGCCAATCATTGGAGCACAAGGCATATGCAATTATGCATATGCCGGGTCTCCTGCTCCTGACTGTTCGTCCCGCTGCTCCGGTGACCTCTGGCTGCGAGCCTACCCCCACCGTTGCTATAAGGTGACCCGACATACAACTTATTGCCCCCGCTGTCCCAGTGCCCCCTTGTTCTGCCCCGAACCTCCGTCGCTGCTATAGCAAGGTGACCCGACATGTACATTCCAGGTCACTTCTGCTGACTGCCCTTTGCCCCCTCGTCTTGCCCCCACCCTGCTCTGGCTGCCGGCTCACTGTTCCCCGGTCTCCGCTCTAACCAGTGTCCCACCGCCGCCACTGCTTCTTCCCCGGTGCATGAGCAGTAAAAAGGAAACAAGCCGAAGGTCAGAAGGAGACGGAGAAGCCGGGATCGCCGAAGACCCAGTTACCGGATCGCAAAGGGGAGAAGGTAAGTATTAATGAATTGCTAGTTTAAAATGAAAAAAAATAAAATAAATCACGATCTAAGATTGCGATGTTTAGTGATAACTAAACCCTAAATATCGCATTCTTTCATGAATTGACCCCTAAGTGTGAAATAGCACTGGTTATAGCACATTTGACGCTTATCACCTTGTTCATCTCCCCCAAAGTCCAGGTGTATGTGTGTGAGCTGTTTTTGCGACATTGGTTGCAGTGCCCCAAAAGCCACAGCGTGACTGACATGCTGCTGGCGTTTAGTGATGGAGGGAAAATTTCTAAAAATAAGGCTGTGTTGTCCCCGTTTTCTTGGCGTGCCAAAGCCAGTGCTATACTGGCCCCAGCAGCGTGATTTTGTAGGACATCTTGAGTAGCCTGAGGGTTACTCAGATGCCTGATGTTCACGCAGTTGATTCGATGCTGCGTCAGAGAAGCTGGCAGTAGCCATCTTTTTATTAAAGACGCCTCCTGCATCTATTGCAGAATTTTGCATACAAAGATGCAGTGGCAGCGAAATTAGTGTCCATGTCTGACCACTCCATCATACATATGGTCGTGCAGACAAACAGGGGGTGATTCAAACCTGATCGCTGCTGTGCGTTTTCACACAGCGGGCAATCAGCAATAGCCTGCGCATGTGTATGCACCGCAATGCGCACGCTCGTCTGCCAACAACAACGGGCATCGCCGGTCAGCGTCAGGATGGTGCTAAATGCACGGGCGTTTGCAAGGTGATTGACAGGAGGCCGTTTGTGGATGGTAACTGACCGTTTACTGGGAGTGTCCGGAAAAATGCAGGCATTCCAAATCGTTTTCAGGGAGGGTGTGACGGTCACTCCGGCCCCGTTCAGCCTGTTCTCATCGCACTGAAGGAGTAAGTCCTGGGCTGTGCACAGACTGCACACAGTGGATTTTTGCAGCTCAGCGTAGACACTTGCGATCGCACACTTGCGCGGCGAATTTACATCCTCCTGGGGGCGGTGACTATCTGAACGCAGGACAGCAAAGTTAGCAGCCCAGCGATCAAGTCTGAATCACCAGCACAGTACATACAACTGGCATTTGGGGGAGCTCATGCATGCAGAAAATCCTAACGGTGTCATTCAACAGCAAAAAAAAATGATTGAAAAATATTATATTGCAATACTAGACATACACTTACCTGGATTTTTTTTTTTTCTCCTTGTTTTCTCTGCTTTTCTCCCATGTCTCTTCTGTTTTATTTCTTTTAACTGAGTTCTTCTTTCCTTCTGCCACTGTTTTCTGTTTCACTTGCTTACATGGTGCAGTCAGGGGCAGACTTTCTATATGGGAGTCTCCTATTGACAGAGGCTCACATCGGGTCATAGACTCATGAGTCATTCTAATATATTTGAATGTTAATCAATATAGGGCCTCCTATTAAGAATGAGCCTACTATTTTATCTGGGGGTGGGCTTGGGCGTATGGGCATTGGGGGCACTGCAAATGTCTGAGGTCCTGGGTGACAGGGCCGCTAACTGTAGTCCGGCTGTGGCACTAATATATTAACAGTCACATGCTTGCTGTGCATGCCTCAGGCTGCCACCTCAGCAGTGAATCACTGAGCACAACAGCATACAACCAGTCCACTCTCTACTGTGGCTGCCTATGCGCGTCCGAATCGCTAACAGCATGTCCTTGGTGCTAAATTTTTTTTGAACTACAGGGCTACTAAAGCCCCATAGTGTCATTTAAATACCGACAGTGACCGTTAGATCATGGCTGCATCAGCCACTGGACCACCAGGGCACTAGCTGACGGTGGGGCCCAGGGGGCGCACGGCACCCTGTTCGCGGCCCAGCCCACTACTGTCTAGGGGCCTACGAGCAGTGGTGGGCAGGGCTGTAACTAAGTGTGTGAAGAGTGTGCTCCGCACATAGCGCTGCAGGGTAGGGGGCGCTGTTGGCAGATTTTGTAAATTATTAATTATCTAATTACTTTCACTTGCAGCTTCCCCCCTTTTTGAAGCCCAGCATCTCCTGACCGCCTCTGTCTCCTACCCCCACCCTTTTTGTCACTAATACTTGATAGCTCTTTTGTTGATCAGCTACACTCTCCTTTATTACATTTCAGGATGCTGATGTGACCAGGATTTGAACCCGTTGCCTATGACATTGCAGTCGGACACTCTATTCATTGAGCTATCTGCCCTTGCATAGATAGCTGGAGAATTCCAAGCTGCAGAGTTTTAACCATTTGAAGCTTACCTTGTACTTTGTGATGGGGTGATCTGCGCTATGGCTGAGAAGATCTATATAGTGTGTGGCTGCAAGGTATTGGATGTGTGGCTGCACACTGCATGGATCTGCTCGATTATGGTGCTGGTTATTTTTTATTTTTATTTTACTCTGTACAGGTGGCTTCATATATTTAGAAATCTCATTGTTTTTATGCGGGATCAAGTGGCTCAGTGGGAGGGGTGTTTGGGTGGGATGCAGCAAGGTTGTGAGGCCCTCCCTGGTGATAGCTGTCACAGACACCATTCCAATTTGAGCCAATCACCATGCTGTAAATGGGTCCCAGGTTGGATTACCCATCTTAACCATTTCCACTTCCCCTTAACCCGGGTCCTACTTGTTTCGCCCGTTTTGGATTCCCAGGTAACTGGACCTGTTTTTTTGGGGGGTGGGGCCTTTTCCACTGAGCAAAAACCGGGGCTGATGCGGTGTGCAAATAACTGGATAATTCAAGGCAGTGGAAAAGGGGTATTATTTACTTCAGTGATTGGAAGAATAAAATGAAATCAAATATAATAATAATAATAATAATAATAATGTTGTCCCTTGAATCTTCTACTTTGTTTGAAATGTTGCAGGACAAAATGCCTTTGCATGTAATGACCCACTAGAGTCATTGCAAGATTTATCTGTTGGCCGGATGCCAGGACTACAGGTTTGTACCTCTAAAGGTCTATTAGGGAAAGAGCCCTGTACATAAAAATATTTATATTGTAGGTCACCTAACTCCATCAGTGCGGTACTGCGCTAATGTTCATACCAGATTTTGGTTGGATGTTAAGGCATGTCTATATGCTGCTGTAGATATCCCCCCAAAGAGAGACCCTCAACTCACAGAGGTGCCCACCTGCCAGCCGGAATTACAGCATGTTACTAATACGCAATCCCTTTACAATGATAACATTATACTATATTCTGTTCCTTTTCTTTCAAAATGTTGCGTTCTCAATAAATGTCAACAAAATTTAAAGAAATGAAATGTAAATAAATGTATTGACTGCCTGATCTTTAGTTTCACACATCAACCTGGTAAATTCCACTTTAAGCTTCTTCAAATATTCTAATATTGATCCCTTCCAGATGATGCTCACACTCTGGGTGAGGTGAGGTTTGTAGGTGCCCTAGGCAAAGCTTCACATTACTGCCCCTAATACCCCAATACACTCCTTCAAATCCATAAGTATAAAACCACACTTACGGGTTTACCAAAGTCTATGACAATGGGGTGAATCAATTTTCATAGCATATCCTTTCTGTAAATGTAATGCATTTTATTGCAGAACCAAAGCACCCATTATGCCCATTCGCCTTCCCCATTAACATTTTACTCATCAATTCACCCCCCCACTCAACATCCATTAACCCATTCCTCTACAATAATCCATTAATCAATTCACCCTCCATGCACTCATTAACACATTCATCCATACTATCAGCACTGATTAGTGTCCCTCCACCAGGAACCCATTTATTCATTCACCACCAACACCCGTTAACCCATTCCCCTCAAGAATCTATTAATTTACCCTCACAGCACCCATTTACAGATTTCTCCATCCTGCCTGCACACATTATCATCCCCATATACAGCACCCATTAATCAATTCACACACTCAACACTTATTAACCTGTTCCTCTCAAATCAATTAATCCATTCACCCTCACAGTACCTATTAATCCATTCACATCCAGTACCTTTTTAATAAATTCACCCACAGCAACCATTAACTCTCTTCTCACAGAATCACACACCAGGAAGCCGTTACAAAGTCCTCTTACCTGTTTGGTTTCCGCTGCTCATTCAGCTCCTAGTTCTTCTTGTACAGCCTGGGAGGTGGAGCTTGCAAAATTGGCATTCTACCATGTGAACATTTCTTGTCTAGAGGATGTATGTGGACATTTTTTATACAACTCCTTGTCCCCACTGTTGCTCTTCTTTATATCTCTCCCTAAAGTCACTATTCAGCTATATCTAAATTTTCTCTGTCTCAAATTCTTTAATTTGTTTTAATAATTTATTATTGAGATACAGTCCTGTTAATTTGTGTTTGCCACTAAAACATGATCTAGTAAATAACCAAAAAATGCTGACCGTGTGCGAACACCTTGCTGTAGAGAAAAGTACACGGGTGTGTTAGAGTAGAACCATCATTTAACTACATGTATCTATAGTCACTGATTATGTCACTGACCTTGCTAGGCTCTGGTAGCATAAGAAATTAGCTGCACTAAGCAACATCCAATATGTCTGGCTGTAATAAAGATGGCATGGATGTACTAAATTTAAAGCTTACATCATACATTTTTGATTGGTTCTTACAAACCTAGCGAGCTCAGCACAAAATAAAACTCCCAATAATGTACATCTAGCAATAATTAAACATGTCCATTGATCTTCTTTTTATGTTAGCTCTGTAGTAATTGAATGAATTGCAGTTGAAACTGGTGTGTAGTGTATGTCACCATGTGTCTGGAATAACATATTTACCTGCACTAAAGAGTGTTTGTGTTTTTACTTTGTTAACAGAGTATTTTTGTAAAAGTATAAGCCGGCTTCTTAAATCTCATAGCCCTGGCCAGGATTATGCTAAATGCCTCTGGTTATTACAGGTTGAGCTAGTGTGAGATAGTGCACCTGCATCTCTTTCCCTCTGTATATTGTATTAAGTCTCAAGCAGAGTAGCACCTCATTACCTAATTATGGTGTGCAAACTAGGCCCCCCTATTTTTGTAAAAGTATAAGCCGGCTTCTTAAATCTTACTTCCATGTAAATGAGAAGAAACGGACACACAAATGCTTTTTTTGTGATGGTAAACACACAACAGTTTGGATGGAGATCACCTTTTTTTCCGGAAGTTCCATGATCACTGCTGGCATATTTTTAACGGGTGTGGATTATTAGATATACACTAAAAAAGGTCTACAGTCAATAGGTTGACCACTAATGGTCAACATGGAATAGGTAGACCGTAGAAAAGGTCGACCATGTCACAAGTTTGACAGAGCCAAAAGGTCGACATGAAAATAGTCAATGCAAAAAAGGTAGACGCAATTTGTTTTGGCTTTCTTGGGTGTTTTCAGTTGCATCACAAGGGGGGGGGTGCGGCCCGCATCTGGGTGTCACCTGCTGGGGGGTGACACCAAAGTGTCATCTCCTGCTCAGTAACAGGAGCTGGGTGCTGCACTGTAACATTACATGCAGTAGCCAGCTCCTGTCATCCTGTAGAAGTCAGCACTGCAGAAATGCCAGTATCCGGGGGCAGCGCGCATCTCCCGGAACCTCGAAGTGCAAAAACGGGGGTCAGGATGCTTGGCCACACCCCCTCCCACTAAGCTTCATCCCTCTCACGAAGCCACACCCCTTTTGCGGCCACACCGGGTGTCAGCATCTCACTGGCTGCCATCACCTCTGCCTGATTGATAGGCAGAGGCGGTTGCGAGGCGGGAGGGGGCGTGCCAACGGCGTTTAGAACGCCGTTGGTGGGGCGCAGTCCGGACAGTGGAGACGCGCCTGGGCCGTTTGGGGTGGCGGGCCACGGCGGCTTCGTGCACTGCATCTCGAGACCTGGCGAGTAGCGGCCTGCCAGCACACAGGAGCTGCGCTGTCAGGTGGCTACTCATCATGTACAAAAGCATCATCGCCGTGCAATGCTTTTGTACCTGTGCAGTGGGGGGTAGGCCCTGATATGCGGGGAGCGGACTAGCGCTGTGCTGGGCGTCCCCCCACAGAGTAAATGATCGTAGCACATCTACGATCAGATCTGAATCAGGCCCTTAGACCAGATACTATTTTCAACACTCCTCCCTGGAACTTGTATCACTAGACTACTTCATTCCACTACTTCAAGGCCAGGGAGTTACTTACCTGGCCATAGGACTGTCAGCAGTTTAGGTTAATAACAGTACCTTTTTTTTTTTTCTTCTGTTCATTGTACCATTACCTTTTTTCATAGGGGAAAAAAAACACTGCAAGCAATATAATACAATATATACGACTGTCATTTTAAATACACATTTTTATTGATTGCTCTTTTCCTGAGTTGGTGCTCCAGGTGGGGTTACCTAACAAGCCCAAACATAAACTACCTGCTGGTGTTCCTCCAACTGAGCTGAAGTAACTTTCCCAGCTCTCAGAACGCTAGCAGTACTTATGCCAGGATCTCTGCAGCCATCATGACCTATTGTTAGTCGACCTTTTCACTGTCAACGTATCATCCGGATACAATTCACAACTTAATTCTTGCTTCCTGACCAGCAGATCCTTACAGTATTGGGTAAGGCTAGAACTGCAGTATGACCCTGTTGGGAACCAGTAAATGGCAAATAGCAAGAGCAATTACAGAAGATGTCCATCCTATACAGGTATTTTACTAGTAAATGCCTCTTGCTCAAGAAGATGTCACATTGACAGTGGTCCAGTGCTTGGAAGACCTGTTACTGGGTGTCACTAGCTGATGGCAGGAAAAACTCTGCTCTTCTGACACTTTCCTGCTTGTAATGTGCTCAAATTGTTAATGCTCGTAATTAACTCCAATTGGTCACTGCTCTCTACATATGACAAGCTTGTGACAAGCACTGATTTACTAAGCGCTCTTGACACATTATTAGCCACAATGTGTCAAAACGGTGGAATATCACATATATTCTGTCACCTGCAGAGTGAATAACTCCGAAAGCATCTAGTATAAATGCTCTTCATGACAGGACTATGGGCCTAGTTTAAGACCAGATCGCTGGGCTGCTAAAATTGTTGTCCTGCGATCAGATAGTCGCCGCCCAAGGGGAGTGTATATTCGCCGTGCAAGTATGCGATCGCATGTTTACGCCGAGCAGCTAAAAAATCCCTCAGTCAGCGGACAGCTGCAAATCCGTTCACACCTCACTCACCAGTGAATGGTTTTTACCAGTGTGTGCAGTCTGTGTGCAGCCCAGGACTTACTCCTACAGTGCAATGAGAACAATCTGATCGGCGCCGGAGCTGATGTCACACACCCTCCCTGAAAACGCTTGGGAATGCCTGCGTTTTTCCTGAGACTCCCAGAAAACACCCACACCCACCCACCCACAAATGGCCTCCTCCTGTCACTTTGCATGCGAATGGCTGTGCGATTAGAATTTTCGCACCAGCTTGTCGCTGACCGGCGATGCCTGTTGATTGCAGATGTGCGTGTGCATTGCGGTGCGAAAACGCACAGCAGCGATCAGGTCTGAATCGGGCCCAATATTTAGTTTTGTACTGTATTTTTGTTCTTTTTATGTACAAGTAGGTGACCACATAGTAATATCATTGTATACAAGTTTATTAGGCCAGATCATTAATCAGGGAACACCAGAAATAGTAGAGTAAGTGTGGAATATCTGAACTGTTGTGTTTTCCAAATTTCCCCCACACATTTCAAGTGCAGATGTTAAAATATATTGGAGCAACCAGCTATTTTACATTTACAATCTAACACTTGGCAGCCCAATGATAATGTGTATTTCCAGTGGGTTTTTTGCCTAAATCTCACAGAACATCATGGAGACTCCATGAAATAGCAGTGATCTCCCAGAAGACTCTAGAAAGCTTCTGGAGGTTGGGCTGCGTGTGTGGGCACAACAGGTGTAGGCAGGTGAAGCAGGGCCTTTCCTGTTATACTAACATATAAACCAGAGCTTTGACTATATAAAGTATATTAAAAATACAAAGAATATATTAGAAGTATCTTCTTTGTATTATTCTAATCATTTTTATAGTCAAAACTGTGGAGTAAAAAGTCTATGGCAGGCTGTCTGCACATCTCTGATCAAAAGTCCCCAAACTTTCAGCAGGAAATACTGCTGCACCTATGTATAATGCCCACATAAACCCTTTGGCTTATACTAGCGGTGGGCAAAATACGGCCCGCGGGCCGGATGCGGCCCGCACACCGATCCTGCCCGGCCCACTGCCTCCCACCAGCGAGCAATGACAAGCGGCCTGACCGGCTGAGCTGCTTGTCATTGCTCTGCACTGCAGTACCTCCAAGCTGCCAGTGGCGCCTCTCTCCCCTGCTGCTCCTGCTGCTGCGTTGTAGCAGCCTCCTCCAGAGTCCCCAGTGACAACGGCTGTGTTCAGCCGAGAAGGGGGCGGGGCTACGTGCCGGTGAGGGGGCGGGGCTACACGGGACCTCAGGGGGGCGGGGCTACATGGGACCTCAGGGGGCAGAGCTACACGGGACAAGAGCCAGACTGCTATAGATCCATCCTTCCTGCCACTGCCAGCCAGATCAGTAAGTTAATGGGAAAAATTAAAGAAAGGGGTGTGTGTGTGATAGTGTGTGTTTATTTGTGTGTGCGGGCAGTGGCGTCAGACTATTTTTAGGTTTGGGGGAGAGATCTTTAGCTCTCGCTGTACCAACCCCTCCCGTGTTCTGTCACCATGTCACCCCCATGTTCTGTCACTGTCACCCCCCCCTCGTGTTCTGTCACTATGTCACACCCCCCGTGTTCTGTCACTATGTCACACCCCCCGTGTTCTGTCACTGTGTCACCTCCCCGTGTTCTGTCACTGTGTCACCTCCCCGTGTTCTGTCACTGTGTCACCTCCCCGTGTTCTGTCACTGTGTCACCTCCCCGTGTTCTGTCACTGTGTCACACACCCCCGTGTTCTGTCACCGTGTCACACATCCGTGTTCTGTCACTGTCACCCCCACCGTGTTCTGTCACTGTGTCACACCCCCCCGTGTTCTGTCACTATGTCACACCCCCCGTGTTCTGTCACTATGTCACCCCCCCGTGTTCTGTCACTATGTCACACCCCCCGTGTTCTGTCACTATGTCACACCCCCCGTGTTCTGTCACTGTGTCACCTCCTCGTGTTCTGTCACTGTGTCACCTCCCCGTGTTCTGTCACTGTCACACCCCCCCATGTTCTGTCACCGTGTCACACATCCGTGTTCTCACTGTCACCCCCACCGTGTTCTGTCACTGTGTCACACCCTTTGTGTTCTGTCACTATGTCACACCCCCCCGTGTTCTGTCACTATGTCACACCTCCCGTGTTCTGTCACCATGTCACCCCCATGTTCTGTCACTGTCACCCCCCCCGCGTTCTGTCACTGTGTCACCCCCCGTGTTCTGTCACTCCCCCCGTGTTCTATCACTGTCACCCCCCCCGTGTTCTGTCACTGTGTCACCCCCCGTGTTCTGTCACTCCCCCCGTGTTCTATCACTGTCACCCCCCCCGTGTTCTGTCACTATGACACCCCCCCACCGTGTTCTGTCACTGTGTCACACCCCCATGTTCTGTCAGTGTCACACCCCCGTGTTCTGTCACTGTCACACCCCTTGTGTTCTGTCACTGTGTCACCTCCCCGTGTTCTGTCACTGTCACCTCCCCGTGTTCTGTCACTGTCACACCCCCCGTGTTCTGTCACTGTCACCCCATCCCCGTGTTCTGTCACCGTGTCACCCCCACCATGTTCTGTCACTGTCACCCCCCCCCCCGTGTTCTTTCACTGTCACACCCCCCGTGTTCTGTCACTGTCACACCTCCCGTGTTCTGTCACCCCCCATGTTCTGTCACTATGTCACCCCCCGTGTTCTGTCACTATGTCACCCCCCCGTGTTCTGTCACTGTCACCCCCCCGTGTTCTGTCACCCCCCCGTGTTCTGTCACTATGTCACACCCCCGTGTTCTGTCACTATGTCACACCCCCGTGTTCTGTCACTATGTCACACCCCCGTGTTCTTTCACTGTGTCACACCCCCCGTGTTCTGTCACCGTGTCACACATCCGTGGTGTCAGACTGTTTTTAGGTTTGGGGGAGAGATCTTTAGCTCTCGCTGTACCAACCCCTCCCGTGTTCTGTCACCATGTCACCACCGTGTTCTGTCACTGTGTCACCCCCCCCGTGTTCTGTCACTGTTACCCCCCCCGTGTTCTGTCACTGTCACCCCCCCCCCGTGTTCTGTCACTGTTACCCCCCCCGTGTTCTGTCACTGTCACCCCCCCCCCATGTTCTGTCACTGTGTCACCCCCCCCGTGTGCTGTCACTGTCACCTCCCCGTGTTCTGTCACTGTTACCTCCCCGTGTTCTGTCACCGTGTCACACATCCGTGTTCTGTCACTGTCACCCCCACCGTGTTCTGTCACTGTGTCACACCCCCCGTGTTCTGTCACTATGTCACACACCCCGTGTTCTGTCACTATGTCACACCTCCCGTGTTCTGTCACCATGTCACCCCCATGTTCTGTCACTATGTCACCCCCCCCCGTGTTCTGTCACTATGTCACACCCCCCGTGTTCTGTCACTGTGTCACACCCCCCGTGTTCTGTCACCCCCATCCCCGTGTTCTGTCACCGTGTCACCCCCACCATGTTCTGTCACTGTCACCCCCCCTCCCCGTGTTCTTTCACTGTGTCACACCCCCCGTGTTCTGTCACCGTGTCACACATCCGTGTTCTGTCACTCTCACTTCCACCGTGTTCTGTCACTGTGTCACACCCCACGTGTTCTGTCACTATCACCCCCATCCCCGTGTTCTGTCACTATGTCACCCCCACCATGTTCTGTCACTGTCACCCCCCCCTCCCCGTGTTCTTTCACTGTGTCACCCCCCCCCGTGTTCTGTCACCGTGTCACACATCCGTGTTCTGTCACTGTCACCCCCCCTCCCCATGTTCTGTCACTGTGTCACCCCCACCGTGTTCTGTCACTGTGTCACACCCCACGTGTTCTGTCACTGTGTCACACCCCACGTGTTCTGTCACTATCACCCCCATCCCCGTGTTCTGTCACTATGTCACCCCCACCATGTTCTGTCACTGTCACCCCCCCCTCCCCTTGTTCTTTCACTGTGTCACACCCCCCGTGTTCTGTCACCGTGTCACACATCCGTGTTCTGTCACTGTCACCCCCCCTCCCCATGTTCTGTCACTGTGTCACCCCCACCGTTTTCTGTCACTGTGTCACACACTTGTGTTCTGTCACTGTCACCCCCCCTCCCCGTGTTCTGTCACTGTCACCCCCCCTCCCCGTGTTCTGTCACCGTGTCACCCCCACCGTGTTCTGTCACCGTGTCACACACCCGTGTTCTGTCACTGTCACCCCCCCCTCCCCGTGTTCTGTCACCGTGTCACCCCCCCATGTTCTGTCACCCCCACCGTGTTCTGTCACCGTGTCACCCCCACCTTGTTCTGTCACCGTGTCACACCTTTCCCCAGGGGCCATAACACACTGGATAATTTGCTTGCTGCACAATAATTATCCTAAATAAAATGTTAATGTGTAAAAAGGCTCTCTACCTGCCGTGATGTGTGTAAAAGGGGCTCTACCTGGTGTAATGTGTGTAAGTGGCGCAATTTGAATAATGGAGACTATTGTGCAGCCTAATATTAATCTGTATTATTTTTTGCCCACACCCCTTCCACATGAAGCCACGTCCCTATATTTTTGGCAAGTGGGGCGAGCTGCTATTTTGTATGTGGCCCTCGGATACTGACAGGAAATGTCAAGTGGCCCCTCAGCTGAAATAATTGCCCACCCCTGGCTTATACTGTTATATTGTGAGTAAATCTGACTCTGGTACTAGCCAGTGCCTTCTGACCCATTTACCTCACTGCACATCCCTGCTCTCCACCTACCTACCTACGGTCGCCACGGGTTCTATTCCCACCGGTCACATGAATACCACCCCTCATTGATAGCTACAGTAGAAGCTGTGTGCCCAAGAATGTGTGAAGAATTACAGGTGATTTGGGCCCAAGGAAGAGTGTTGTGTGGTCGATAATGCCCAAATGGACAACTGGACCAAAATATATTTCTCTAACGTCCTAGAGGATACTGGGAATCCATTTAGTACCATGGGGTATAGACGGGTCCACTAGGAGCCCTGGGCACTTTAAGAATTTGATAGTGTGCGCTGGCTCCTCCCTCTATGCCCCATCTACCAGACAGTTTAGAAAATGTGCCCGGAGGACCCGGTCACGTCGCATGGAAGCTCCTGAATAGTTTTCTGCATTTATTTTATCTGTTTGTTACTTTCAGGCAGGACTGGATGGCACCAGCCTGCCTGCTTCGTGGGACTTAGGTGGTGGTGGGGGGGGAGGGCGGCCCAACCTCTTGAAGGGTTAATGGTCCCATTCCCCAATGACAGAACACTAGCTCCTGAGGGAACTATTCGGCCGCCCCACCATGGCAAGCGTACATTCCGGCAGCACACCATCACCCCTGATAGAGCCAGAAGATAGAAGAGTGGTGAGTACTAAGCCGGCGTCCCAGTTAGCGGGTCGCCAGTCATTATGGTGGTATGAGGGTACAGAGACGCACGGCTTCTACAGCGGCGGCGGAGTCTCCAGAGTCGGTACACAGTGCCAACGCACCGCTTCTGAGGGAGCGAACTGAGTCTAAGTACACTACGGGGGTGTACACCGTTCCCAGACTGGCATTACAGACTTAAAAGGTGACTGACTCCATTTTAGGCACTAAAAATTACCTTGGCCAGTATAAAAAAGCAAGAAGCAGGAAGACTGCATGCCATTGATGGGGCGGAGCTTCACTATTAGCGGATCCAGTAGCTCACCAGCTCCATTTTCCCTCTGCAGTGGACACAGACGCTGACTGACAGGGACGCGCAGCTCCTCTTTAAAGACTCCAGATTACCTCAGCGGTACCAGGGGGTCATAGCAGTGGGGGAGTGCTTACTAGTGTATTAAGTCACCAAACTGGGTACTCAGTCTGTGACCCGGCTAAGCTTGGCATTAGCAGTAAGGGTGCTGTGTGCTGGCTCCAGGCTATCTCTGGGTCTCTCTTGAAGAGCTCTTTTTGGGTTAATTGTGCATTTAACCTCTTCCTGTGTGTGTGAGTATGTCAGACAAAGAGTGTGTTTCATGTAAGGCACAGTGTTCCTCTTCTCCAGGGGGTTCACAGCAGTGTACTCAGTGCAGTGTACCCTCCCAGGCTAGCGCGGCAGAGCCAGCTTGGCTGGATTCCATTAGGGGAATGATTTCCAATATCTCTCAAGTTGTCCCGCAATGAAAAAGAGACGCAATACTTAAGACAATCGATGACCGTTTATGAATAGAGACTCAGTACCCAAATCAGCGTCTCAGTTCTCTACCATTTGTCCTCAGAAACGTCCTTTGGCTCATATCCTGCAGTCTGACTCTGATGACGGGTCAGACATGGAGGAGGGGGAGATGGACTCAGAGGTGGGGGAGGCTACTCTGTCACAGGGAATAGAGGCTCTCATAGAAGCTATTGGAGACATTCTGTATATCCCTGATAAGGTAACAGAGGACACTGAGGAGTCATATTTTCCCTTTCCTCCTGAGGATAGGAAAGAAAGGGAAAATCCACCAATGGTGGATGTATCAGTATCTAGGCTGTCACGGAAAATTGTATTGCCTGTCCCGGGTGCAGCCTCCCTAAGACACGGCTGATTGTAGAATTGAGAATACACTCAAATCTTTGTATACAGCTGCTGGGGTGGCCCAGAGACCAACTATAGCATGTGGGTGGATTAGTAATGCCATCGCCAAATGGCCGGGTAACGTAGTTGAGGGGTTAGGTACCTTGCCTAAGGGGGAGATTATTTTACTCCTTCATCATATACAGGACTCTGCAAATTTTATGGTGGAAGCCATAAAAGAAATAGGCTTGCTTAATGCACGCACCACTGCTATGGAAGTGTCAACACGCAGAGGCTTAGGGACTGCCGACGCGGACTCCAGGAAAGGCGTGGAAGGCCTACCCTTCACAGTAGAGGCCTTATTTGGAGATGAACTAGACAAATGGATCTCCAAAGCTACTGCGGGTAAGTCCACGTATCTTCCTTCTGCAGCTCCCCCAGCCAGGAAGGCTTACTCAGGACCTAATCTTTCGGACTGCCAAACCTTTCGGACTGCCAAGTTTAAGGGCAAAACCAGAGGTTCTTCTACAGCCACCAGAGGCGCTAGAGGTAAACCACAAAAACCAGCAACTGCAGGTTCACGGGAACAGAGCTCAAGTTCTGCCTCCTCAAAGCCTTCAGCATGACAGTGAACCGCGATGCCTGGAAGACCGGCAGGTGGGAGCCCGATTTTAAAATTTTTTAGTCACATCTGAACAACATGCCAGGATCCCTGGGTCATAGATCTAATTTCACAGGGCTACAGGCTGGAGTTTCAGGAGCTCCCACCTCCTAGATTCTTCAGATCAGGCAACCCAGTTTCACAGGAAGCAAGTATAACCTTACAGGACGCCATTCAAAAACTGGTACATACTCAAGTCATTGTTCCAGTTCCACCTCATCTGCAAAACAAGGGATATGGGGGGTCATT
Source organism: Pseudophryne corroboree (assembly GCF_028390025.1). Classification (NCBI taxonomy): domain Eukaryota; kingdom Metazoa; phylum Chordata; class Amphibia; order Anura; family Myobatrachidae; genus Pseudophryne; species Pseudophryne corroboree. Next base: position 1,035,624,686 of record NC_086444.1, on the reverse strand, counting down.
CCGAGTTGATAATAGCTGTGCTAAATCGCCCAGCACAGGGCTAGTCCGCCCCGCATGTCAGTCCGGCCCTCGCACAAATACAAAATCATCGCACAGCTCCTGCGGCTGGCTGGGAGTTGATCGTCGCTGCCACTGGCAGCAGCGGCTGCGTGAGACGTCAGTTTTTGAACCTCAAGTCATTGAACCTGTACTTACGAGTGTTCAAATTTTGAACCACAAGTCATTGAACCTGTACTTACGAGTGTTCAAATTCAAGATGGAGTCTCTGAGAGCGGTGATCTCAGGTCTGGAGGAGGGGGAATTCCTAGTGTCTCTTGATATCAAGGATGCGTACTTCACATTCCGATCTGGCTGCCTCATCAGGCTTATCTATGGTTTGCACTGCAGGACTGCCATTACCCGTTCCAGACCCTGCCATTTGGTCTCTCCACGGCACCGAGAGTGTTCACCAAGGTGATGGCAGAGATGATGTTTCTACTCCGCAAACAGGGAGTGAACATAATTCCATACCTGGACGATCTTCTAATAAAGGCACCGTCCAGGGAACGGTTGATGGACAGTATTCGCCTCTCAACCAGACTACTCATGGATCACGGGTGGATTCTGAACTTACCAAAATCTAATCTGGAACCAACGCAGAGGCTTTCCTTTCTGGGAATGATACTGGACACGGAATCTCAGAGAGTGTTCCTTCCCATGAAGAAGGCTATGGAAATCCAGTTGATGGTTCGAGCTGTCCTAAAGCCAACCCGGATCTCGGTGCATTTGTGCATTCGCCTTCTGGGGGAAATGGTGGCCTCTTACGAGGCACTTCAGCACGGAAGGTTTCATGCGAGGCCCTTCCAGCTAGATCTATTGGACAAATGGTCCAGATCGCATCTCCACATGCACCAGAGGATTCCTCTGTCGCCAAGAGCCAGGATCTCCCTTCTGTGGTGGCTACAGACTTCTCCCCTCATCAAAGGTCGGAGGTGCGGGATTCAGAATTGGATTCTGCTAACCATGGACGCAAGCCTCAGAGGTTGGGGAGTAGTCACCCAGGGGGTGCAGTTTCAAGAAAGATGGTCAAGTCAGGAAGTCGTCCTTCCAATAAACATCCTGGAACTCAGGGTTATCTACAACGCCCTTCTACATGCCTCATCTCTACTTTGGAATCAGGCCATTCAAGCTCAGTCGGACAATATGACGGCGGTAACGTACATAAACCGACAGGGTGGAACGAAGAGCAGAGCTGCATTGTCAGAGGTGTCAAAAATTCTCCTCTGGGCAGAAAAATACGCCTTGGCGTTGTCGGCAGTCTTCATTCCAGAAGTAGATAACTGGGAAGCAGACTTCCTCAGCAGACACGAATTGCATCCGGGGGAGTGGAGTCTTCACCTGGAAGTATTCAGGTGCTTGACACGTCGGTGGGGATATCCACAAATGGACATGATGGCCTCTCATCTCAACAAGAAGCTCCAGCAGTATTGTTCCAGGTCGAGAGACCCACAGGCAGTGGCGGTAGACGCTCTGATGACTCCATGGGTCTACCAGATGGTGTACATGTTTCCTCCACTTCCCCTAAAGAGAATGATAAGGGAAAAGGTACAAGCAATACTCATTGCTCCGGACTGTCCAAGAAGGGCCTGGTACGCGGACCTTCTGTAGATGCTCCTTGAAGATCTGTGGCCTCTGCCGCTTCGCAAAAATCTTCTGCAACAGGGCCCGTTCGTCTATCAAGATTTACCGCGGCTACGTTTAACGGCATGGAGGTTGAATGGCTAATCCTAGCAGGAGAGGGATTCCTGACAGGGTCATCCCGACTATGATCCAAGCCGGGAAAGGGGTAACATCTAAACATTACTACTGTATATGGAAGAAGTATGTCTCTTGGTGTGAGAGCAGACAATATTCCGTGGTGGAATTTCATCTGGGAGGTCTCCTGCTTTTTCTGCAGTCGGGAGTGGATGTGGGCCTACGCCTAGGTTCTATTAAAGTCCAGATTTCGGCTTTGTCTATTTTCTTTCAGAAACATTTGGCTTCTCTCCCTGAGCGTTCTTGAAAAGTGTTCTGCACATCCAGCCTCCCTTTGTGCCTCCCACGGCACCTTGGAATCTCAATTTGGTGCTGCAGTTTCTCCAATCGGACTGGTTTGAACTATTACAGGAGGTTGACATAAAGTACCTTATGTGGAAGACCGTCACACTGTTGGCATTAGCCTCAGCAAGACGTGTGTCGGAACTAGGAGTGTTGTCTCGCAAGAGTCACTACTTAATTTTCCATGAGGACAGAGCTGAGCTAAGAACTCGTCAGCAATTTCTTCCTAAGTTGGTGTCCGCTTTTCACATCAACCAACCTGTTGTGTTTCCGGCTGTGACGGACACCTCTGCTACTTCAAAGTCTTTTGGATGTTGTGAGCGCTTTGAAGGTGTATGTAAAGAGAAAGCTCGTCACAGAAAATCAGACTAACTGTTGGTTCTCTATGACCCCAATAAAATTGGGTGTCCTGCTTCAAAGCAGTCTATTGCATGCTGGATCAAGCTCACGATCCAGCATGCTTATTCCACGGCAGGATTGCCGGTTCAAAAATCTGTACAGGCCCACTCTACTAGGTCGTGGGTTCTTCTTGGGCGGCTGCCCAAGGTGTCTCTGCTTTACAGCTCTGCCGAGCAGCTACTTGGTCAGGTTCGGACACGTTTGCAAAGTTCTACAAGTTCGATACTTTGGCCACTGAGGACCTACAGTTTGGTCTGTCAGGTTTGCAAGAACCTCAGCACTCTCCCACCCGCCACTGTCATTTGTTGCCGCCGCCATCGGCAAGTGTGTATGCACTTGCTGATGCCGACCCCACCGCCGGGTCCCATCGCGGACGATGTTCAATCGTCACATGTGTTCCAACCTTAACACTAACAGGGACTCTTAATATAATGGTCCCATGAACTTCTTAGGCAAAGCTCTTGTGTCTGACCAGCTAATAACGTAATTGTGATTCATGTTTGAGGGTTTTTTTTTTGTTTGCTTTATTGTGTTATATTATTGGCCCCCATTTAACAATGAGTCTTAATACCAGCAACATATTTTGTTTAGTATCACAGTCATACTAATGAATATGCCATTGGTATTTTAACATTACTTACTGTACCTGTTTGGCAAGGACCAGTGACGTTTCCCTCCTCAGTGGGGTCCTCCACTCTGCAGCTGGCAGCCTAACTCTGCCAGTGATGGGCTTCTCTGCCATGCGCGACGACCAGCCTATGCTCGTGCATGTTTCTTTTATCTGGCAGGGAACCGGCAGTACCTGGAAGGCTTTGCTGAAACTGCCATTAATGTAACAATAATTGAATAATTAAAAATAACTGTAAAATTATTGTAATATAACTTGTGAAACTCGACACATGTAAAAATTAATGTGGCCTGGAAAATACTGATGTACAACTGAATTGCAATCTAGGACAAAGACATTCCTAAATATATCAAATAATTAGTAATGAGGATGGCACTGCCACGTACTGTTTTGCAGAACTGACTGGAAGAAACTGTTCTGTAATATAATACCATTGACATGCGGTGAGGCCAGCAAATGGTGAGGCAACGGATGATTGCGTTGGAAACTCCCCAAGAAAAGGGGGGGGGAAGCATAGGGCTCCCCCTATTTAACCAAAACCAGCACTAGGCTGAACCAGCCAGGTGGGATAATGCATTAGCAGTGGAGACATTAAGTGTTGGGACCCATGTCATAGCATTAAACACCCCCCCCCCCTCCCCCCAAACTAGTCAGCCCAGGGTTGGCATTCCTCAGAAAGTGGGCCCCCCAGAATTTAAATGGGGTCCCCCACCTGAGCAACAACCAGCACTGGGCTGATAGCCCAGTGCTATGCACCACACACCTGGTGGCGGTGGGTGTGGAGTTCATGACATACTAATACTGTTCTTTACAGTTGGCCTACAGGTCCCAGCATGCCGGCACTTAGAGAACCACAAGCGCCAGCATGCCCGGACATTAAGGGCCTGCTGGCGTCCATAGTCCGCCTGTAATGAAAATATTAAAATAAAAACACAACACCTAATGTTGAAATAATCAAGCAGCAACTTCACCTGGGGGCGGCGGCCTTTTAGCTCTTTTTCATGGCCGCCGCATCCACAGGGTTTCCGGCGTCTTCACCTGTAGGGCAGCAGCGTTTAAGCTCTTTTTCATGGCCGCGTGCCACCCCAGGGCTCCCGTCGTCTTCTATCTTTGGGAGCTCTTGCCTGCTTCCTCCCCGCCACCGGACTGACCGCCGCTGTCTCTCCACTAGCTTATATAAGCCAGTTGAGGGGGCGGGGCGATGACGCATCGAGCCGTGATTGGCTCGCGGCGGCCATCTAGTATTTAAAAAATAACGCTGAGGCGTCATTTTTTAAATGGGAAGCTGGCTCTCCACTGACGAACTCTGCAGAATGGCTGGCAGGGACTGGATCCTCTCGGGTCCACGTGTGTCGCCAGCCACCCTTTCTCCACCGGGTCCCGCCGCCACGATGCTCGCCACTTCGTGCCACTGCATGTGCCTGCTGGATCCGCTGGTCCAATCATATCTGCGGGACTGATAGGTGCGTGCATTCATGCCCCTGTCATTGAGGCACAAGTATAGGTGCTGCTTCCCCATACTTTTTCAATGGGCTTTTACAGCCCATGGCTTCGCCCTGCCCGCCCCCCGCTACCCAAACTTTAGTGTTAGCAGCGGGAGGCACCTCTCCCGCTGCCTCCAACCCCAATTTTCAGGGATTTGCTAAGGGGAAAATGATTAAAATAATAAAAGAAGATATTTATCACAGAATCTGTGTTATAAATATCTTCTTTGTATTATTTTATTCAGCCTCCCCTGACTGCACGTCCCTGTATAATACCCCTTTCAGACCGCATATGGCGGGTCGCACCCGGGAGCCTGACACGTTGATCTCCAAACGCCGCCCGTCCACACACAGTGAACAGGGAACCAGGTCGTATTAACCCGACTCCCGTTCACACCGCACAGCGAGCCGGGTTCAACCCTACTTGCTACCCGAGTTGGAATACCGGGTCGCTCGACCCGGTATTTCAACCCTGGCACCTTTAAGACCGCACATTAACACGGGTTATGCGCGTTCATGTGCCAATAACCCGTGTTCATAGGTGGCGGTCTGAAAGGGGAGAGCAGAATGTCCACATAAGTCACATTGTAACAACACCCAGCCTCTTCCCAAAGTCAGGGTTTTACTCTGTTATGTAAAAGAAACAACTTTTCTGCAAGTTAATCTGTTTCCTTTAGCAGTGTTTGCCAAGAATTAGCTGTGTGTACTTTTGGATATGGAAGTGACAGTAAAAGGAAACAAAAAAATATATTTGTTCTATTTAATTTATAAATACGCAAATATAATGTTGCCCATCTGGGACAAAGCCATTGTTTTATATCTTACAATGGGTTGTTGCCTGTGCTTCCTTACTTTCATGGATAGAGAGACCTACTGTATGTGTAAGTGGTTGCAATCCATATTCGGCAGTACGTTCATAGTACCAAGAGCCAGTGTCTGATCAACCTGATTAGGCTGCAGCCAGGAATGGGAGAGGGTGTGTGGGACAGGGAGTCATGTTGCATAACTTGTTACCTGCACATGCCCAGTACCATTGGTTATTTACTAAGCATGCATACACACTGCTCTATGCAGCACCTTAACAGGTCTTAATGGCATCCTGTGCCAGCATGATGTCATGCCAGGGGGACGGGCCACCAACTTCCAAGAAGAACAGCACTGGCGTGAGCATCTTCGGGATGCTCCACAGGTATGTACAAGCTGCAGTGTACATGTCTGGAGCATTCAACAGATGCTCCAGGCTGCACTGCAGCAGCAATACTGGCTGCAGGATGCTGTAGTAGGTACCTTGCTAGCCAGACGCAGGAACCATGGGTCAGCAACAGTGCTACCCACAGAGCCCTTCACTTTGTGCAACAGCACCACTCACCCACCCACGCCTAATTACGGCTCTGGCTTTGTCTTCAGCAGTACTACAGGGAGGCTAGGGGACGGGTCTGCAACCTGTGGCTACACATCCCAGCATGCCATGCCACAGTTTTGTTTTTAAGGCATGCTAATACTGAGGCAGGGCATGCTGGGATGTGTAGTTCCACAGCAGCTGGAAAGCCGCAGGTTGCAGACCCATGGTCTAGGGCAGGCATTCCCAACCACGGTCCTCAAGGCATACTAACAGTGCAGGTTTTAGTGATATCCAGGCTTCAGCACAGGTGACTTAATTAGCACCTCAGTTATTTTGATTTAACCATCTGTGCTGCAGCCTGGATATCACTAAAACCTGCACTGTTAGTGTGCCTTTAGGACCGTGGTTGGGAATGCCTGGTCTAGGGTGTATGGGAACCTTAATTAGGCCCTGCCTAGAGCATAAATCATACCTTCAATAAGCACATGAATGAGTTGAAAGACAAATTATTTAATTTCAAGCCCTTTCAGAACTAGGAACATGGTGCAGAGAGACAAAAAAAACACCTGAAGTATTTAAGTTGTCTAGTTATCAAACAATGGAGATAGAAAAATATCTTCTTACCGTAATTTATCAATAAAAGATACTGACTGGCACTGGTAGCTGGCCAGTCCTGGTCCCTGCTGGCTTTGTTGTTTTACATGTGCACACTGTGCTGGAAGCCAAGACTTCAAGAGTTAAAAAATAAAATGATAATTTTAGAATATTTTTTACAACAAATTTTATTTACTTGAATGATAAAGTGTATTTTCCATTTGAGGTTCTTACTATTGCCCCCCTACGATGACTAAAAGAATATTTCAGCAGTACATTTAGATGCAATCCTTCTGATATAGGGCCACGAAGGCTATCCCCGAATATATCCGGTAATATCTATTGCTCTGGGCTTTTCTCTATATAATACTATAGACCCCTGCATTTTCTAGTGATAGCAGTGTCCTAAGTTCTATAAACACTCTAGTGCAGTGATTTTCAACCTTTTTTTAGTCACGGCACACCGAACAATATTTTAAAATTCCCAGGGCACACCATCAGTTCCCCACAGAAAAAAAAACAAAAAACACACATTGGCCCTCACAGTAAAGAAAAATACACACATACATTGGCCTACACAGTTGCTCCCCACATAAATCATGTTGCTCACACATAAATCAATCACATTTCTCCCCACATAAATCGCATTGCTCCCCACATTAATTATTCACATTGTTCCCCCCATAAATCCATATAAATCCTTATTCTCCCCACATAAATCTTTTTGTTCCCCACAGGAGAAATAAAATAACAAATATTAGCCCCTACCGGTCAGCTGTCCTCCTCCCTGTCCCTTGGTTGCGGGCGTTCATAGTGGAGTGCTGCAAATACTGAGCAGGGGGCGGTTGGGCAGGTGTGGATGTGGGTTGGCAAGGAAAGCTGTGTATGCAGGCGGGAACTGGAAGATGTGTAAGCAGGCAAGTGGGCTGGCTGGGTGGTAAACGCGGCAGCAGTGACCTATAATATCACACAGCCGCGTCTTCAAGTCATAGGTCACGGCCGGAGCATGACTGATCCTCTAAAAAGAGCCCGGGCTAACAGTTCACTCTGAAGGTGCAGGACACTGCTCTGGCTCCGCGGCACACCTTGCAACTGGTCGCGGCACACTAGTGTGCCACGGCACACTGGTTGAAAAAGCCTGCTCTAGTGCAACTTTCTGTATGCTAAATTCATACACATAGCCAAGGAAAATATGTGTTGAAACACCAAGGAGTTGGGAATTAAATGCCTATTTTCAATGTTGAGTCTCTTAATTGGCAATAATTAGGCCAATTAGTGAAGCATTTTTTGATGCTAAACAGTAATGTTAAAATCTGTTTTAAAATAATTGTAGATTTAATATAAAAAGCAAAGTAGACAGATTGCTGTTTCTTATACTGCAGTTTGGTTTTGGGTTTATACATTTAGGGCCTCTTTCAGATGCAAAGTGCTGTCAGATGTGATCTGCATCTGCCCAATTTACTACCTAACGGGCCGTATTCACGGCCCGATTTGGGGTAAGATGTGCGCTGAGCGAACCGCTCAGCACACATCTCTCACCCCGCTCAAGACCCGTGCGATGTGTGCTGAGCGTACGGGGGGGGGGAGGGTGCTCATTTCACCCGGCGACCTGCTAGATTGAGCCTGCATGGAGGCCAATCTAGCACCAGCGATAGCGATGCACGAGGCCGCGCATCACTATCGCTGTGGGGGTACACACGGGAGAGATCATGCTTAAAATCTAAGCAATCTGGTCAGATTGCTTAGATTTTAAGCAGCGATTGCTCCGTGAGTACCCCCTTTACACTAATGCGAGTCATGCATATGTACCGCTCCTTCCATTGTTTCCCTGTCTCAGCAGTCCTCTTGGTTTCAGCATTTATACTCTCTCCAAAGATCTATCTGAAACAGACGTCCAATCCCCGTCGATGTGCCTCAAACGACCATGGAAGTCAGGCTTTCATGTTCATGTCACGCATATGGGATGTATCCGTTTTGTGCATCAACATGATAACCACCCAGTTGCTGCGCCAAAAAGGTGCATATCACAGACCGAGATCCAGCCACGCACACGGCAAACTGTCCACTCTCGTATCATCTGTGAAACAGAGCATGCACGGTACAGCACATACGCAGTCTGCAGTTGCTTCTTGCGGCACATGCACAGCATGCTGCAGACCATGTGAAGCATCCGCTTTGAGACTAGCGCCTGATTTAGAATCGGGACTTTAATTCCTCCTAAATTGGTATATTACAGTAAATAACTGGTCTGGTCAGTATTTTAATATAGGAGTGTTATTAGCTGAACTATTTGAAGTGATAGAATCTTGTTTTGAATTCATTTGTGCTGATTGACAGGATCACCTACATCACTGGCACATGACTGTACTGACACTTTGGTTTTTCCAGGCATACACATTTAGAATCTATTTGCGCACATCATACTAAGAACGTTATTGTCTTGCAATCATCACATCTCCATGACTGAAATAGCTGTCTGCCAGCTGAATTTATGGCTTGGCATCTCTCGCTGTGTATATGTTGCTAATACAGCATTTGTGTTTGCATAGTTGGCCTAAGGTAGCGGAGCACAGCACGCGGGCCTCATGCTGCCCACACGGCCATTTTTGCAGTTGCGGGTAACAGGTACAGGAACTGCACTATTTCTGTCCAATCATCTCTCTTTTGCTACTCAGAAGCAGCACGCCTACCTTTTGCTGCGTCTTACCTTAGCAGGCAGAAGATGGTGATTTTTTAACAATATTGAGCGGATTACAATAAAGAGGTTCCAGTCATTTCTGCTGATTACATTTTTCTAAGCTAGTTGCATTTAATTGCATCTCCTTCAAATGAGTATTCTCTTCCAATGTGGCCCTTGGACCCAAAAAATGTTGTGCACCCTTGGTCTAAAGGCTATGAAAGACCAACTTAGATATCCCCAAATCCTAAAATGATAGCCACATTGTCATTATCTGGTGCATTGCGGCAAAACTGATTAATATAAATGAGATTTTAACATTTATACATTACTAGCGACCAGCTTGTGAAATTTTGGAGGCTTTTTTTTAACCAAGGTCTTATAAGATTTGAATGTGGAAAACAGTTTTTTTTTTTTTTGCAATCGCGTCCTATGCATAACTTCAGCAAGTTTAGATTACGTAATAATATAATAGGAGCCCCCACATTCAAAATGTGTTTGTGTGGGGGTATGCCGGAAAGGTTGTAAAGAATTTATACATTCTGTTGTGTAAAGAACGACTTCACTGTCCGTACTGAGTAATAAACTTGAGTCTGGGATTTGAATTTGCAGAGCTTTTCCGACTTGTTTATTTGTTCCTAATTTTATATCGGTAAACAGGGCTTACATCAATTTTTCTGGACATTCCGGATAATACTGTACGTATCAATCTCTACATAGTATAAAATAGAGTCCACCATTGTGATATATAGCGCTTGGACGGACGTTTTTCCTTTGACTTGTTTCACTAAAATCACCACTGCTCGGCTCTATTAGATTAATGTTTCCTACACCTAAACCTTCCTCGACAAATGCTCTATAGATTTGTGAAAACCACATCAAATGTACAGTGGTTGTCAAGCTTAGCCCGACCAAACAGACAGATGCTGACTGGGGACTTTATTTTATACTATGTAGAGATATAATCTGTTTTAATAGGCATTTTAATGTACTGTAGGACATCTTTTCACAAGGAGGTTTGTGAGTTTAAAGCTGTACAATTCACCTTTCATCCTGATTTACTAAGATGGGAGTAGAATCATACATACTGTACAGCATAGGGAATGCATTAATGTGTCCAGGATACACAGATGGCACCCATTCAGGAGACTAGAGCTTCATACTGAGGTTTACATTCACATCAGCATCCAACTTTCAAACAGTGCATGTTTGTAGTCTGAGGTTTCTGGAAAGGAATGGTGGGGACTAAAATCAACAGAAGTAGAAAATTAATTTAAACTTCCTGGACATACTTTTATTTCATGCAGGTGCCCAAGGAATATTTTTATTTTAATCTACAGTATGTGTTAGCAACCTGGAGTTTCAATTAGAAAAGTAAGACTTCATAATTCCTTTTTATGGACTTGTGAGCAGGTATAGGTGGTCATTCCGAGTTGTTCGCTCGTTGCCATTTTTCGCAACGCAGCGATTAGGTGGAAAATGCGCATGGTACGCAGCGCACATGCGCAAAGTAATTTAACACAAAACTTTGTAGATTTACACAAGCTCGAGCAACGTATTTTCTCTGACGTCCTAGCGGATGCTGGGTACTCCGTAAGGACCATCGGGAATAGACGGGCTCCGCAGGAGACTGGGCACTCTAAAGAAAAGATTAGGTACTACATCTGGTGTGCACTGGCTCCTCCCTCTATGCCCCTCCTCCAGGCCATAGCTGGATGCACTCTAGGGGCTCTGCTGAGCTTCCTAGAAAGAAAAGTATTTCTTAGGTTTTGATCTGCTGGCAACAGACTCACTGCTACGTGGGACTTAGGGGAGAGAAGCAAACCTACCTGCTTGCAGCTAGCTTGTGCTTCTAGGCTACTGGACACCATTAGCTCCAGAGGGATCGAACACAGGGCCCGACCTCGATCGTCCGTTCCCGGAGCTGCGCCGCCGTCCCCCTTGCAGAGCCAGAAGACGGAAGAAACCGGAGGAAATCGTCGGCTGAAGACTACGGTCTTCATTAAGGTAGCGCACAGCACTGCAGCTGTGCGCCATTGCTCCCTATGCACACCACACACTCCGGTCACTGATGGGTGCTGGGGGGGGGGGGGGGGGCGCGGGCGCGCCCTGGGCAGCAATTAGAGTACCTTACATGGCAAATTGACACATAATACAGCTTTTAAGCTGTATATGTGCATAATCCCCCGCCATTATACAGATAAAAAAGCGGGAGAAGCCCGCCAAGAAGGGGGCGGGGCTATCTTCCTCAGCACACCGGCGCCATTTTCTCTTCACAGCTCCGCTGGAAGACAGCTCCCCAGGCTCTCCCCTGCAGTTTCCAGACATCAAGGGTAAAAAAGAGAGGGGGGGGGGCACTAAATTTAGGCGCAAAACTATATATAAAAGCAGCTAAAGGGAAAATCGCTTTTGTTAGTGTAAATCCCTGATTATAAAGGTGGCACTGCCGTCTCAGGGTACGGCTGCCTTAAAGGAGCCTACAGATAGAAAGCAGGAGGCTATCCTGAAGTCTGTGTATACACACTCAGGTACTATACTGAGACCTGCTATTGCTTCAGCATGGATGTGCAGTGCTGCAGCAGCGTGGTCTGATTCCCTGTCTGATAACATTGATTCCCTTGACAGGGACACTATATTGCTAACCATAGAGCATATTAAAGACGTAGTCTTATATATGAGAGATGCACAGAGGGACATTTGCCGGCTGGCATCTAGAATTAATGTGATGTCCATTTCTGCCAGGAGAGTATTATGGACTCGGCAGTGGACGGGTGATGCTGATTCTAAAAGGCACATGGAAATTTTGCCTTATAAGGGTGAGGAATTGTTTGGGGACGGTCTCTCGGACCTCGTATCCACAGCAACAGCTGGGAAGTCGACTTTTTTACATCAGGTTCCCTCACAGCCTAAGAAAGCACCGTATTATCAAGTACAGTCCTTTCGGCCACAGAAAGGCAAGCGGGTTAGAGGCGCGTCCTTTCTGCCCAGAGGCAGGGGTAGAGGGAAAAAGCTGCACCATACAGCCAGTTCCCAAGAACAAAAATCCTCCCCTGCTTCCACTAAGTCCACCGCATGACGCTGGGGCTCCACATGTGGAGCCAGGTGCGGTGGGGGCCCGTCTCCGCAACTTCAGCGACCAGTGGGTTCGCTCACAGGTGGATCTCTGGGTTCTACAAGTGGTATCTCAGGGATACAAGCTGGAATTCGAGACGTCTCCCCCTCGCCGTTACCTCAAATCAGCCTTGCCAGCTACTCCCCAGGACAGGGAGGTAGTACTGGCGGCAATTCACAAGCTGTACCTCCAGCAGGTGATAATAAAAGTTCCCCTCCTTCAACAGGGACGGGGTTACAATTCCATAATGTTTGTGGTACCGAAACCAGACGGTTCGGTGAGACCCATTCTAAATTTGAAATCCTTGAACACTTATATAAGGAAGTTCAAGTTCAAAATGGAATCGCTCAGTGCGGTTATTGCAAGCCTGGAAGAGGGGGATTACATGGTATCACTGGACATCAAGGATGCTTACCTACATGTCCCCATTTACCCACCTCACCAGGTGTACCTCCGTTTTGTGGTACAGGACTGCCATTACCAATTCCAGACGTTGCCGTTTGGTCTGTCCACGGCACCGAGGGTATTTACCAAAGTAATGGCCGAAATGATGATACTCCTTCGAAAGAAGGGAGTTATAATTATCCCGTACTTGGACGATCTCCTTATAAAGGCGAGGTCCAGGGAGCAGTTGTTGGTCGGAGTAGCACTATCTCAGGAAGTACTACAACAGCACGGCTGGATTCTGAATATCCCGAAGTCGCAGCTGGTTCCTACGACGCGTCTGCTGTTCCTGGGTATGATTCTGGACACAGAACAGAAGAAGGTGTTTCTCCCGGAGGAGAAGGCCAATGAGTTGTCATCTCTGGTCAGAGACCTCCTAAAACCAAAACAGGTGTCGGTGCATCACTGCACGCGAGTCCTGGGAAAAATGGTAGCTTCTTACGAGGCAATTCCATTCGGCAGGTTCCATGCACGGATCTTTCAGTGGGATCTGTTAGACAAGTGGTCCGGATCGCATCTTCAGATGCATTGGCTGATCACCCTGTCCCCGAGGGCCAGGGTGTCTCTGCTGTGGTGGCTGCAGAGTGCTCATCTACTCGAAGGCCGCAGATTCGGCATACAGGACTGGGTCCTGGTGACCACGGATGCCAGCCTCCGAGTTTGGGGGCAGTCACTCAGGGAAGAAACTTCCAAGGACAATGGTCGAGTCAGGAAGCTTCCCTACACATAAACATTCTGGAACTAAGGGCCATTTACAATGCCCTAAGTCAGGCAAAAACCCTGCTTCAAAACCAGCCGGTGCTGATTCAGTCAGACAACATCACGGCGGTCGCCCATGTAAACCGACAGGGCGGCACAAGAAGCAGGATGGCGATGGCAGAAGCCACAAGGATTCTCCGATGGGCGGAAAATCACGTGATAGCACTGTCAGCAGTGTTCATTCCGGGAGTGGACAACTGGGAAGCAGACTTCCTCAGCAGGCACGACCTCCACCCGGGAGAGTGGGGACTTCATCCAGAAGTCTTCCAGCTGATTGTAAATCGTTGGGAAAGGCCACAGGTGGACATGATGGCGTCCCGCCTCAACAAAAAGCTAAAAAGATATTGCGCCAGGTCAAGGGACCCTCAGGCGATAGCTGTGGACGCTCTAGTGACACCGTGGGTGTACCAGTCGGTTTACGTGTTCCCTCCTCTTCCTCTCATACCAAAGGTACTGAGGATAATAAGAAAGAGAGGAGTAAGAACTATACTCATAGTTCCGGATTGGCCAAGAAGGACTTGGTACCCGGAACTACAAGAAATGATCTCAGAGGACCCTTGGCCTCTGCCTCTCAGACAGGACCTGCTACAGCAGGGGCCCTGTCTGTTCCAAGACTTACCGCGGCTGCGTTTGATGGCATGGCGGTTGAACGCCGGATCCTGATGGAAAAGGGCATTCCGGTTGAAGTCATTCCTACGCTGATAAAAGCTAGGAAGGATGTGACAGCAAAACATTATCACCGCATATGGCGAAAATATGTTGCTTGGTGTGAGGCTATGAAGGCCCCAACAGAAGAATTTCAGCTGGGTCGTTTTCTGCACTTCCTACAGTCAGGAGTGACTATGGGCCTAAAATTGGGATCCATAAAAGTCCAGATTTCGTCCCTGTCTATTTTCTTTCAAAAAGAACTGGCTTCACTGCCTGAAGTTTAGACGTTTGTTAAGGGAGTGCTGCATATTCAGCCCCCTTTTGTGCCCCCAGTGGCACCTTGGGATCTCAACGTTGTGTTGGATTTCCTAAAATCACATTGGTTTGAGCCACTTCAGACTGTGGAGTTGAAATATCTCACGTGGAAAGTGGTCATGCTTTTGGCCTTGGCTTCGGCTAGGCGTGTGTCAGAGTTGGCGGCTTTGTCATGTAAAAGCCCCTATCTGATCTTCCATATGGACAGGGCAGAATTGAGGACTCGTCCCCAATTTCTCCCAAAGGTGGTATCAGCGTTCCATTTGAACCAACCTATTGTGGTGCCTGCGGCTACTCGGGACTTGGAGGCTTCCAAGTTGCTGGATGTAGTCCGGGCCCTGAAAATCTATGTTTCCAGGACGGCTAGAGTCAGAAAAACTGACTCGCTGTTTATCCTGCATGCACCCAACAAGCTGGGTGCTCCTGCTTCAAAGCAGACTATTGCTCGCTGGATCTGTTGCACGATTCAACTTGCACATTTTGCGGCTGGACTGCCGCATCCTAAATCAGTCAAAGCCCATTCCACGAGGAAGGTGGGCTCTTCTTGGGCGGCTGCCCGAGGGGTCTCGGCTTTACAACTTTGCCGAGCTGCTACCTGGTCGGGATCAAACACGTTTGCAAAATTCTACAAGTTTGATACCCTGGCTGAGGAGGACCTTGAGTTTGCTCATTCGGTGCTGCAGAGTCATCCGCACTCTCCTGCCCGTTTGGGAGCTTTGGTGTAATCCCCATCGTCCTTACGGAGTACCCAGCATCCACTAGGACGTCAGAGAAAATAAGATTTTACTCACCGGTAAATCTATTTCTCGTAGTCCGTAGTGGATGCTGGGAGCCCGTCCCAAGTGCGGAATTCTGCAATACTTGTATATAGTTATTGCTTAACTATAGGGTTTTTTTGTTCTGAGCCATTAGTTTAATGAGGCTCAGTTGTTGTTCATACTGTTAACTGGGTATAATTATCACAAGTTGTATGGTGTGATTGGTGTGGCTGGTATGAGTCTTACCCTGGATTCCAAATCCTTTCCTAGTAATGTCAGCTCTTCCGGGCACAGTTTCCCTAACTGAGGTCTGGAGGAGGGGCATAGAGGGAGGAGCCAGTGCACACCAGATGTAGTACCTAATCTTTTCTTTAGAGTGCCCAGTCTCCTGCGGAGCCCGTCTATTCCCCATGGTCCTTACAGAGTACCCAGCATCCACTACGGACTACGAGAAATAGATTTACCGGTGAGTAAAATCTTATTTTCATTGCTCGAGTGATCGTAGTGTGATTGACAGGAAGTGGGTGTTTCTGGGCGGAAACTGGGCGTTTTCAGGGAGTGTGTTAAAAAAAACGCAGGCGTGCCAGGTAAAAACGCAGGAGTGGCCGGAAAAACGGGGGAGTGGCTGGCCGAACGCAGGGCATGTTTGTGACGTCAAACCAGGAACTAAACGGACCGAGGTGGTCGCAATCTAGGAGTAGGTCTGGAGCTACTCAGAAACTGCAAGAAATTATTTAGTAGCAGTTCTGCTAATCTTTCATTCGCTATTCTGCCAAGATAAGATACACTCCCAGAGGGCGGCGGCCTAGCATTTGCAATGCTGCTAAAAGCAGCTAGCGAGCGAACAACTCGGAATGAGGGCCATAGTAAGGTAATATTCAAGGAAGAAGATGAAAAAAGAAAGATACAGTGGACAGTCTATTGCAAACTTATAAAATAACATTTCAGTCTAAACAAGCAATCTCCTTTACAAAATTCAACTTATCAGTTACAAACTCAATAAAGGTGCCTAAAAAGACAAGACCAGCGACATTCTTGTTGTGGAATTTAGAATCAATGGAACCATTTTTGTAGAATTAGTTTCCAGCATTTTGTAAATTGAAGTGATCACTTTCCCATCTGTTTTAGCACTACTTGCTCAGTACTACCTGCATGCTGGTGTGATCAGGGCCTGGTAATGCAGATAGCGTCCTTATGGCCCTCCCTCCACTGCGTGGTGATGCCAATTACATTGCCATGCTCCCCACTCTTGTCCCTTGGACCTCCCATCCAGGATCTCCCAGAGGTGATATCAATAAAGTAGGTACTGTATAGGCCAATAGAGATAGTTGGGCAGTTTAACAATCCCATAATGAAACCGACAACCAACTCAAGATGAGCATCCAAGTGACATTTATAAACCTTTGATTATCAGCACTCTGCTAGCAGGCAAGAGAAACTTTATTTTATTGGTTTGTTGTAGTGATGAGCGGGTTCGGTTTCTCGGAAACCGAACCCCCCCGAACTTCACGCTTTTTACACGGGTCCGAGGCAGACTCGGATCTTCCCGCCTTGCTCGGCTAACCCGAGCGTGCCCGAACGTCATCATCCCGCTGTCGGATTCTCGCGAGGCTCGTATTCTATCGCGAGACTCGGATTCTATATAAGGAGCCGCGCGTCGCCGCCATTTTCACACGTGCATTGAGATTGATAGGGAGAGGACGTGGCTGGCGTCCTCTCCGTTTAGATAGAGAGTGAGACACTTGATTTACTGGAGCATTAGGAGTACTCCGAGAGTGCAGAGTTTTGCTGATAGTTATACTAGTGACCACCAGTTTTTTTATTATTTAATATAATCCGTTCTCTGCCTGAAAAAAAACGATACACAGTCACATACCATATCTGTGCTCAGCCTCAGTGTGCTGCATGATAATATCATCATATCTATGTATATCTGACTGTGCTGAGTAGTGCTCACTGCTCACACAGCTTAATTGTGGGGGAGACTGGGGAGCAGTTATAGCAGGAGTACATATTTAACAGTGCACACTTTTGCTGCCAGTGTGACTGACCAGCAGTGACCACCAGTATATTGTCTGCCTGAAAAAGTTAAACACTCGTGTGGTGTTTTTTTTTTTTTATTCTATAAACGCATTCTGCTGACAGTGTCCAGCAGGTCCGTCATTCATTATATTTCTATCTTCTTCATACTAGTAGTTTAGGAGTCTGCAGTGCTGACAGTGTCCAGCAGGTCCGTCATTATATAATATATACCTGTCCTGCAGTAGTGATATATATATATTTTTTATATCATTATCATCCAGTCTATACTAGCAGACGCAGTACGGTAGTCCACGGCTGTAGCTACCTCTGTGTCGGCACTGGCAGTCGCTCGTCCATAATTGTATACCTACCTGTGGTGGTTTTTTTTTTTTCTATCTTCTTCATACTAGTAGTTTAGGAGTCTGCAGTGCTGACAGTGTCCAGCAGGTCCGTCATTATACAATATATACCTGTCCTGCAGTAGTGATATATATATATTTTTTATATCATTATCATCCAGTCTATACTAGCAGACGCAGTACGGTAGTCCACGGCTGTAGCTACCTCTGTGTCGGCAGTCGCTCGTCATCAATAAGTATACTAGTATCCATCCATCTCCATTGTTTACCTGAGGTGCCTTTTAGTTGTGCCTATTAAAATATGGAGAACAAAAATGTTGAGGTTCCAAAAATACCACTTCCACCTCGTGCTGAAGCTGCTGCCACTAGTCATGGCCGAGACGATGAAATGCCATCAACGTCGTCTGCCAAGGCCGATGCCCAATGTCATAGTACAGAGCATGTAAAATCCAAAACACCAAATATCAGTAAAAAAAGGACTCAAAAATCTAAAATAAAATCGTCGGAGGAGAAGCGTAAACTTGCCAATATGCCATTTACCACACGGAGTGGCAAGGAACGGCTGAGGCCCTGGCCTATGTTCATGGCTAGTGGTTCGGCTTCACATGAGGATGGAAGCACTCAGCCTCTCGCTAGAAAAATGAAAAGACTTAAGCTGGCAAAAGCACAGCAAAGAACTGTGCGTTCTTCGAAATCACAAATCCACAAGGAGAGTCCAATTGTGTCGGTTGCGATGCCTGACCTTCCCAACACTGGACGTGAAGAGCATGCGCCTTCCACCATTTGCACGCCCCCTGCAAGTGCTGGAAGGAGCACCCGCAGTCCAGTTCCTGATAGTCAGATTGAAGATGTCAGTGTTGAAGTACACCAGGATGAGGAGGATATGGGTGTTGCTGGGGAGGAAATTGACCAGGAGGATTCTGATGGTGAGGTGGTTTGTTTAAGTCAGGCACCCGGGGAGACACCTGTTGTCCGTGGGAGGAATATGGCCATTGACATGCCTGGTGAAAATACCAAAAAAATCAGCTCTTCAGTGTGGAAGTATTTCAACAGAAATGCGGACAACATTTGTCAAGCCGTGTGTTGCCTTTGTCAAGCTGTAATAAGTAGGGGTAAGGACGTTAACCACCTCGGAACATCCTCCCTTATACGTCACCTGCAGCGCATTCATCATAAGTCAGTGACAAGTTCAAAAACTTTGGGCGACAGCGGAAGCAGTCCACTGACCAGTAAATCCCTTCCTCTTGTAACCAAGCTCACGCAAACCACCCCACCAACTCCCTCAGTGTCAATTTCCTCCTTCCCCAGGAATGCCAATAGTCCTGCAGGCCATGTCACTGGCAATTCTGACGAGTCCTCTCCTGCCTGGGATTCCTCCGATGCATCCTTGCGTGTAACGCCTACTGCTGCTGGCGCTGCTGTTGTTGCTGCTGGGAGTCGATCGTCATCCCAGAGGGGAAGTCGTAAGACCACTTTTACTACTTCCACCAAGCAATTGACTGTCCAACAGTCCTTTGCGAGGAAGATGAAATATCACAGCAGTCATCCTGCTGCAAAGCGGATAACTGAGGCCTTGGCATCCTGGGCGGTGAGAAACGTGGTTCCGGTATCCATCATTACTGCAGAGCCAACTAGAGACTTGTTGGAGGTACTGTGTCCCCGGTACCAAATACCATCTATGTTCCATTTCTCTAGGCAGGCGATACCGAAAATGTACACAGACCTCAGAAAAAGACTCACCAGTGTCCTAAAAAATGCAGTTGTACCCAATGTCCACTTAACCACGGACATGTGGACAAGTGGAGCAGGGCAGACTCAGGACTATATGACTGTGACAGCCCACTGGGTAGATGTATTGACTCCCGCCGCAAGAACAGCAGCGGCGGCACCAGTAGCAGCATCTCGCAAACGCCAACTCTTTCCTAGGCAGGCTACGCTTTGTATCACCGCTTTCCAGAATACGCACACAGCTGAAAACCTCTTACGGCAACTGAGGAAGATCATCGCAGAATGGCTTACCCCAATTGGACTCTCCTGTGGATTTGTGGCATCGGACAACGCCAGCAATATTGTGTGTGCATTAAATCTGGGCAAATTCCAGCACGTCCCATGTTTTGCACATACTATGAATTTGGTGGTGCAGAATTATTTAAAAAACGAGAGGGGCGTGCAAGAGATGCTGTCGGTGGACAGAAGAATTGCGGCACACTTTTCGGCGTACAGGCACCACGTACAGAAGACTGGAGCACCACCAAAAACGCCTGAACCTGCCCTGCCATCATCTGAAGCAAGAAGTGGTAACGAGGTGGAATTCAACCCTCTATATGCTTCAGAGGTTGGAGGAGCAGCAAAAGGCCATTCAAGCCTATACAACTGAGCACGCTATAGGAGGTGGAATGCACCTGTCTCAAGCGCAGTGGAGAATGATTTCAACGTTGTGCAAGGTTCTGCAACCTTTTGAACTTGCCACACGTGAAGTCAGTTCAGACACTGCCAGCCTGAGTCAGGTCATTCCCCTCATCAGGCTTTTGCAGAAGAAGCTGGAGACATTGAAGGAGGAGCTAACACAGAGCGATTCCGCTAGGCATGTGGGACTTGTGGATGGAGCCCTTAATTCGCTTAACAAGGATTCACGGGTGGTCAATCTGTTGAAATCAGAGCACTACATTTTGGCCACCGTGCTCGATCCTAGATTTAAAACCTACCTTGGATCTCTCTTTCCGGCAGACACAAGTCTGCTGGGGTTCAAAGAACTGCTGGTGAGAAAATTGTCAAGTCAAGCGGAACGCGACCTGTCAACATCTCCTCCTTCACATTCTCCCGCAACT